>NC_090929.1:169333550-169636580 GCF_040938575.1 Ambystoma mexicanum
ATACCTCATTCCAAAGCCTGATGTTGAACTATGCCCATGAAGCGGCCACTGCCCCTCATAGGAGGTTTCATATGACATTGGACTTCTTGAGCCAGGTTGCATACTGACCACACATGGGCCAGGATCTCAGCCTGTATTTAAAGGGGTGTCTTGTGTGTGCTCAATTTCAACCTAGTTCACTCACACACAGAGTTCCCTACAAAAAAAGGGGGAATGACATTGCCTTGGTCAGATTTGCAAGTCAATTTCATGGGCCAGTGATTCGTTCCTCTAGAGCATGGGTGCACAACATACGGCCCGCGGGCCAGTTGCGGCCTGCCATGGCATTTTGTCTGGCTCACGAGGCACAAAGACTTTCCTAATGGAGTGCGGCCCACCAGCTGCATCGGCCGCCCTCCATTAGGAAAGTCTTTGAAACTCTTCTCTTCCGGGCCAGACAAAACACTGGCCCTCATTGGCTCAGGGCACACACACCACGTAGCTCCTACAAGCCACTTAGTGAGTGTGTGCTGCACCAATAAAGGGCCAGCACTACGGATGACGTGGCCAGTAAGGCTTGATGCAGAAGGCATTTCAGCCTTGCCACGCCCACGCCAGCCGTAGTGCCAGAGACCTCGCCAGCGTTCCAGCTAGCCTGCCTTCCAGCACGTCCGGTAAGTGGTCTGTTTGTTTGTGTTTGTGTGTCGTGTCTGTTCTGTTGTATGTTTGTGTGTATGTTTGTGTTGTGTTGAGATGCGGGTGTGGGTGGCGGGTGTGCACAAATGTTTGTTTTTGTATGTTTGTGTTGTGTATGTTGAGATGTGGGGGTGGGGGGGTGTCGGGTGTGCATGAATGTTTGTTTTTGTATGTTTGTGTTGTGTATGTTGAGATGCGGGGGTGTCGGGTGGGCATGAATGTTTGTTTTTGTATGTTTGTGTTGTGTATGTTGAGATGCAGGGTGGGGGGTGTCAGGTGTGCATGAATGTTTGTTTTTGTATGTTTGTGTTGTGTTTATTGAGATGCGGGGTTGGGGGGGTTCGGGTGTGCATGAACGTTTGATTTGGAGTGTAAGTGCGGTGTATGTTGAGATGCAGGTTCTGTATGGGTGCATGCTTGAGAGTGTGTGTGCTGAGTTGGGGGGTGGGGGTTTCGGGTCTGTATGGATGCATGCTTGAGAGTGTGTGTGCTGAGTTGGGGGTGGGGGTTCAGGTCTGTATGGGTGCATGCCTGAGAGTTTGTGTGCTGAGTTGGGGGGTAGGGGGGGTTCAGGTCTGTATGGGTGCATGTTAGAGAGTGTGTGTGCTGAGTTGGGGGGTGGGAGGGTTCAGGTCTGTATGGGTGCATGCTTGAGAGTTTGTGTGCTGAGTTGGGGGGTGGAGGGGGTTCAGGTCTGTATGGGTGCATGTTAGAGAGTTTGTATGCTAAGTTGGGAGGTGGGGGTTCAGGTCTGTATGGGTGCCTGCTTGAGTGTTTGTGTGCTGAGTTGGGGAGTGGGGGGTTCGGGTCTGTATGGGTGCATGCTTGAGAGTGTGTGTGCTGAGTTGGGGGGTGGGAGGGTTCAGGTTTGTATAGGTATTGGTTGGGGGTGGGAGCCATGGGGCATAGTGTTTGGTTGGGGGTGAGGGGTCCATGGGGCATAGTGTTTGGTTGGGGGTGGGAGCCATGGGCCATAGTGTATGGTTGGGGGTGAGGGGGCCATGGGGCATAGTGTTTGGTTGGGGGTGAGGGGGCCATGGGGCATAGTGTTTGCTTGAGGGGTGGGGGCCATGGGGCATAGTGTTTGGTTGGGGGTGAGGGGACCATGGGGCATAGTGTTTGGTTGGGGACGAGGGGGCCATGGGGCATAGTGTTTGGTTGAAGGAGCCATGGGGCATAGTGTTTGGTTGGGGGTGAGGGGGCCATGGGGCATAGTGCTTGGTTGGGGGTGGGAGCCATGGGGCATAGTGTTGCACTCCAAGAGTGAACCCCTTAATAAAGCTAAAACAGGCACAGTTAGGAGATGCAAGAATGACGAGGCGAGAGTGCACAGCTGATTTGCTGGTATTTATACTTCCTTCTTCTTTTGGTAGTTGTACTTCAAATAAATTGTGTATTTATTAGTAGGGTGCAGCCCACTATCTTGTGCCACCGTGTAGGGCACAGAAATTAAACATGGAGAAGAAAGACCTAGGCATGTGTGCCTTCGGTGTGGGCCGCACACCTCAGATACCCACTATGGGTTACTCAATTTTTGAATTAAGTCTCTTAATAAACTCAAAAACACTTTTGAGGTCGTTTTTTATGGTTTTGTCATTTTAATGTTCAAAAGTTCAAAATGATTTTGTTCAAAAGCAAAATTCTTTTGGGCTTAATTGGTTAAACTTCACCAATAAAGCTGTAGCTCAGTATTGAGGCAAAATGGGAAACCCATATGGCTAATGCATTTCGGAATCTATCCTTCTTCAGAGCCAGGGTATCTTAGTACTGCACACATTGGGATTATTGTACCATCAAACATTCCCAAATAATTAGTTCAGAATTGTGAAATCCATCATGTATATCAAGTACATCAATTATAACCATTGTCCAGGGCACCCACGAGGACAAACAAACATTTAGCACAAATTGTACATTTAAGAGAGAAAAACAGAAACAATTCTACAACAAAGTAAACAAGTATATCAAAAGAGAGGTCTCTTTGTTGTCCGTATATATACAATAGCATAAAAGTGCCCTTATCTAAATCTGGTGATTAAACCTTAACCATTGCTAAATTGTGTGATCTTTGAGTATATTACTTAAGTAAGAGCATACCGCATAAGATAGTACACGCTGTTGCAACACAGCAATAACTGAAAGGGTTACCAGTCACCAGTTAACAAATACGGCATGTTATTCAACACAATGATGCCATACAGTAATATACTCAAAGATCACACGATTTAGCAATGGTTAAGGTTAATCACCAGATTTAGATAAGGGAGCCCTGTACAATGGTTATAATTGATGTACTTGATATATATGATGGATTTCACAATTCTGAACTAATTACTTGAGAATGTTTGATGGTACAATAATCCCAATGTGTGCAGTACTAAGATACCCTGGCTCTGAAGAAGGATAGATTCCGAAATGCATTAGCCATATGGGTTTCCTATTTTGCCTCAATACTGAGCTACAGCTTTATTGGTGAAGTTTAACCAATTAAGCACAAAAGAATTTTGCTTTTGAATAAAATCATTTTGAATTTTTGAACATTAAAACGACAAAACCATAAAAAACTACCTCAAAAGTGTTTTTGAGTTTATTAAGAGACTTAATTCAAAAATTGAATAACCCATAGTGGGTATCTGAGGTGTGCGGCCCACACCGAAGGCACACATGCCTAGGTCTTTCTTCTCCACAGTTAGGAGATGAACATCCTTTGCTTTTTGAGGAAACCTGACTCAACGAAGGCCGTACTCCTCTTGGGCAACCCAAACAGCAAACTATAGCAGTCCAAAATAACGGAATGTCCAATCAAGGGTCAATAAAATATATATCATTTAATTAAACAGACAATATACAATAACTAAATAGAAATAAATTATAACAATGGGAAATGTGTAGTACAAAATGTAAGTTTGAAATGCAAATAAAAATTGTTACCCCTCAAAAACATATTCTTTTTCCATGTGTTTAATACACATTGGGGGTTGAAAAAGCCTCCTGCTATGCCCCGCCTACCGCCCCGCCCACATTTACTTTTCGGCCCACTATAGCCATCATGTAAGGTACTTTGCGCCCTCTGTCAAAATCAGTTGTGCACCCCTGCTCTAGAGGAATCAAGTACATGTTGACTGTAACATGCTTGTTTACTAAGTGGGTAGAATGTCTTCCGGCCCTGAATTGTAAGGCAGAGACAGCTGCTGCACTAAGGATCAACAATATCTTCTCTCGTTTCGGTCTCCTACAAAGGATTGAATCAGGCAGAGGAGGTATTTTTTACCAGTGAGGTGATGGCAAAGATGTGGGAGATTCTAGGGGTAGAAAGAAAATTCCACACTGCCTACCAACCAGCCTTGATGGGGGCTGGGTGGTAGAGAGATACATCAAGACAAATGTGAGCATCTTAAAAACGTTTGTGTCAGACTCTGGACCCAGTTGGGACATTTAATTACCGCTTGTCCTGATGGCTAATAGGTCTACACCATCTTCTGCACCGAAATGTCTCCATTTGAGCTTATGACAGATGTAAAATGGTGTTACCTCAGCATCTGCTCTACAGAATTCAGGAGCAGACACTGATAAATGCATCCACCACTCATGAGTACAATGAAAATGTAAGGAAGCACCTCAAGCATGCTTTTGCTTATGCTCTGCGCAATTTAGAAAAGTCAGCAGAAGGAATGAAAACATATTATGATCTAAAGACCACAAAGAAAGAGTGAGATGTGAGGATGAAAATCCTGGATGGAGACTAAAATATATAAAACAGGGAGTAATTTAATTAACATCCATGAAAGAATGTCAAAATATGGAGAAGCTCATGTCAATTCTATTAAATGTTTCATATTATAAATATGTGATGTTGTCCCATGATTGTCTTATCTTCCAGGGAAATATGTTGTGTATAAAACACGGAACCTCTCTTTTTCTTTCTATTTATAGGAAAATAACCTCCTTCTATTCTAGCCTGCAGAACCACAGGAGGGGAATCCGGGAAGGACCCCAGCGAACAAGGAAAGGAAACCAAAGAGAGGAAGGGGTTCCATACCATACCCCCACAACAAAATAATATGCAAGTGGAGGTTGAAGCAGCCAACTCTCTAAGGAAGGAAAATGAGCAGGGGGTGCTCCAACTAAAAAGGACTTCGGAGGAAAACCCCACTCTCCCCTGCTCTTTCCCATGAGAGATACATAAAAGAGCAGCGGGGTGGGGGGGTTGTGTGGCTTAATGGCAGCCCCAGCACACAAAAGGAATGGCAGGTTAGGGTCTAATTTGAAATACATTGTTATTATGGCAACGCACACTGGTGAATGAAAAGCCTACCTTAAAACCTCAATAATGCTAAATGTACCTAGCAAATCCAAATATAGGTATTTCTGCAGTTGACAGAAGGAATATGTGCAGATGGAAAAGACATGTCGCTGGTTCAGAGACAAGAAGCAGCATTTTCATTGGAGCTACCACACATCAAAATGCTGTGCACCATGAAAAGGTAAGAGCACAAACCGGGCCTCGCAGGTGAAATTAAAGCCATGTTCAGAAGTGTTTACATTTTGGCATTTGTAAATAAAGACTTGGAGACAAATGGTTTCTTGCTGAAATGGACATATTAGTAATCAGGGCATTGAACAATGATAGCAGGATTTAAGCTACTAAAATTAATAAAAAGGCTTCTCAGGGAAACAAATGTAATATTAGCAAGGGCTATTTGTTTTCAGATGCCACATGTAAACCTGATGAGCCCAACACAGGCATGCCTGTAGTTTCTGGGCAGGTTTTTCAAGGGTCCTCCCCATTATAGGTCTGCTTGGCTCCTTATGTGGAAGGAAGATCTCTTTGAGGCTCATGCCCACTAGGTATTAACGATGGGTGTGTTCCACAGAGCCAGCTCGGGTAGGTCCAGTGCTTGAAAGTACAAACTATTAGATCTGAATTGCAGTCAATTGAAGATTGTAAGGACAAATGGCATATGCCAGCATGGTCTCATGATGTCAGAGGGCAGAGGTGAGCCATATGCTGAATGAATCTCTCTAGCCCTATTAGCTCTCAAAGAAAAAAGGCTATTGGTTTTACCCCAGTCTAAAGTCAACATTTGAGCCCAGAGACCAACAAATCCTGTGGCCTCCAAATGGAAGAAATTAAACTTGATGTTGTATATTTTAATTGTGTGGTCATTGACTTACATTAAAAATGTTGTTTTATTGAGTAACTTTTAGACTATGGGCCTCATTACACGTAGTGCGGTAAGGGTTTACCGGTACTGGTAAGGGCACCGGTACCGGTAAACCCTTACCGCCTTACTACGAGGTCCCTTTGCGGGTTGGTGCTTTGACGCCTGCTTTTTAGCAGGCGTTAAAAACCAACCCGCAAAGGGACCAGGGTGCTAATTACGGTACCGCAATTTGCGGTACCGTAATTAGCGCTTTCCCCATCCCCATAGAGCCCTATGGGGCAAAAATGGGAATGGGGAAGGGCAATGGAGGAAGGCGGAATTACTGCCTTCCCAACCTTGGAATAGAGCGGTAATTCCCCTTTCCTCCAAGGCGGTACCGGTAAATTACTGGCATGAACCATGGTGCTAGTAGCACCATGGTTTACCGCACTACGTGTAATGAGGCCCAATGATACTTACAGGGTTGGGAGGGATGCCATTTTGAAGCTGTTTTCAAGGCAATGTCATTGGTATATGAATCAAATTTTTTGTAACCCTGTGTCAATGAAAAAGGTGTTTCTAGCTTCCCCGAAAATGTTATACATCTGAAAGTTGGGACGCTAATGGCTTATTGAATTAGATATCTGATTAGGAAATGACACACTCCTAACTATGGCCTCATTCCAAGTTGGGCGGTCTGGTAAAAAAGTGGCAGTATTCACGGATATTGGCACTTCACCGGACCACCTGACTACGGGTTTGCCGGAGGGGCACCTTGACTTACCTCCAGCTAAAAGATGGTAAGTCATGTGCCCTACAGGCAAACAAAGCCCTCATTACGGTGATGGTAATCACAGAAAATTCCTATATGGAGTCCTGTGGGACTCCATGAATGGGGATTTACTTGTCCCTCTGGCACTCGTAATCATGCGGTAATGCTGCCGGACCGAGTGCCAGAAATGGTAGCAGCCTTTGCCGGTATCCTGGTGGGTTTACCGTCAAGTTACCGGCAAGGTTGTAATGAGGCCCAATGTTCGTTTTTTTATAAAGGGCAAAAAATTCATAGCTCGCATGTGCAATAACTTACCAAAACAAAAGTCAGTTCCACCAATCCATCATGAGTAGGGGAACATTAATATCTATATAGTACAGTATTTAGTTTCAAATTACTAATTCTTTTGCCATGTAGCGCTTTTTTGGGTGAGAAATCTGAGAAGTTAGATTGACCACTACAGGTGTTCCTCCCTCCCATCAATTCAACTTCGTAGTTTCAAGAAGCCTATCAGCAGAGAGAGGTTGGCTCTTGGTAGGAGGAAAACAGAATAATCTGACAATGAAAAGTTAGCAGCCATAAACTGGCACTTTTATTTGTAACAATTGGAGGTGTGGCCTATGGAGAAAAGACAGTCAGACAAGAAGATAGAAAAGTTGGCAAAAAACACCTTTGGGGGTTGAGCTGCTGAACATCTTCAAGGACCTGCCTATAATCTGCCTGGGTGAATCATGACGCAGCTTCCTGTCCTTACTTGGGTGGAGAGGTATTAAATTGAGGGGCCTTAAACTTTGCATGGGAGAAAGAAACTAGGAAAGCCAAAAGCTGACTGAGGCTTTTTCTTAAGGAACGCCTAATGCGGGATGGATGCTAGGACTATTTGCGATAGCAGCCTACAACCAGACCTGTGCTGCTCACCCAGAGGAGCGCGGCTATCTTTCCTAAGTGCCCCAAAACAGAGTTCCAATTTAAGTAGAATTGATTGCTTTGAAGCCAAGTGTGTGGGGGATCTGCCTGCCTTAATATCTTCCCTTTATAGTGGGTACAGGGGGAATTGTGTAGACCCTTAGCATATTCGATTGAAAATTAATTTAATTAAGTCCCAAATAGATTAGATCTGCCCTCTTCCGTAGCAGAAATTAAGTTACAGTCACGTAAAATAATTTGGTGCCTTTATTTTTCCTGTCCACCCCAGAGTTCTGTAATGAACAGGGGTGTCCTTACCACAAAACAAAATGTATACTTGTCCCCATTCTCAAACATGGCCTTTAAAACAAAAAGGTGTTTGTCCTAAAATGAAATTCCCAACTGATACCACTTCCAAAAACCGTGTCTTTCAAAAAAAGGTGTTTTCGTCCCAAAATGAAATTCCCAATTGTCAGCCCTCCTTAAACATTGTATTTAAACAAAGTGGTGCCCTTGGCCCAAAACTAAGTTCCTAAACTGTCCCTACTTCATAGACATGGCCTTTAAACAGACGGGTGCTGCATATAACTGATGCTTAAGTTTAGGGTGTTTGGGGAGAGAAGTGCTTTGCAAAAGTGAAACCCATTATAATTCTCCATTGTAAAATATAGTCTTTCCAGAGAGTGAGTAAGGAACCCTGATAGCTGAACCATTTGCATTGCTTTTGGGGGTGAAAAAAGAAAGGTGCCATCAAGTAACAGTATTTCCAAAAAGGTCTGTGTGATTGCAGACTGCTACTGTGTTCAAGTGTGCAGGGAAACCCCATGTATCAAGCACTGTATGTGTAACGTGTAACTCGTTTTAAAATCAAACCTGTACTTTATATTCAATCAAAATCTTATTAAGTAATATTGACCTGTTTATTACAATAAGGAAAACACATTTTGTGTGAAATCTTAGTTTTGTGCCACAGAGAAGGTGGCATGTGTAACCATTAAAGGAAAATATATATTTAAATTTAAATAAATATATATTCTGTGTATACCCCGGCCTTGTTCTTGGCTCATTGTTGGGGGATGGATCTACGTGGCTCAATATGAATTATAGATAGGGCTTGTTGAATCCAAATCCATGGTGTGTTGTGGGCTCTCTTAATTGGGGGGGGAGGGGCTCCCTATGTTGAGTGTGGTCTCCCAATATATTGTTACAGTAGACCAGAGGATATCATCACATTTGCTTTATAACCTCAGATTATGTTGGATCTAAAAAAGTACTGGGATGTGTTGGGTATCGGAACTTGCAGGGTGCATATGCACTCAACAAACTGCACTGGGTAAATATAAACAGCCTGAAATATGTTTCACATGGGACATAAAAGTCTAAATTCAAAGATATAACTCAGAAATATAAAATGAATTAACGTTTAATAGCTCTGTTCAAGCATTTTCTAAAGCTGAAACAATCTCGCTCTCTTCTTCATTGTAGAGCTTACGTCCCTTTAAGGTTATTGTGCAGCTCATAATTTCGTTTTTCTTTACTTCTGTGTCTTGATTCTTTTGACTTTGTCAAACCTGAGGTACTAGGCTGTTCTATAGCACTTAAAGCACTCTACGATGGGTAATATTTTCTTCATTATGACAATGAATGTGACTAATGAACATTGTACACGCTGGAGCCTTTCAGATAGTGTAAGTAGGATGCCCAGTGTAAAAGCAATTTGATAAGTTCTGACGTCTGACTGAGAACAAAAATGACTAATGCGTTGGCCAATTGTTAAAGATGGTTTCAAGAATTCATCATCTCTTTGACCTGCATTTTACAGAATGAATATTGATTACACTATTGTCTAAATCTTGTATCTCTTAAGATTCAGGTTTATGGGACAGGGACGACCCTTGAGCGCTGATGACATCACAGGAAGTGATGTCATTTGACCCCACCAAGAAGTGATATCACAGGAAGCGATAGAACATGACCTTTCATCCCTTGGCAAAACAGGAAGTGGCATCAGATAGCATTGTTCCTAAGTACACTGTGAAAAATATGGTTACAATATCACTGTAATGTGATATACTTTTCATACAAGAATGGATCACTACACGTATCGTTAATATCAGTGTGTATAGGCTCATATTACCAAATTACAGTCAATGCAAGCAGACGTCCAAGGCCAAATGATAATGATGTGTTATTATATAGCACTTACACTTAACTTCTTTATATAGAAAAACAATACATACAATATCACCCAACCTATGGTACGCAGTTATTGACCTCTAAAGAATGAAAGGCTGAGTTGGCCTTGTTGGGATTTGAACCTGCAACCTGCAGATCACACATATCGCAGCAGAAAGCACTCAACCCACTGAGCTATCCTACCAGCTATAACTACCTTACCCCCTACAGTAAAATGAGCATTTGCATGTCTGATTGTTTTCAAAGTCAGAAAGCGAATTACACTCTATAGTGGATATCATTAAACTGGTAACTTAGATTTAATAGCAGGCCAGTTAATCTGCAGGTCTGGTGCAAAGTTGGCTACATGTCAAGCCTGCGTGGAGCTACTTTTCAGGCTTCAGTGGTTGGCAACATATATACCATTAGGAGGGTTCATAACTGTGTATCAAAGAATTTAGAGTAGCGGAGGCAAAATAATGCACTCACTCTGCATACCGTACTCTGGGCACTCGTTACCTCATACATGCAAACAAACATCCTAAACAGCATGCCATGGAGATAGGAAAGATAGACACATTGCAACAAAGCATCAATTGTGGCACAATTAAATCAAGGGCTAAATTATATGCTTTGGTCAAACATTTCTACACTCTACACAAGCTTTTAGCCACAAAGATTTTGTCAAGTGCCCAAGGACAACGAGATCGAATGTCTTGTGATGATCTTAACCGAGAAAATGGCAGAAATAAACATGCTATAACTGCAACCTGGGAAAAGCAAAATACATAGGGCCTCATTATGACCTAGGTGGCCACGGAATGAACGGTGCTGGTAAGGGACCGGCACCGTTCATTCCGGGCCGCCCTATTACGAGGTCTGCAGCGGGTCCCGCTGAGGAACGCCTGGTCAGACCAGGCGTCCTTAGCAGGATCCGCTAGCAGAGCAAGATGCTAACAACGGGCCTGTCATTAACGAGCACGTTGTTAGCATCCTCCCATTCCCGTTTAGCCCTATGGTGGCTCGAATGGGAATGGGGATGTACCGAGTCCGGGACCCGCGAAAGGGATTTACCGGGCCCTTAAAGGTCGGAATGGCCTGGTAAGTCCCCTTTTGCGGGACCCAGACCTGGTACCCGGTATAGGGGTGGGGTAGCCATGCCGCTTTTAGCAGCATGGCTACCTCCATACTCGTAATGAGGCCCATAGTCCGAAATTGATGCTTATTCGACTCTAAATGCTTTTTGGACGTTTTTGTCTGCATTGTGAATTTGAAGTGTTTAAGAACAGGCTAAATCAATGACTCGCCCCCTGAAGCTTGCCTGAAATAAACCTTTAATGAGTCTAGCAATATTGTATAGCATTCCAGAAAGACAAATTATTTGTTATCCCTATTCTTTCTTATTTAGGGTCACTGCTCAAAGTGTTACACTTGTGTAACCCCCTGTTTTTTTTAAAGAGGACTAAACAAGCCAAGCACTCCAGAAACAAAGGTGGCACATGGCACTGGCCACAGCCCAGGAGCGTCCCTTTGTTTTTTTTAGGGGTAGCAATGGAGGCCACAGGGGTAGCAAGGGACCCCTGGCGAATCCCAAATAATGTCCCTGGTTCGGGCCATTTGAAAGGCAGAGGGGAGAAATGTCAGACCCATTTGAAGCATGTATATCTTACCCCACTAAGAATGTGTTGATGTCTCGGTCCAACTTCCTCTCCATTTAAACCCCAATCTTGGTGACATCTCTCCGTACCTCTCCGTACCTGGAAATCCAGGTGCTTGCAATGTATTTGTAATGGACTCATTGTTCAACAGTCCCTCTTTAAGAAGACTATTACCCTGCTACCTTGCCTTAAAAATCCCCAAGACGTTGTCATGGCAACATTGCAAGGGTTAAGGTTCCTCAGTATATATTAATATAGACAAATAGAGTTTAATAGTTGTCTGTCATACTCACAAACATAAGGCTATGTGACTCAGCCAAAGGCCAGGGGTCTACGTATTCCAGGATGCATTGACCATGTGCATGATACTTCCATCTTGCATCTTGCTCCGTCCCCAATTGATTCATACAGTTGCTTTGTGATCACTGTGTGATGAAGTAGTCCTTCTCGGTGTGGGGGTGGGAGGGTGCCTATCACAGTATACCACCATCAGTTCCCATTCAGGATCCCTTCCCAGGTAACATGGGTCTGGAAAATAACATGCAAGTAAAGCCCCTGGGTGTAAAAGGGATGGGAAGCAAATTAGGAGGAAGAAGGGCATGGTTAGAAGCAGAGGCCAGCTTATCCATCAAACCCCACCAAGGTCACTGTGATGTCTTCACGATGATCAAGAACCTGAGTGACAACTGGGAAAGATACCTTAGAAGTCAAACGTCTGGCAGAGCACCAAGACGCCAATCTGCCAGAGAACCATGGACCCATGGCATAAGACTAATTCCAGGACACGTACAGAACTGGAGGAGAAAGCACCCTCCAAGAGACGTGTGGGCAGTATCTTCATTTGGAACCTAGAGGAACTTTTCTGGGCTTTGATATTTTGGCTATCACAATTTGGGATTAGCGTTTGACTTCTGCGACACTGGACTTTGTAGTGAAGAAACTCCTTTGGTGCAAGGGGGAAGGGGAAATCCCTTGGCCCAAACCCGCACTTTAGAGTCTGAATTTTGAAAACATTATCCCATCCTTACTTGTAGTCACCTTACTTCCTGACCACTGTTAGTGTTTACTTTGGCAAGCACCAAGCACCCTGAAATGTTATGTTTTTAGCACTTCCACAAACCTTTGAGATAGATCTTTGTTCGTCCGTCTCTATTTCTGATGGCATATAAGTGACGAGGTGATGAGTCCACTAATGGGGCGTTGCCACAACTGCTTATGCGAGCCATAGGCAGTGAATCTCGTCCATCCCTCCGATTCCATTGTACACAGCAATGGTCAACACCTCTGGCCCACAATCCTACAAACCTATTGGGTTTCCAGGATAACCAGTGAATATGTAAATAAGTTCCGAGAACTCTAGTTGTGCACCCATGCTTTACACAAATTTACAACAAACAAGAGGGTTGGTGCGGGAGAAAAATTGATTACTGGTGCTAGCAGGTCTGGCCACTCTATCCAATTATCCGCATAATATTTACCATACCCTTAAATTAAATAATCAACCTTGTTTTCAGAGATGTGGTGAGTTATCACAAAGTAAGCCCCAGTAACTGTGGGACAATTCAATATCCATTCAGGGAAAACAACGATATACAATGAGTGGCAACATCAAGTCCTGCAGCCGGACAAATCATCATAGATTCCTTAAGTGAAAATGAATGTCCATTATTATTCTGTGTCTACATTTATTGTTGCCATCATATCTTTGGTATTACCTAGAATTGAGTGTGGGGTTTTAAACAGTCTATACTTTAGCATGCTGGATTTCCTCACTAAGAAACTGCAATGCATTACTTAGAATATGGAGGCAAGATTTCTTCTTTTACTCAACTGGGTGAACACGTTTTGCGCACTCTACAATCATTCCATTGGCTACCAGTCTAGAAAAGTATTCATTTCACAGCACAATGCCTCACCCGTAGAGCCCTTCATGGCCATGACGCTGAGTTAATGATATGATATGATAGGATATGAGTTAATACAAGGAGAGATCATCTGGTGCCAACCAAGGAGAACTTTGAGATCCAGCAATGATGTACTTCAAGAGGCCATGTAATATTCTAAATATAGGTACTGATGAATGATCAGCTTTTTCTAACATCATGGCAACACCTTGGAAATAGCTCCCAAAGGGAATCCGCACTTTCAAAGATAACTTGGCTTTCAGGAAAACCTTGAACACCTGGCTTTTAACACACCGGGCTAGCCATGGCCCTGTTCTGCCACCCAAGCACCTGAAAGAGGCTCCAACCCAGCATTGCTGATCCTCCAACTAACATCTTCAAACTCAATGCCATCAGACCTCAAGCAACGCAACAAGCACCTCTGCAACCGACTCACATGGCACATCCCCAGCCAATGCACCCTGACACCATTGGCACACAAGGTTCAGACCTGTAAACAAAGATGTCTGTGCCCCACACAAGTAACACATAGAAACAGAACTGTAGGTAGAGCTCAGGGTAATTCTGATCTACACATCAACACAACAACCAAGCCATCTTACATTTTCCCTCTCCTCCCTTCAACCTAACCCACACCCTTCCGATTCAGATATGCCAGAGCGCCTGAGGGCCATGCAAATGGCAGGGGTGTGCAGTATAATTCCCAGTAAGATAACATGATCTAACATCATAGCCATCACCTCCAAAACATTCCTACTGACGTTTGTTGAGTAAAATGGTTTATCACACCGTAAAAGGATCCAAATTGGGTCAAGCCATAGTTTGCATTTTTGCTGACAAATTTATTTAAAGTCTCAGAGTATTTGATCATTAAAGAGAGCATAAATAAAAGACACAGAACATACACATAATTTATAGTTATTTCAATAATTAAATGTACAGACAACAATTTACAGATGGTTCTTTGATTTCCTCTCGTGTTATTTTCTATGAATTTACGAAATTCGTAAGAAAAGAATGGAGATAGAGTAATGGCGAAAAAAAATGATGTGTTGTCATCTAACAAAACTTGGTGCATGGACACCATACTAGCTCCAGTTCTGTTTGAAAGGGAAAAGCAAAACAGGATAAGCATTTGGCAATAGGCGTTAAGTGCAACGTGGAACGCTTTGCATTGCAATAAGGTGATTAGGGACAAAATGAAGAGCTTCAGTTCAAAATTGCAGACCTTAGATTGTTTCAAAAAGGTTTTATCAGATATTTAAAAAATTAAGAATAGTGATTATTTGGTAATAAACACACCTATTCACAGTATACCAAATGATTTAAAAGGAAATTGAAATGCTACTCATCTACAAATTAAATGTAAAAAATTGTCAACTGCTCGCCTTCAGTATATAAAGGGTATTTGTTTCAATTGGATGGAAGGCATATCAAAGATGTCTTGAAAGTGTAAAAAGGGGAATTAAAAGGTTGGGAGAAAAAATATGTACTGTGTTTACAAATGAAAAGAGCAGCGGTAGATGACGATGTAAGACCAACCGTGATTTTCGGAGAGGTACATTTTACAAGGTTGACACATCACCTAGAAATAAAGGCAGATACTGTCTTCCATAAGACAAGAGAAATCCTACGTATGGAGAAGCATTTCAATCCACCCTCCAAGAATGCAATGGTAAAAGGCAGCCAAGGACATTTGCTTTGTAAAAACTGTAAAACAAATGTCTTGTAGCGCATAGCGTTCTGTAGTGTTCGATGATCGTTCCTTGACTTTATAGAGTCCCTTTACAAGATCTCTTTAACAGGGGTTTGAAAAGTTACCAACTGGCAGGGCTTTGGGGTAGCATTAAGGTTCATTTCCTTGTATGCCCCACATTGGCCTAGTTGATGCTCATTAGTTCGTAGATGTCTTTTAGTGATTCTTGTATCAAAATTGGGCATGGTCAACTTCATCCAGCCAAGAGGCGGGGCTGGCGGGGAAATCTGGGTATCCCCCACTGCTTCCTGTTGAGAGATCAGAACTTGGTCCATTGCCCCCTAAAACTCGCATGGGCTGAGGCACGCCCGGTCCACCTTGGGCAAGGATCCCCAGGGCATTGTCTGGATAAACCAAGCTTGAAATGAGGGGCTGGTGGCCCGGCATCGCCTGCAGCGATGCCGGCGACTGGGGGATGCCATAAGGACTATTGGATCGGAGGTCTCGGTACTGGTCCTGAGTTGGGATTCCACCGTGTTCCAAAGAGAAGGCACCATTGGTACCTGCTGGCCTCCCCAGAACAGGAGAGGTGTCATTCAGACTGCTGTAAATCCCATTCGAGTGACTCATTTCTGACATACTGGGTTCATCTGGAACGAAAAAAGAGGAGAAATTGTCGATTAATAAAAAGGCTCTAGTCAACGGGTAAATCATGATGCAAATACATATCAGTAAACAATACAAGGTTCAATTGCAAATTTACTTCTACATTTTCAATACATCAATTTATTTGCCAATCAAATGTAGTGGAATCAGATGGAAATTAACAATAACACTAATGCTTTAAGTCATCCAGTGTATGGCGTGTTTACGTAGTATTAATATATTGACTAAAATTACTTAATATTAAGCATGCATGCATTAAGTCCTCTCACCCTCCCAGGGCGCAGGCATATATTTTCTATAATCTGTACTCATCTTTCGATAATCGCTAGTTTGAATCAGCCAGGTGAATTCGGCAATTTCTGCTGAGACCATTATGCAACGTGCAGGACACCCATTTGAATCCTGGCAGAGCGGACTCCACTTTTCATCTTTTTTTGAGGGGGTCAATACATTAAGTATCATTGATTTTAATAATAATACCTTTTTATCCTATGAAGCGAATTTGTTCAGCTAAGCTTTCAAACAGATCCTTCCTCTGCAAGACTGAAAAGTCAGTAAGTAATCTAGCAAGAATTATTTTATTTATTTATTCATCCGAATGGACAACAAGCTAACACTTGAACCGCAAGTAGACATAATAATCAAGAAATGCTTCTTCCACCTATCCATCTGCACACCATCAGAAAGATCGGATAATTGTTCTCCTTTACGAACAAAACACTAGCCATCATCTCCCTCATCATGTCCAGGATAGACTACGCCTACAGCTTATACCTCGAAATGCCTATCTATTGAAGAAACTTCAGCGTATACAGAATGCAGCATCCAGGCTCCTCCATAAACTATCACGAAGTGACCACACCACTCCAGCGCTAAAGATGCTACATTGGCTGCCAGTCAAAAAACGAATCACCTTCAAAACAATGTGCATAACACACACAGCAATCCCGGGCCTAGGAGCAGAATTCCTACAAAAGAAAATCACCATTCACCAGCTGGCCAGACCTCTCAGATCCAGCGACGACATACGCCTGGAACCAAAACAGTACACAAGGAGAAAACTTGGTGGATCAGCATTCTCTTGGCAAGCAGCAAAAATGTGGAACTCCCTCCCAAGAAAAATTCAAAACACGAAGGACCATCTAAAATTCAGAAAACTCCTAAAAAGCTGTCTGTTCAACTAAGAACCAGGCGAAGACGAATGAACAATACCCACACCCCTCTGGATGAACACACACCTCACAAGACGAACGATTAAAGCATACCACAATAAGTGCAGGGAGCTGGAGAGACCTTCCGAGTGGGAGGAAGAACTGGGTCCCCATGGCGGGCCCAAATATTGTCTAAAGAGGAAGACGGAGCGCCCCAGGTTGAACCACAGACAGAGGGTCACAGGACCAGGCAGATCGAGAGAACCGAGAAAAGGTCCTACGATACCCCCCACCCCCGAAGGGGCTGAGGAACGAGGTGGCAAGTGTGCACCTGGATAGGCCAAAGGGCAAAACAGGTGCAGAAATATACAACCCAGGACACTCGGTGGAGGGGGGGATACACTTCCTCTAGATAGCCCTGCAGACAACCCTCAACCGCACACAGAATACCTCCTAGAGCACCACAAAAGGCAACGCTAGCAGGGATGTGTATCACAGGCAGCCACAGCATAGGAGGTACAAAGGAGGGCCACCATTAACCAAAGCCCACTAACAATCTCATCCCTCTGCTCACACCTCTCAAACTCCAAAACACAACACAACCATACCGGTACTGCGCAACAAACTGCACACACTTCACCACACCACAACAACAAAACAAACCACATATAGCCTCGCACAACAACACACGGCAGCTACCAACCAAGAAATAAATCACACCCACGCTCAGCGAACAATGTAAACAGAACTGCAGCTGCCAACAGCACATCACAGATCTCCAGAGCCTTTTCCCGCTAAGTCTACCCTCTTGCTTTTCAGATCTGCCAGAGCCCCAGGGGACCATTCCGGTGGTGACAGTGCTCAGTATAAATATCCTTTAAAATAACATAACATAACATAATTGCATAGGGCAACCATTTCCCTTGCAGCTTAGTTAAGACTACCTTGAATACCTGTAATTGGCCAAATGTATAACATTATTCAGATTCACCAAATATAGAAAGCCACAGGTTACGGAAGTTGCATCCTCGCATCATGAGTTTGGAGGAAAATAAGAACATGTATCATCATATTATCCATATCCAGAGCACTTCTAATTTGTATTGTGACAACAGAAGAATACCACTGGCTCTGCCTAGTCTGCTGTGTTCCTGTATATTCACTAGAGCCCTTATCTTCATAGATGCTTGATGGGAGGCATGGATATTCTCGTCGGCCTTCTTGGAGTCCCATCATGAGCAATCAGACGTGGAACAGCAGGATCTGAATGGAACCCAGTGAAATATATGCATTCAACTATTTGGAGACCTCTGCTGATTGGTGCCAGGACACCAATGCAAGCTCCCATTTACTATGACGTTTAGTTGCTGGTGCCCAAATCAGATTCCATCATCATTCAAAGCGAATTTGACAACCAATGTGATTTGTCGATTTCATGCATTTCACGTGTTTCCACTTCTTCTATGAACTGGCAAGATTTATGTGTATATATGTTATGTTAAAGGTTCTTTTACGGCGCACTGTGGCCACCTGTGTGGTATCTTGGCGCTCGTGTTAATCAGATTCTATACTGCACCGCCCACCACAGTAGTGGTCCCACAGGACCGAAGCATGGTCAAGTATCGGTTCATTGCACCCTTGCCAGTGGTCACGGAACGTGCAATAGAAAATGGCAGATGGAAGAGACTGGCTGAATCTGTAATGGTTTGAATCACACATATGATCAGCTTCGAATGAGTGCAAGGGCTTGAGAGGAGCGTTTTGGACTGTGGCGGGATGGTGGGGTGGGGTGCGTGTGCAGTACTTGATAATGGATCCAAGTGGATCGATGATTGGAAGGAGGAAAATATATCCCACCTGTGAAGGTAGTGGGGGGGTTTCCACAAAGGCGGTAATTGTTGGGAGGTACTGGAATTAGTCAATCGTGAGGTTGGTTGGCTGATGGGCTTGAGTTGTGCTCAAGCGTTCCATTGAAGTGTGGAGGCTTATATGCCAGTTAATGTCTTTACCATCCGCTAGCATACTCCAAGGTGATTAATCGGGGGCTTCCAAGCCGGCCATCATACGGATCCTTAAGGCTTGTCACAGTTGCACATACAAAGCAATAATCTAAAGTACAACAACGTGTCAAATAATTCCTTAATTCAGGAATGAACTGGTTGGTTGTCCTCATACATGTTGCACTTTGCAGCATGGCGGCGTCCATGCATCCAAATGTCCTTACCTGTGAAGGATACTTCTGCGTCGCTGTCGGGCCCCTCCTCCTGGAGACTGTCTTTGTCGGATTTCGAGCTCCCCCTCGACCGTTTCATATTCCGGAAATACTGCCCCCACCTCTGCCTCCCAGCGTCTTTCTTTAATCTTTTTTCCTTCGCTCTTCTGTTCTGAAACCAAACCTTGCAAGTGCAAGAAGGATACAGGGTTAGTTGCAGTGCAAGTAAGGGAAGCAAACTTGATAGTCTAATTTTCAAGAACCTTAAGAAGATCATTACAGATGGAAAAGATAAACTGAAATAGATATTAAACTTTTCATGTGATTCTTTGTCAAATTTGTCAAATGCTGTTTATTAGGGTTTCTATATATGACCCTGTGATGTCATAGTGATGGGGCGTGGTTTACCATTAGGTGTCTCAGACCAGGTTGTAGAGCATCCGTGTATGAAATGAGATGTCTCAGGTCAGCCTATGGGGGCTGTAGCTCCTGGGTGAGGGGGGGGGGCGAAACATGGCGATGGCACAGTGCTAAAGTGACAGCGTAGTTCACTGGGGTTTAACTATAAAGGTTGGGGTACCTGGAGACGTGGTGGAAAATGTATGACTGACCAATTTATAAGGAAGTGGGTTTGGGTTGAAGTCACCAATAGAGGTACTGGGCTTAGAAAGACTGACGAGTAAACTCAGGCTCTAGGCAGTGAGCACGCCACTCTGTGTGGTGACTTTCATCTCCCACTCTATAGCCTGAGTGTGGCATAATTCTGCATTGTAAGGAAGTCAGTGCACGAGAAGCTCTCCCTGAAGGGGAAAGGTATCTGGCAAAGCTTATCCGCATTGGGTCACCGGAACATACTGTATTGTGTCGGAAGGGCAACATAGTTTCTTGGTCAATGAGTGACCCATAAAATGTACCAGAGATGGCAAAATGCACGATCAGCCAATTGCTCCTAAAGAATCACGGCTAAAACCTGTACCTCTTCCCTGATTGAGCAGAATCCGCCCAATTAGGGAAGAGGGAGGTGCAAACAATTCTGCTAATCATGGGATTGGCTTAAATGCCCGAGGATTGCAGCCAATCATAACGTGTAGAGCGTTTAAGCCTCCTGGTTGCCAAAAGCCATAGCACACCACGCGCAGTCGTTTTGGACAGGCAGATGGTTGGAACCTCAATAAAACGGTGAGCAAAAGTGGAAAAGGCGAAATCCCCCTCTTCCAACTGCATTGGGGATATTTCGCCCAACCCTACTTCTAGAATTGTGTTTTTGTTCCTGGTGGCGTTTTGGTGTCGACTGGTTGCAGAGTGCAAGTGTCACCGCTGTGTTTAAGGGCATAGGCAAATTCAGGTTAATAGCAGGGGTAAGCTTCCAACAGTTTACAGTGAGGTGATACTTGTGTGCTCTTCCAGGGTTGTCTAACTGCGGCTGCGAGGGCCCGAATCTTACACAGGTTTTCAGAATATCTCCCAGTAACATTCATTAAGAAAAACTTTGCATATATTTAGAATCATTGTATGCAAATTTATCTCATGAATATTAAGGATGCAGATCCTGAAAACTCGTCAGAATTACAGCCCTCGAGGACTGGAGTTGGACCGCCCTCTTGCACAGCTCCGGCTATGTTGAGTGCAGGGGGTGGTTTACAATAATCTGATGCTGGGTAGCTAGCATGGTGTTAGGATGGAGTCTTTGGGTCATTATGGAAAGGCCCTGGACACACTCGGGCACATTACATCTTTAGATATTTTCATATACATGTTGGGCTTTTAACCCGAATATAAGTACGCTTAAAACAATAGCATTGCCCTTAATTCTGCTTTTGGAGGTTTTGGAAGCGCTTCTTGTGCCCTTCTTGTGCCCTGCTTTCGACTTGTGCTTATTTTGGGCCTGTTCTCGCTCACTGCAAAGCCGTACCTGCACCACTCGCATGTCCAGCCCCGTCTCCGAGGACAGCTGCTCCCGCACGTGCCGGGCTGGTTTCGGGGAGTTGTTGTAAGCGTTTTTCAGGGTCTCCAGTTGCTTCGCCGTGATGGTGGTGCGCGGCCTCTTTGCCGTGGACTCCGCTTCTGTAACCAATCAGAAGACAATTCATGGTCAGGCAAAACTGGCTTCAGAGGAAAACCACAACCATAATAATGTGGCATTGCTATTGGTCAAACTAGCGCAGGCGCGCAGCTTCTAATAAGTATAAAAAACACGCGGGGTTAAATGCAGGTCAAACCCGACCAGCAGCGTTTGTTTTTAGGCATCAAACAGAAATCAATGTTTTTTTTATTCTTGTTTTTACCAACATTGCGTCTGCCTTTAGCACACCAGAACAATGAAACAAAATTAAAGCAAAAAGCCTTGCGTTTGCATTTCACATGCTTTCGAAAGAGTTAACCTAAAAATTTGCCTAAAAGGGTAGCTTTTTTCTAAGACCTTATGTTGTTGCTTTGTTGGAGTATTTTGTATTTTTGCTAGAAAAACATAAAAACAATTATAAAAAACAGCTGCTTTTATTATTATTCACCCAACTCTATGGTGCTCATTTTATGCATTTCACAAAAATGGTCGCTGCTGAAACTTTCCCTGTAGGGCTAAATTAACTGCATCAAAATGAACACGGCGCCAAGAATCAACTATATCCTCTCAATGCTTCCACTCAAGATGTCTAAATGTATATTCAAGGAACTCGTTACTGTTATACAGAAGTTTGTGTGGGATGGCAAACCTCCCAGGTTAGCCCTATGGAAGTTACAACTCCTATTGAGGCAGGGTGCTATGAATTTGCCGAACTTCTTCAACTATCATCTCGCTTTCACCGTTAGGCATCTGTGTCGGATGGCAAGTACTAACCAGGATCATTGGGATGATGTCGAATTGATTCTAATAGTGTATCTCAACTGGAACCCAAGCCCTTCTTATTGGTTTCAAGACCATCTTGGCTGTTGAGTCCCCTGACAGCCATTCTGCGTGAATGTTGGTGCTGCATATCCCAACAACTGGGCAGTGATCCGTGCCTGTTTCAAGACACATCCATTTGGCTGAACCTGGCTCTGACTATACAAGGGAAAGTAATCTTCTGGCCATCCTTGTTCCAGGTGGTATCAGATACATCAAAGATCTGTCTGACAATGGAACATGGATCCCCTTCAAACGTTTGCGCAGAGATTTTGACTTGAGAGGTTGCACCTATGCAGAGTACAGGCAACTGAGAGGAATCATTGTGATATAAATTGGTCCTGTGCAAACATCAACAATACAGACTGTGGCCTGGTCAGCACTCAAATGTTGTGGATGTGTGATCCATCCGGCTGCAACTATGTATGGTGTTCTACTGTCTAGCTGTAAAGGGGATCCTGAGCTTGCAAATGTCTGGCTGGTAGACTGGGTGAGTCAACTGACCCTGGCTGCTGGCAGAGATGCTGTAAGAATGTCTGTTTAGTCAGCATGGACTAGGGTCGAAGGGCATGTCAAACTAAAATCCTCTTTACGACAGTTTGGTTTCCAGAATGTATAAGAGACATCTTTTAGAGAGTGACCTAAGCTGGAAGTGCAAGCAGGCAAAGGGATCACTGAGTCATTTACTTTGGCTTTGCAAGAGGACCTGAGACTTTTGGGAAGGGGCCTGGGAGAGGTTGAGCCTAGCGTTAAACTGTACTATTGCAAGGTAAGCTTTGCTTTTGATTATTGGGGATGTGTCTCCACTGGAAGAACTACCCTTTTTGTTAAAAAATGTGGTTGCTCCAGGGCTGCATGCTTGCAAAGAAGATGATCCTAAGGGTATGGAAATCATCTGCTTGCTGCATGCTTGCTGTGAAGATGACCCTAAGGGCATGGAAATCATCTGCTTGGTGCATGCTTGCTGAGAAGATGATACTAAGGGCATGGAAATCATCTGCTTGCTGCATGCTTGCTGAGAAGATGATCCTAAGGGCATGGAAATAATCCGCTTGCTGCATGCTTACTAAGAAGATGACCCTAAGGGTATGGAAATCATTTGCTTGCTGCATGCTTGCTAAGAAGATGATCCTAAGGGCATGGAAATCATCTGCTTCCTTCTGTACCGATGATTGGGTGGAGGAGTTGTTGACTCTGTCCACATATGAGAGGGCCATTTTCAAGCAGTCTGGAGAAACTGATAAGTTCAGACACATGGGGTTCGTTCCTGGATGTATATGGCTCATTTACCCGTATGTTGCATTTCATTGTTATGATCCCACCCATGGCACTCCACTTACACTCATACGGTGACCTCACTGTGCCTTCTGTTTTTACAAATGCATATTTTTATGATGTATGTTTTTTTCTCTCAATTACCTCGGTGTGTATTTTTCCTGCTTCATTGTATTACACTTGTTGAGTTTAATGTTACTTGCTTTTGGCGTGTGAAAATAAAACATTTTAAGACCCATAAAAAATAAAAAAAATTACAAAAAAGACTGATGGAGAGGGGGTCAGCCCTGCTGGGTTGAAACCAGTGACTGCATTTTGCACAAATATCTTAAAATGGAGGTGGCGAAACACTAATGAGCCCCCTTATTTACAGCTGAAAATGTGGTAAACCATTAAGAATGACATGCCATATATAACAAAATGCCACCTGACTGGCTAATGTCTGTGTATATGAAATAATGAAGGAATGTATAGTTATTTATTTGGGATATATTTCCACATGTACATTTAAAACTGTCACCCATGTCAATCATGTGGATTTGCTCCCTAGGGCACTGTACGTTTTCTTGTCTGGCACTTTATTATCCAGAGTACTATATTAACAGGCACCTGTCATGGCTGTTAATAGGAGTGTTCCAGATGATAAAAGGATGAATAATAATGTTTAAAGGCTGGCTAACAGAGCATGGCAGGTGGAGGAGTGCCAGTAAATACTGCAGCAGTCCAGTGTACTTGTTTATCTGTACTTTTGGCTCTGTTCCTGGCTCACCACCAGCCAGAACACAGGCATTCTGTTATCTGGCATATTGTGTTATCTGGCACCATTGATTTCTCCATTCCCGCGGGGGAACCAGATAACACGTTGTTTACTCCGGTTTGGAAATAGTAATGATGATGTTGAATCATGGATAACCACCATGTTGAAGTCTTTGTTGTCGCGTGTACATTGCAGACTGTGCTTCCTGCTGACGATACTTTATATGTAAGCATTAACTGGACTCATTAAGCGTACATTATCGTGTGGAATTCAGATAATACCCGGACTGATCTAGGGGTGGAAAGTGGAGCAGGTAACTAAGCTAATATAACTAATATCCTCGGATCATATTTACCACTGGATGTCAGACAGCTTTGCCCAAATGGATCCAAAATGTAGATTGGAGTACAGTGCATCCCAGAAGATGGCGCTACATTCTGCTTGCGAGCGGGCAAGCCTCAGAAGGCTCCTCTACCATCATGGTTGTCTCGGGAGGATAGCTTAGGGGCAATGTGCTCGCCTTGGAAGCAAGACTACACGGAGCAACACAGGTTTGGTCGCCGGGTCCGCGCTAACAAACCTCTGGGTATTAAGCGCGTTATAAATAAGCTATCATATCATATCATGGCTTAAGGAACCCCTACACAGGCGAATCAGAAAAGGGAGTGGGTGGCATTTTAACAAAGCCTTTAAACTGGCCAATTCCCCTCACGTCTTCTTCAAACGATGCCACACATTGGTTTGAATTAGCCTGAATGGGTTCACACCTCAACAGAAGCCAAATGTGAGAATACTCTTTTTTTAAAAACTATTAAAATAAATGAAAAATCAAATCAAAAGGTCTGAAGTGAAAATAGAAAAACGTGCCAGGTGGATTTTATAAACTTTCTCAACGACCCTCTTCGATATCAGCTCCATTTGTGTCTGTAGCTTTTGCTATATGTGCAGGGTCCTTTCCTCTGCTGCACTTCCTCGTTTGCCATGAACAGCAGCGGCCCACCCTCCGCTGTTTCTTAATTTTATCAGAGTTGTGGATATTGGCCCCTACCTTGGGGGCTATGGGTGCACTGCTTCGTTTTGCAATATTGTCTTTCATTAATCAATTATTCTGTGCCTCATTACGAGTTTGGCGGTAAATCTGCCGAAATACCGCCAAACTCAATTACCGTAACCACCACTGGGTCCCACAGAGTTATCACGGGATTACAAGTGGTGGTTATTTCCTATTTCCAGAGTCCATGTAACTCCATGGGGATTTTTGGTAATACCGCCGGTGGTAAATGTGGCAAAATGATGATGAAAATGGTGAGGAAAAAGCGGCAGTGACAGAATTACTGCCACTTTTTCCTGCACTGCCAACCTTGCAATGAGGCCCTTTGTCTGGTCTCGTCTCCTTTTTGGTCCTGTGTGTTTATTGTCATCAGTCTTATTATTGTACCACTGATCCATTTTATAAAGCTCGGTGGCATAAAGCGCTATAGAAGCATAATAAACAAACAACTGGATAGTTTGATCAGTTCCAGCTGCTTGGATCTTTCAAGTCATTTCAAGCTTCAGCTCTAAATGGTTCAAATCATTTGAATGCATTTACTTCCCCCTGCAGCGCCCCATGCTCTAGATGAGCTTTAATCAGATACTAGCCCATGCAAAAACAAAGAGGCTGTGGAGGCTGCGTGGGAGGGAGAGCCAGGAGGCCACGCCCCTTTCCTGCCAGCCTCTTCTGGACAAGTGATGTCATTTCTGCATATACTGTGGGGATCTTCTGGTGATCCATGGGAAATACTGTGGGCACCTGGGGGTATGAGGACAATCCCTACCATGTTAGAGAGTACCTGGACACACGAGGGCCATATATACTAAATGGCATGAATACCTGCGCATATAACAGGAAAGTCTGGAAAATGCTGTTAGAATTTGGGAATATCATAGCAATACCTGGAAAACTGCGTGAAAACCTTTGGGAAAATGATGAAAATACCTGGAAAATGGCGTGAGTACTAAGGCATATGCTGGCCATAGCTGGAAAATAATGCCTGTCCCTGGGCACATGATGCCAATGTCTGGCAAATGGTGTGAGTACTAAGGCATATGCTGGCCATAGCTGGAAAATAGCATGTGAGTACTAAGGCATATGCTGGCCATAGCTGGAAAATAGCATGTGAGTACTAAGGCATATGCTGGCCATAGCTGGAAAATAGCATGTGAGTACTAAGGCATATGCTGGCCATAGCTGGAAAATAGCATGTGAGTACTAAGGCATATGCTGGCCATAGCTGGAAAATAATGCCGGTCCCTGGGCACATGATGCCAATGTCTGGCAAATGGTGTGGGTATTAAGGCATATGCTGGCCATAGCTGGAAAATAGCGCCGGTCCCTGGGCACATGATGCCAATGTCTGGCAAACGGTGTGGGTAATTGCCGAAATGACTGCACTATCTGGCAATGTGGTGTGCCCAACTGTGTATCAGGAGATATGACGGAAACCCATGGCATAAAGTTAGGTAGCCTAGGCAAATCAGAGCAGAACCTGGCACGACACATAATGCAAAGCCTAGCGTATGATGGCAAAACGTGCCAAATGATGGGAGCACCTGGGCATATGATGGTAATATTTGGCAGGGTTCTTAGTCATTTGGTAGGGAAATGTGGCATATGGTGTCCATACCAGGGCATATAAGGGCAGCCCTCTGCCAAATGAGGGAAATACATGTATATATGATGATGACATTTAGTAAATGATAGGAATGCTTGGGCATATAATGGGAAGATATAGAAAAGCATGTGCGTACCTGGGAAGAGCATGGCAATGCATGTCAAATAATCAGACCACCTAAGCATGTGATGCAATGCCTAGAAAATGATAAGAAAGCCTGGCAAATAATAAAGCCATGAGCAGCCGAGGTGGTAACAGCCCAGGGCTCAAGTTAATCGAGTTTAACGAGGGTCCTGGTACCGTTACCACCCGTTCCAGGCCATGGAATGGGTGCTTATGGTTATTAACTCCTCGAGTTTGCAATCCCGAACCCCGGGGTTCTGATAGTAATGTTTTTTGTATGAATGGACGGGACGACTCGCAGCATCCGGTTCATTCATAGAAAATACTTATGCAAGATGGCCGCCACGGAGCTGAAAGAAAGGGCTCCAAGCGAAGCCCCTCTTCCATTTCCATGGCATACAGATAGACGGTGCCGCGGCAGCGACTCCAGCGACCGTGGTACAGCCGCTGCTGAAGGAATCAGTTAAGTGGAGGTGGGAGGGATGGGAAAAGGAAACAGGAAGGGAAGGAAGGGTGGGGCGAAGATAGGGGTGCAGCGCAAGCAGTCGTCAGGTTGCTTAGAACGTGGGCTTGGATAGTGGGATTCAACCCACGTTCCGAGCAACCTGATTGGTTGCTCCCCCACCCCGGGTGCTAATGGAAGTTGTTGTGGATATGGGGGCAGTAAGTGCCAAAAGACTGAAGTGCCACAGCATTTAATTTCAAAACCTGGCATATGGTACGAGTGTCTTGGAATATGGTAGAAAAACTGGCAAATTGTTCGAGTAACTGGGCATAGAATGAAGGGAATCCTTTTCATATGGTAAGAGTAGCTGGCAAATGGTGGCAACACCTGGTTAGAAATGGAAGTGTGCAGTCATCAATCCTGGTAAACTGTGTGGCTTTGGGGACAAACCCTGACAAAAACTGCCAAATGATGGACTGCAGAGGAAGTTAACAGCAATACCTGGCAAATGGATTGAGCACCTTGGAATATGTGGATGCACTTTTGGCAAATGTAATGAAGAGAATATTTGCCATATAATAGGAATACTTGTTATATGTTGCATCTAGCCAGATGTGAGCAGTACCAGGAAAATGCTAGGAGAACCTGGGCATGCAATGGTGATAACTTGCATATGATGGTAAATTGTGTGAGTACTGGGTTGCATGATGGAAATACCTGGTAAATGACAGGCCATTTTGGGATTTCACAAATGGTGTGATCACCTACACATGTTAAAGCAATGCCTGATAACGAACATATGATGACAAAAAGATGGCTGCACCAGGACTTTTAATGGAAACACACAGTACTTTTGCTGAGTACTTTGGCACATGATAACAAAGCAATCATCATGTCCATACAATTGCTGACACAAACTACATCCCAATTACAAACCTTAGTTCCTAGCAAAAATCCTTAAAAAAAAGGAACCATAACAACTCTGCGACAATCATTCAATGGGGATCAGGAAGTTTTCCACAACTGCCAATCAGGCTTGAGACTTGGAAGGAAAACTGAAACTACCATGGGACAACCACATCAAGGTGGTGGGCAAACACAACAACCCCACAGCTCCCCTCGCCATCATTCTGCCAGATCAATCAGTCACATTCAATCATTTCATTGTGTTAGTTATATTGTGCACTATCACCAGAGGCATCCTGGCACGGTGAGAACGATACCGAAGAGATGAGACCGGAAAGACTCACACAAAGAGGTGGGTTTTTAAGTTACGTTTGAAAAGCTCACAATCCGTTGAGCGCCGCAGCGCAAGCGGGAGCAAATTCCAAAGTTTGGGCCCTGCAACAGGAAAGGCTCTGCCACCAACTCGCTCATTGCGATACCTTGGAACGCATACAAGCGCTGCATCGGCAGATTTGAGTGAGCGAGAAGGGCTGTAGCGCTACAGTTTCTCCCGAATGGCCAGACAGCCTTTCCGTACAAAGCTCGGTGGATCATACATAAAGCTTTATACTTGACTCGGGCTGCAACTGGTCACCAGTGCAAAGATTGGCGAGCCTTAGAAACATGCTAACCAAAGGAGATTCCTTTGACCAATCGGACAGCCGCATTTTGTAAAACTTGCAGACAGTCGATGAGATATAAAGGTTGGGAAAGATAAATGGCGTTTACAGTAGTCAATGCTGCCATTAAGGCAGGCTGCCCCCACTTGAGAATAAAATTCCATACGAATAAACGGGAGGACTTTCTTCAACTGTTTCATCTTCAGGAAACCAAGACCACATACCGCGTTTACCTGATTGTCCATCGTAAGTGAAGCAGAAATGTTGAAGCCCAGATTCCGGACCAACTTGGCCTGTTCAGGTAAAAAGGCCCAGTGAGGATGGCTGGTAATGCCCCGGGGCCTACGTTAAGGCCCTCGCTTCGCTCGGGTCCTATAACTATGGGCCCCGGGGCATTACCTGAGTCGGTAATACCCCCGCCGCTCGGGGCATATTGCTTAATTATGCCTGCGGGCTCTGTTATACGCTATATAAATTGAAATAAATAAATAAACTGTGGCCGCCACTCCGGAAGCCTGGATACAAAAACAACCAATGCGTCCTGAAAGAGTACGTCAATAGGCATGCAATAGGTTGCCACAGACACTCAGCCTGCACAGGTGACAACTACAGAAACACAATGGGGCTAATTTTCTAAGCCCCTGAGTGCAAAAGCAGGTGTAACAGCAAGGCATTAACCATTTACACCTTACTTCTACACTCCTTGGCATTTTACACCATTTGGAGGCAGGGAATGAGCGCAAAATGGAATGAACATTTGTGCAATGCCTTTCACCTTCAACTTCAAAGGGCACATGCTTTAATGGTAGCATCTACTTTAATGCTGACATTGAACGAATGGATTCCGGTGAAACGCATCTGCATTTTGCACCTACCAAAAACTGGCAGACTCCTTAGGAATCCATTGTAAATGCCGTCTGAAACGTGGACTTGGTAACCTTACAAATCAGGGAGTAAAATGAAAGAATAAAGGCGGTTTGGTCAATTTCACTCTTTTGTTTTGTAAAAGTGGACAAGTGCATGCAGCGGACCCAGCAGCACGTAAGTGTTAATAGTGGTGGTCCCCTGCGTGCAATTAACACTTTTTATGAAATGACCCCCAATGTGCTAGCCACAGAACTGTATAAGGGAACAGAGAATCGACGGTAGCTTATTCACCAGCGTTCTATAGCGGGAGACGGGGGTGGGGAGGGGTGATGTTTCAATGCAATCCACTGGCCCGGGTAAGGGAAAATAAAGTGCAATGATTGGGTGAAGTTTGGAAACCCTCACCTAAATTCTCCCGGGTCCCCTGGCATTCAGCAGTATTTGCACACAGACTGGGCCTCATTCCAGCGATGGCACTGACGTGGCCATGAAAAGGGGACAAACAGTTCCTGTCCCGGCTATTTAGTCAGAATGGATGGTAAATGGGCCTTTGCAATGTACATGTATCATAACTAGGTTGGTAGTCTGAAAGACACAGGGTCCAATCAGATGCAGACTTTCACCCGACCCCAGCAACTGAGAGGCGTGTCACTGGGAGGAGCAACAGCACCACATGTATTTACCTCTCTGTTTGGCAGTCTCGTAGTCCGCCTTGCACACCAGCCTGCTGTCTTCCATGAGGTAGAACTCGTCCCCCGTGGCCAGCTGCCTCTTGCACACGATGCACGAGAAGCAGTGCAGGTGGTACACGAAGTCTTGCGCCCTCCTCACCACCTGCGTCGGGGGGATGCCTTGCTGGCAGGCCGCACATTTTGTTCCAAACCTCCTTTTAAGGAAGAAAAAAAATAACAATTCAGTCACTGCAAAAAGGAGAAGGTAAGTGTAAACTTGTATTTGTACTTCTAGTTATGTTTCGTCCCACTGACTGCTAATGCCCTACAGCACTCACTGCAAACTGCATGCAGCACTACTGGTGAATTCCGTACACACCGCACAGAGCTAGTCCCGCAGCTAGTCCCACATCCGTGGCAAAGTCCCTGGCCAAGTCAGATGCAAAGGAAATGACAGAGAAACAGCACCAGTGACCCTCTTTGGAAAGACTCTGGCTGGCTTCGATGCTTAAACACACTACATAACCAAAAATATCACAGATTGTTATTTGCAAAATGATACAACTGAGACCTCATATCCATTGCCACACATCTAATAAAGTTACGAAAGTGACCCGCCTACCCGTTGGTCCATTGTATGACCATTATAACCTCAGCCACAACCCGCCCCCACCCTTCCAGGGTGAGGGATAAATCCAAGTGTAACTGCACCGGTCTCCCAACCCCAACCTGGGTCCATTAAGCTTACATTAGCACCGGCAATGGAATGGTGCAATACTTGGAGCCAATCAGAACCCTCAGAGAATGTCTGTCGTAGCCAAGGTTCCCGTAGGATCATGGGATCCTATCTGGCAATCCGGGTGAAGGTTTCCTGCCCTCTCCCCACTATCCGGCATCTGCTTCCTTAGGGGCCAAACCTGGCTCTCACACTACTGCACTGACACCACCACGCCCATCAGTTTATGGATAGTCTATTGAAGACTAACTCCCACTGACTGCACGCCCTGCACCCAATCGTCGGCAGCCATGTTGAAATGGCCTGACAATCCGATTTTATTTTTTTAAATGTCATCCCTTACTCCTGCTTCCAGTAACAGCTCGCATGGCGGCTGGGTTCTAGCAGCAATACAGCACAGAGCCCGTGGGTTGTTGAAAGTCCTTGTGCCTCCTTATGCACCCTTGCTTAGCTCTGGCCCATAAGTCAGGCTTCCAGGCTCTACAGCCAGTATTGCCCAAGTCTCCTGGCAGCAATGTTTAATAAATAAAAGTTACACACTGCGGTGATTAGAGTACTCATAGTCCTTAGTCCCTTTTCCTCCAAGTACCAGCCCCACGCCTGGGGGCGCCCACAAGGATGGAGGAAAGGGAACAGGTTGTATGAGTAGTGCAGGAAAATATTCATTTATGAGTATAGGCAGTATGTAAGGCAAAATATGGACAGCCATACCATAAATACAGCTGCCAGTTATTCAGAATCCCACTCTTCCCTCGTGCCATTGGATCCTTGCAAAAGGTACAATAGTTTGAATGAACCGGTTACTAGCCTTTCCATCAAAGTTTTTCCATCAAGGGTTCCTTCCATCAAATCTGTTCCATTGAAAAATGTTTCATCCAATTGCCATACATAAAGTGCAATGTGTTTATGCATCGAAAGCCTTTCATTGAATAGGGTTTCATTACATAAACACTTAACATTTTTTGCATGGAAAGTCGATGACACATGCATAACGTTATAATGTTACAGGGAACTGTCCAGTCCTGAAATCTGTTCAATACAGTTGCAGTGTACTTTGGCACTGGACAGCTCCCTCTAACTTGTGTAGTGTGCACTTTTATTTTATTTTTTATTGGCCACCAAACCCCTAATAAATTTAAAAAACATCCCCAGTCCAAGAAAATAAAATGAAAATGCACACTACACCAGTCTGAGGGAGATGTCCAGTGCTGAATTCTATAATGTATTTCAACACTGGACAGCTCCCTCTAACTTGTGGTGTTTATTGTTTATTGGGGTGTCCCCCCAAACCTCTCCAAACCCCCATTTTCAAAATGTAACACTTTCCTCGACCCATTGAATTTCCACCTCAAACATCCATACATCTGTGTTAAAGGTATGTTTGTGTTGAAAATTCAATTAAAAAAAAATGCAATGAATATGCTTTTCGATGGAAGAGCATTTCAATGAATGAAATTCGATGGATAATGATTTGATGGATATTATGTCAATAGATGGACTGCATACCGAATGAAACATCAGTGTCATGATTTGAAAGGAGAGGCTTGCCTCCATGAAACATAGCATGAGGAATGCTTATCAATTGCACCTTTTCTTGATGTGAGTTGGACATGGCACCTCAAGGTTGCCGTACCCATGGGCCCCCATACTGTCTTGTAAAGATCTCAACGTGACAGAGTGCATGCACCAATCCTTGGGGAGAAGTGGAGACATGGGACTGATACACTGGCTCAAAGCAATTTGGTAAAAATACACTAAACAAATACCAAAAAAAGTAATATCGCCAGACACATTTAATACAGTGGCATAGTGATTTTGCTATAGCTTAACAAAGCTGGTGAGAAAAACTTTACCAAAAAGAAATAAAAACTACAATGATTCAAGAAAATATTTCCTATTACTAAACAAAATATCAAGCTTGCAGCCCTTTACAGCAGCGGGAGGAAGGAAAAGGAGAACAAACTCGTCTTGACGGAGAGGATCACTCAGGCTACCTTCCCTCAGGCTCACTGGATCAATTGTTACTCAGTAGTACTCACTCTCCCTCCTCTGCTGGCAGGTTTTGTCTCCCTTGCGTGTCTACTTCAGTTGGCATGTCACATGACATGTGTCTGTGCAGTTGCCCTTTGCTGCCCTGTATGCCCAAGCCACCATGTCATGTGACTGACAAGCTCTCTAGATAACACGTAATCATGTGACCTGATGAGGCCTCTGCTGCTCTGCCAAGTTATGTGCGGCAGTGGCGCACATTTTAGCATCCGCCGGCTCACTGACTGCAATCACTACGTGCCGAGTGAGAAATTGCAGCCAATACGCAAAGCCGGGAGAGAGCAAACCTTTCCACAACTGCAGAGCTCTGCTCCGCCAGAAATTGTCTTGCCGGAGCAGCGCTCCATCTAGACCCGTGGCCCAAACCACCCCTGTCCGACTGGACTGTTTGCTTTAGGTTTTCCCCAAAACGGAGCCCGATAGTACAGGTTAAAAGCTCTGAGAATGGGGACTGACAAACTGCACTTGGACAAAGCACCACCTGGCTGACGCATGTCCAATTCCAAAACAATGATTGGCCATTTGCTTCTCATCCTTATGATTGGCCAGAAGCTGAATAGCAGCTTCAGCTTCCAATTATAAGGCGGAACAGAAGCAGCCAATCATTGTGTACTTTGAGGAAGTGCAGTGCCGGTGTGAGCATCATACTGACCTTACTTGATGCGATCCTCTTCTGCTCAGATTGCTGTTCCATGTGAAAGGGACTTGACAACCTTTGTCAATCCCACCAACATTGATTCCCTAAGCTCTCCCACAAAGGATGCCCCTAACCTATGGTGGCAAGGGAGCTAGTCATTAAAGTCTCACGTTCCATCCACCTCATAGAACCCACATTGCTTCTAACCAAATGCAGTATCAGCTGCCCATTACAAGGCGTCTGCTGACACTGGAAGTACACAACAAGACCTGAACACCAGGTTTCCACCCACAGAACTGGTCTCGTTATGCTGCTCCCCTTGCAGGGAACATGTTACTCATTCTATACCAGTTTTCCAATTGGAAAGTTCTTAGGAGTGATTACAGAGCTTAATTTGGTCAGGTGTTTGCCAGGGCTGAGCCCTGGGACTTATTTTCCAACACCAGCACTTGTTATCTTAGTTACCTTAGTTCTACTGACATGAGCAGTATATGCTTTGTGGATCTTTTGGTAACTTTCACTTAATACTTCTTATTTCAACTGACAGCGGGAATCAGTGTGTGTGTGTGTGTTTGTGTGTTTGTGTGTGTGTATGCGCGCATGCGCACGTGCGCGTGGACGCCAAGTACCTGGTTCATTGTTATTCAGTTCATGATACTGATGTGCAAGGCTAACACTGTGGCATGAGTGGATTCAGCCTAGCTCTCACCCATTTTCATGAATGCTTTGAAGATATTGGAATTCACGCTGCCCACATCTGCAAAATACACAAGGCAGCCTGCATCATTCAAGCTGCTGTGGCGCAAGCTCTACTTTAAATGAAGCAGCAACAGGGAAGGTAGTGCTATGCGCATGCCATGTGGTGCATGTAGCCAAGTACCCACAATACCAGGGTCATGCTGTGTGCAGCTCTGAGCACAACAGCCTGTGTGTCACAATGCTTTTATATGTGAGAGTGGCACCAGTGGGAATGTGCATTGCCTGGTTGATTCCTTCCTTCTCTCTGTTAGGATATTCGGGATACCCGTATGCACAGGTGCATGCCAAAGCACAGAATCTGTGAATTTTAAACATACCCTACCAAGTGCCTGTGGTCAGAAACACACAGTCGGTGCCCAGGGCCTGGCTGAGCAGCGGAGAGCAGCACCTGCACCACCAGGCAAGTCCAGGGAAAAGATCATGCTTTTGAGGGCAAGGAGTGCTGAGGCTGTTAACCTGTAATATTAGAATATAGAGGGCCTGGTTCATGGAATTTTGCTCACGCTGAAAAGTGACTTTGCACACTTCTCAGCATGCAAAACTCAATTTCCCGATTCATGTATCAGACTTTGTGTGTATTTCCAGGACTCTGCGCGGGTCCGTCGCGTCTTTGCGTGCAACCGAGCCCTTTGTGCGACACTCCACGCAAAGTGTGGGACGGGCCTACGCAAAGAAAGAAATAGGGGCGAAACACAAATATTTTGATTCTCCCGGCAAAATGAGAAAGAACGTGGTTGTGTTGAGAGACGGAACACGCAAAGTAATCGCACGCCCAAACAAGCGCAAATCCAACCGAATTCCTGGATTCCAACGTGCAACTTCACATCGGGAAAAGTCACACACAAACCTTGTGAAGTTCCTGCCACATGATAGGAGGCAGAACGCATTATTTGCATAAGATCCAAAGTGCAAAGGTAACGTTAACATAGCAATTTAGGGATGACGGAGTGTAGTTCAGGTTCTGCTCGGAGTTTAGGGTGATTGTATGCTGATTAGCGGGGTGCTGCCTTGAGTTACGCAAAATGGTATGCAGATTATCAGGGTGCATTTTTTGGTTACGGGGGATCATACGCAGTAACGCCGGGGTGTGACCTTGGTTGCTGGGGGACAGACCACAGTATTGGCAAGGTGCTTGATAAGGTAAGCGCAAAGGTTGGTATATGTCCCTGGTTTTGGTTTGCGTGGGGGCGTGTCATGGGTGTTCCAGGCACTACTCTATTTTCTTTGCGGGTAGGGTTAGTTTGTATGTAAAATTCCATGAATATGCAGAACGCGCAAAACATACTTGTGCGTGCAGGTAGGCACACAGTTGTTTTACATGCGGGGTACTTTGCAGCGACTTGGCACTTTTTCTATGAAAATCGGGCCCAAAGTGTGCTCACTCTCACTGCAAACTCTATGCACCACGCCAAGGTCTGGCACTTATAACATTTGATTGTGTGCGACTAAAACAGAACCATTTACTTTTTTTGGTAATATTGAAAATATCAAGCACTTGAAATAAGTGCTTACAAAGAGGCACTTCGTACAGAAGACCCTATGTACAATGTATGAGAGTGTGCTGCTCAGACATTAGAAGAGTTAGGTGCAACATGGGTGACAGCCTCTGACAACGCATGTTTCGCATACAGCTGGGAGATCTGACACATTACTATGTTTCTCCAGGGTATCAGAACAAAAATATATCATGTTTTGCCCCCCAGAAGTAGACCTACTGGAGCTGCACTGATGTTGGTCATCGCTGCCAGCAGCGTGGTTGGCAAACTGCAGCTCTGGTATCTCCGAATCTCCACCTGCTTTAGACCTTATTGAAATGTGCCCCTTACCCTTTTCCTTGGGGGGGGAACTTGAAGTGCTGGCCCTGTGCCAGTAAAACTACAGCAGCCTCACCAGGCAGTACTGGCCTGAGGATCAGATTAACCCCTTAAGTGCCAAGGACGGGTATGCATAGACTTGTGTAATAGCCTGGCAGTTAAATTAAATGTGATACCTCCTCGGGAGATTATGAACACTGGAGGACAAGAGGACAGTCTGGAATAATATGAGTACTGCTTTTTACAGGTGTTCCGTATATGAAAATGCATATGAAGAACGCTATCTTAATTTGACTTCTTTTTGTGAACGCATCCTGCTAGACAGGCCGATATCCCTACTAATCAAAGCTGTAACGTTTTTTAATTAAATTACAACTAGTTGAGACTGTTTAATTCTATTTTAAGCAAACATAGTGTAACCTAATTTTATGACTAACTGTTGTGATGACATTTATAATTGTAATTGAATTGTGAAGTGTTTGATTTTGTATGGTCTTTCTGTAAGGTTTGAAATAAACCAGTACAATAAAAAAATAAACAAAATGAACTGGCCCTGTCCCATTAAAATAACAGCAGTAGAGAGGTTTCCTCAGAGTGCCATTAAATGCATTCGAGCCCTGCTGCAAAGGGCAGCTCCTCCTTCCAGTGCAGGCGAAATAACATCAATAAGAGGCTGGTAACAATGCGTACCTGAATTAGCCATGTACAGAAGCACATACAATCCTAGGCCCCTTATGCCATGCAGCTTGCAAGTGGAAGGCTCAGACGTAGGCGTGTCCAAGAGAGGCTGGCACTGACAGTGGCTGGGGTTGGCATGAGCATGCTAGGAAGCAGGTGGGTCCTGTCACAGTAAGCACCAGGTGATTGAATCGTGCTGCACCATGCCAGCCTGTTCAGTCACTCCTTCATTGATATACTAATTCATTCACAAAGCAAATCAGTTTACATTAAAAGCAAACGTCAGACATGTTTTGATGAGTTGCACTTCCGCAGAGACTTGGTCACTCACAGCTGGGATAATTGATTATTGTTAATCACTTAACAGCAGCCGATGACTCCACCCAATCAATGGACTATTGGCTGCTCGGAGATTAAGCGGGATAATGGAGTTCATTAAGAGGGGGGATTTGCAATATCTGTTAACTACTCAAAATGGCCGCTGGTCCCGTTGCTGTATGCTGGGAGGTATTTTACTGAGCAACAAAAGGGATCCCCTTACCTTACTATAGCGGCCTTCAAACTGTGGGGCTGGCCCCTCTGGGGGTGGGCGAAGGGTGTCCGGGGCGGGGAAGGTGAGTACGGTGACTGACTTTAATATAAAATATAAGCAGAAATGACATCTAGGGGGGAACAGCGGCAATAATTTTACTCAAGCGGGGTTCGGCAGCAACATTTTTACTGAGAGGGGGCTCGGCATAAAAAGGTTTACATACCACTGTGCCAACGATGAAATGTGATTTTCTATGCGGCACGCATGCATCTTTTCTGCAAACATTTGAAAGATAGTTGAGTGTCTATTGAAAGGTTTTGAAACATGCAATAAAATGTATACACCATTTATGAATATTTTGAGAGAGGTGCCATTGCTTTTCTTGGATTATTTGTGCGGTAGCCAAAGGCAGAATGCTGCAGGGAATGTGTCCACTGGCTGTGGTCGCAGGGCTTGGCCTACAGTCACGGGGTGCTACGGGACACAACCTTCGGGGAAGCCTTCGGTAGAGTGGACACTGAGCATCCATTGCCAAAGGCCCAGAGAACCACAATGGGGGCAGGTGGCCAGGCCCACTCTCCCGTGGGGGGTTGGCAAATATCTGCAGGTCACAACCAGAGGCCCGAGGACCTGTAGAGGGGGCAGCGAAGCATGGTGGTCACGTCAGGTGCTTTGATGGCACCTGGGACTTGGCCAAACGCCATGCCCTGGGCAAGTGGCCACTTCATACTTGGAGGCCTTGGTCACCGGCACGCAGACCTGCAATGGAAGTGAAGTGTCCACTTACATGTAAGGGCACGGCCACGCCTACATTCATGTATTCTGTCGTGTCATTTATATTTTAAATAAGAATACCTTTTGAGCAGATATATATAATGTGGCGTTAGTAACCTGTTCCATGGGCGGCACTGGGAGGTAACCGTCTAGCAGCCCGAGTTAATGGCCCGAGCTAAGCGAGGGCGGTTAATGGTGGCTGAGCTCTGGAGTATCAGGCTGCCATGCAAGGAACCTGATTGGCTGTACCCTACCTCCCCCACCCCCCACCCCCGGGCTGCTCATGATTTTTACAAGCCTCCATAATTACTAAGGATCGTGCTAATTAGGGTGCCTTGCCATGAATGATTCATGGATGATAGCAGAATATTGGGAGGGATGGACAATCTTGCGTTTCTTAAAAAAAACACTTTTTGTAATGCATTGCTGGCGAACATAACCCCTGCACTTTGCAATATTCTATTTGAATACACAAGCCTTCAGAAGATGACATCACAGTGAGTGAAATGTATAATTGATATTTTTGGAATATGTTGTTTGCTCTGGTACTGTTGATCACAATTAATATATTTGTTCAACAAAAGCATTAGATAACAGCCCTCATAATTGCATAACAAGCATTGCTCAGCCAGCTTTCATCTGAACGTTAATGCAAAACAACCCATGCTATGAAAGATTCCCATACACAATAACTGTGTCTATGATACACCTGGTTTAAGTAATTTCAATTACAATAACTACACCTCACTCCTAACGAACATAGCTCTGTGTGGGCCACAGCACAGATGCCAATGTGTGTGATGTCATATCTCATGTTGTCAGTGAAGGCATCAGGGATGTCAGTGATAATGCATCTGTTGTGATATATATATATATATATATATATATATATATATATATATATATATATATATATATCTTGGCTCTACAAATATTCTGGACTACCACTACCATCAGCACCAAACAGGCGATAGTGCAGGATCATGGGAGTCATAGTCCAAAAATCGGAATATCCACTGTTTGCAGATCCCTGTTAGGTGTGATGCCATCCATGATGGTATGTGTAATGAGACATGAATGAGAACATGGGCTGCAGAGGGAGGGGTCCAGCAGTTAAGGTCTTGCAGCGACCTTAACTGACAAATGTCAAGGGTATTGTTGCATTAACTGATAACCTTAATGCCTCTTCAGTTTATGCATTCCCCTGCAGTTGTATAATGATATACATAGCCTTCTAAACATATAATCAGTGCTGGTCCATTGGCCGGCTCTTGCCGGGTCCGAGATCCGGCATCAGATGTCTTGTCACTGCATTACCAACAGGATTTTGGGTGTAGCGCTGCCATGGAAGTGATTTCAAGTGGAATGAATGTACAGTGTGGAGTTTTAAATTGGGGCAATTTCTTTCACGCTGCTTCTTTCCAAACTATTATTTGGAACATTTCCTTTGCGTTCAGCTTAAATGTCAACTCCGTACCGTCGAACACCACCCCACAATGGCCCTTGTGGCATCCCCCTTTAAATGTGTTCCATTTCCACCCCGCATATCATTTCATACTGGTCCTTGCTGTCAGTAAGGGCCTCTTCCCTTCCCGTCCCCTCTCCACCTCTTCGAAGAACGCACATCACTAATTTCCAGAGCATCCGACCTCCCTCGTTCCTGTCTCAAAGACCACTTGCACTTTATCATGGATCCGAAGCTATTGTTCACCTAAGGCGCTGAAGCACTACTTAAACTGTATCAGAAATAAGGCTTAAAGCTCTTTTTACCACCCCCACCTGCGTCCTGGGATCTGGCAGCTGTTACCTGTTGAGTTGCATCCAGTGCTTTCTCATTTTTCGAGGGTGGTGGTGGGGGAGACCACAGTGACCCAAGTAAGTGACCAAATATTATGTTTTCATTAACATACCTTTATGGCTGTGTAAAGCACTCCCAAAGCAGCCGTCTGGGGCCTTCTGTTGTGCCCCACCTGCACACTGTGGTCTACCAGTGAACCCTGGTGCAGCAATAGGCAAATCCCATGTTCATGGTGTTCACACGGATTGTGAGGTATGCCATAGAGACGGGCCCAAGGATCCAAGATGAAAGACCAAGATCCAACCCTCTGATTGGTCCATTTAAAACGCTTCCACTCAGAGCCTTCATAAACACTGTAAACATTTCTGGCAGGGTTGGGTAGTTTTAAAAGTATTTTTTGAAGGTTTCCCTGAATGGATCTACTCCAGATTACGAAGAGGCGCTGCTGGGCATGTAGCATCTTTAACACACGAGCTCTGGAGTAAATCTGCTCAGTGTTATCTTCTGGAAGCGGGACGTAAATGGAAACTCACTTCTTCACTAGGCTGGGAAGATGGCTCAGGGGCAATGCACTCCTGATGGGAACAAGACAACTGCAAGCAACATGGGTTCAATACTTGGTCCCATGCTTAGATATAAATAACCAATTTAATTTAGCAATAAACCCCAACAGGCGGGGGCATTACTGGGTCAGGTAGTACCCTGGGACTGAGTTACAGCCAAGGGAGGGCCTTAACGTTAGCACTGGGGGATTACCAGACCCGGTAATGCCCCAGCCCAGAGGGGTTTATTGCTATTAGTATCCTTTAATACTTTTCTGGGATTCTAATGTTTTTTTTAAGGTGAGAAATGACGTGGTTGCCATTTCTCAAGACAAGTTGGCCTCCGTGGACAAGGGCGAATTGAACAACACATAGGGCCTCATTACACGGTAGGCGGTGAACCATGGCGCTATTAGCGCCATGGTTCATGCCGGTAAAATACCGGCACCGCCTAGGTGAAAAGGGGAATTACAGCCCTATTCCAAGGTTGGCGGGGCGGTAGGGCATAATGGGAATGGGGAAGGTGCTAATTACGGTACCGCAAATTTGCAAAAAGCAGGCGTTAAAGTACCAACCCGCAAAGGGACCTCGCAATAAGGCAGTAAGGGTTAACGGTCACCTGTACCATTACCGGTGACCGTTTACCCTTACCGCCTTCCGTGTAATGAGGCCCACATTCCCTTCTTTCTTTCCATGGTGGCCATTGCCCCAGGTGGAGAAGCGGCCAGGAACACTGAGTGTTCCTAAGTGCTTGCGTTCCTGGCGCATGTGAGAGACGAGGAAGCTGCAGGGAAGTGGGGGGTGCAAGGGAGGTGGAAATCGGGTGCGGGGAAATGGGACCCAGGGAAGCACTTACCTGCATCCCGGCAGGGGAGATGGCGCCCTCTCGCTTCTGAGGAGGCTCAGAATGCAGGCTTTATCATGTGCTAAAGACCCTGCACCAAACTTCCTGTTTGGCTGGGAAGCTCCTTGGTCCCCACCGCCAGGGTACTCATTTTTTTAAAATTAATTTTGAAGTACGCAACTCCGCCATCTTTCATGCACTCATAGACAACTTTGCTGCACTAGTTATACAAAGAACGTGGCACTGGTTATATACACAACATTACGGGACCACCTCTCAATGCACCGCGCCTGGACTTACTTGAAGAAATCCTCCTTGCAGAAGACACTCTCCCCCCGGCTGAAGCACTTCTCAGCCAGCTGCATCTGGCAGTCGCTGCACTTCAAGCACTTGCTGTGCCAATGCCGGTCAAGCACCTTCAGGATAAAGCGGTCCACGATGTGCTGGTTGCAGCCCGCACACAGGGGTATCTCTGGGGAGCAAGAGGACAGGATGTGAATCTACAATTTGCACAGACTGAAGCCAGGTCAGATGATAAAAGTCACGTGCTTATATAAACCGACAGACCCTCAAACCGGCAGGGAGGCAATGCATGCATGGGCGGATGGCTGATACATGGATACATGGATGGGTGATGGATGGGGGAGTTGAAGATGGGTGGATGGTTGAAAGATGGATGGATAGATGGATGGTTGGATAGATAGATAGATAGATAGATAGATAGATAGATAGATAGATAGATAGATAGATAGATAGATAGATAGATAGACCATGCAATATTGTTCAATGGCTGATGGGTGGGTGAATGAGTGTATGATTGATTGATGGACGGGTTGAGCCGATCGAGGAATGGATTGGTTTATACATGACAGACAGAAGAAGGAATAATTGGATTGAATTGAGAATTGTCTCTTTTCTTGTACACCAATAATTCACTGAGAGACAAAAGACTTTCATTTGAGATTTCATATTTGTATCAGATAACTCTATAAACATATAACAAGGAAAGAGATGTATCATACAATGTTCTGTAAGGTGCCGTTAGCATGTACAGTGCTCTGTTGCTTCACAGCTAGGTGTGCACTGCCCTGCTTACATACCCGCATACATATCGCGCCTGGTTTACAAGCAGTTTAACTGGAGCAAATCAGCAGTTGCCCAGGGCCCTCTCAGATTTGCCACTTTAACCTGTGGCCTGATTCACTAAGACTAACCGTGGGCGTGCTCTCGAGATACCTGGAGCGCACCTGAGATTCATTGAGCAAATCTATTTTATATGCATTTGCACAGGAGCATCTCAGAGATATTCCCGCCATCTCCGGATGTACTCTCTTTCGGGTATCTCCAGATGGCAGCTGCAACTCTGCGTTGCTCACAGGCATCTCCAGATTTGCTCCAGTGTTAGGCTTCATGACTACATAAAGGTATAAGGAAGCAGCTGCAACTCTGAGATGATCACAGACATCTCCAGATTTCATCCAGTTATAGGCCTTATGGCTGCATAAAGGTATAAGGAAGCAGCTGCAACTCTGAGATGCTCGCAGGCATCTCCTTTATTGATCCAGTTATAGGCCTTATGGCTACATAAAGGTATAAGGAAGCAGCTGCAACTCTGAGATGATCACAGACATCTCCAGATTTCATCCAGTTATAGGCCTTATGGCTGCATAAAGGTATAAGGAAGCAGCTGCAACTCTGAGATGCTCGCAGGCATCTCCTTTATTGATCCAGTTATAGGCCTTATGGCTACATAAAGGTATAAGGAAGCAGCTGCAACTCTGCGATGCTCACAGGCATCTCCAGATTTGCTCCAGTGTTAGGCTTCATGACTACATAAAGGTATAAGGAAGCAGCTGCAACTCTGAGATGCTCACAGGCATCTCCTCGGTTGATCCAGTTATAGGCCTTATGGCTACATAAAGGTATAAGGAAGCAGCTGCAACTCTGAGATGATCACAGACATCTCCAGATTTCATCCAGTTATAGGCCTTATGGCTGCATAAAGGTATAAGGAAGCAGCTGCAACTCTGAGATGCTCACAGGCATCTCCTTTATTGATCCAGTTATAGGCCTTATGGCTACATAAAGATATAAGGAAGCAGCTGCAACTCTGCGATGCTCACAGGCATCTCCAGATTTGCTCCAGTGTTAGGCTTTATGACTACATAAAGGTATAACGAAGCAGCTGCAACTCTGAGATGATCACAGACATCTCCAGATTTCATCCAGTTATAGGCCTTATGGCTGCATAAAGGTATGAGGAAGCAGCTGCAACTCTGAGATGCTCGCAGGCATCTCCTTTATTGATCCAGTTATAGGCCGTATGGCTACATAAAGGTATAAGGAAGCAGCTGCAACTCTGAGATGATCACAGACATCTCCAGATTTCATCCAGTTATAGGCCTTATGGCTACATAAAGGTATAAGGAAGCACCTGCATCTCTGAGACACTCACAGGCATCTCCTTGGTTGATCCAGTTATAGGCCTTATGGCTACATAAAGGTATAAGGAAGCAGCGGCAACTCTGAGATGGTCACAAACATCTCCAGATTTCATCCAGTTATAGGCCTTATGGCTGCATAAAGGTATAAGTAAGCAGCTGCAACTCTGAGATGCTCACAGGCATCTCCTTGGTTGATCCAGTTATAGGCCTTATGGCTACATAAAGGTATAAGGAAGCAGCTGCAAAACTGAGATGTTCAGAGACATCTCCTGCTTTGCTCCTGTGTTAGACTATATGACTACATGTATGTATAAGCAAACAGCTGCAACTCTGCAATGCTCACAGGAATCTCCTTGGTTGATGCAGGTGTAAGCCTTTTGTCTACATGTATGCATAAGCACTCAGGTGCAACTCTGTGATGCTCACAGACATCTCCTGATTTGCTCTTGTGTTAGGCTTTATGACTACATATATGTACTGTACAAGGAAGCAGCTGCAACTCTCAGATGATCACAGACATCCCCATATTTCATCCAGTTATAGGCCTCATGGCTGCATAAAGGTATAAGGAAGCAGCTGCAACACTGAGATGTTCAGAGACATCTCCTGCTTTGCTCTTGTGTTAGACTATATGACTACACGTATGTATAAGGAAGCAGCTGCAACTCTGAGATGTTCAGAGACATCTCCTGCTTTGCTCTTGTGTTAGACTATATGACTACACGTATGTATAAGGAAGCAGCTGCAACTCTGAGATGCTCACAGGCATCTCCTTGGTTGATCCAGTTATAGGCTGTATGGCTGCACAAAGGTATAAGGAAGCAGCTGCAACTCTGAGATGATCACCAACATCTCCAGATTTCATCCAGTTATAGGCCTCATGGCTGCATAAAGGTATAAAGAAGCAGCTGCAACTCTGAGATGATCACCAAGATCTCCAGATTTCATCCAGTTATAGGCCTCATGGCTGCATAAAGGTATAAAGAAGCAGCTGCAACTCTTAGATGCTCACGGGCGTCTCCTTATTTTCACCAGTGCACAGCTCATTACCAAGGTTCACGATCTGTGCATGTGAGCACCGTTCTATGTAATTAGTGGCCCGTCATTGTGTCCTTAAGAAAAAAGCTGAACTTTTTCAGATTGAACGTACTCTTTCGCAATGTTTTCATGTTGCAGGGGAGTTCTTCCCCCCTCGAATGCTGCTGCTTATCCTGTTCCAGATCTACTTGTGCCTATAAAGTGCCCTCTGGCTTCCCTTGCTGTGTTTTTGGCGTTTTCAGTCTCGAGGGAATTTTGCTCCATCTCTTCTTGGTTTAACACATCTCTCGTGTGTGCATGCTCAAGTGGTTGCCAATAGGAACATTTGAAATGTCTCTATGTTCCTCCGGATTCCTGTAAACAGAGCCTTCCTGTGACCTGTGCACCTTTTGGGCCTTTTTTATGTATAATGCTTGGGATTACGGTAACATTACAAATTATACATTATTAAAACTAACAATTCAAACCAGAAAGTAACAAGTAGACTAAGGCCATGTTGGATTACAATTAAGCCCCATATATAGCGAAAAAAAGATTTGGTATGTCAAATGAAATACAAATAAATCTTCTTAAGGGCCCCCGATTCTGGAATGTTTTGCACGGTTCAAAGTGACTTTGCATTGCCGACACAACCCCTGATTCATGGAACTCTGCAAAGTGTATTTTTGCACTGCAAAGTCAGTGCAAAATCATTATGTACTGCAAAAATGATGTTGTACTGACTTTGCACTGCAAAAATACACTTTGCACATTTCCATGAACGAGTGTTTGTGTCGGCAGTGCAAAGTCACTTTGAACCGTACACAAACATTCCATGAATCGGGCCCTAAGTGTTTCTTTAACAGGAGCAAATATGTAAAATTCAATTGCCAATATTATGCAGTATGCATCTCACGAGGAGAAGGGCTACGTTTCATTGTTGCCTTTTAATCCGGTCTATTTAAAGAACCTGAGTGAGGTTTCCATTGGCCTTTTGCCTGGAGGTAAAGGCCCTGCTGGTCGCTCAACCATGATAGGTTATTTATAATGAGCTTAATGCCAGAGGTTTCTAAGCGCGGTCCGGGAATTGAACCCGTGTTGCTGCGTGTTGTTTTACTTCCAAGATAAGCACGTTTCCCCTGAGCTACCCCCCCAAGACTGAGCCCTCGAGAGACTGGAATAAACAGCTCCTGGCTCGAGAGAAAAGAGCAGATGGGGAATGTTCGCCGGTTCACAGTGTGGTTACAACAGGCAACATCAGCAGCATCGGGCCTTAGAAAATTATTATTTACAACATTTCAATATATCTGTCGACTCAGTTTCACCGTCAGACAAGAACCAATGAAAATAAGAGCAGAGATTAAGGGAGGGGAAGAGTGAAGATGATCGAGAGAAAGAGGGAGGAGTAATAGAAAGAAAGGAGTACACAGAGAAGGGGGCGCAACAGACAGAGAGAAAGGAAGAGAGAGACAAGGATCAGGACAGGGTGCGAGACGGGTAGACTGAGAGCGTGGGAGAGAGTGATGAACTGAAAAAGAAAGGGCAGTAAAGGAAAGAGAATTAGAGAGAGTTACGAAAGGGAATAGAGAGGAGAGGGACAAACCGAGAAAAAGAAACAGAATGCGAAGAACATATGGGTAAGTAAAGAGGAAAAGGTGCTGGAAGAGTACATCGAGAAAGGGGGAGTGGTGGAACAGAGAGAAAGGACACGGAAAAGAAAAGGAGGAGAGAGTAGTGCGTGCAAGACAATGGGAGGGAAAGAAAGGATTGGGAATGGGAGGAAAGAGAAGGGGAAGGTAGAGAAGGAAAGGGAGGGGGAAGGGAAGGAACGGGAGAGAGTAAAGAAGGGTTGTGGGCGCAACAGGAGGTCACAGAAAGGAAGAGGAAGGGAAGCCATCAAAAACAAAGTCTTAGAATTCCTAGAGAAAAATATTAAAGGACTACAAACAGGCTATCATGACCGAAAGAAAATCTATCCATAACAAACAAATTAATAATGCTCAATCTGACTCAAGAGAGCTTTTCTCTATCCTCACGGGTAAAGGTTCTATAGAACACTCCCAGGCGATATCAAATGCTTGGTGTCAAAAGATTCAAGATGAGCTGATGCTCAAGGTCTTAAAGCACAAACAAGCAATCGAAATGCGTGGGCTAGCTGCAAATGATACAATATTATCTTCTATTGAGGTGATCAATACCCCAGAAGATACTCCCAATTGTCTTTTCACCAGGTTACAAAAGAAGAGATACAAATTATCAGCGCTAACCTAAGACCTACCCCTTGTTTAGGTGATGCTTTTCCCGCACAAAGCTTTAAGTAATGTATCGAGAGCCTGCTCTGCACAATTACACAGACGACAAACATTGCGTTCCCAGAATGCTGTGTGCCTATATGCCTTACAGAGACCTGGATTGCCCCTTCTCAAAAAAGAGCATCTTGACCCTTCAGTTGCTTGTAGTTATAGACCTATTACCAATCTGACATTCCTTATGAACATTTTAGACAAGGTGGCCTTTTTGCAATTGCAGGAGTGTATTGAGAACTGTAACATCTTGGGGTACCGGCAATCTGGGTTTAGAGCAAGACACGGCACAGAGTAAGCTTTGTTAGATTTGAAATCAAATATGTCTAGGATTATCGATGAGGATAACACAGCACTGTTATTGTTGCTGGACCGCTCTGCAGCCTTCGACCTGGTCGACAACTCTCTTCAGGTAAGGCGGTTGGTCGATGTGTTAGGACGCTCTGACAGGGTTGCAGCTTGGATCAGATCCTTTGTAGGCCCTAGGTCAGTAAGAGTCGCCAGGGCAGACTCCCACGCTGCTCCAGTAAAACTGCAACATGATTTTTCTCAAGGATCATGCTTATCTCTGCACCTCTTTGCGCCAATTATAACACTGGGACCCCCGACGCGTGAGGCGTGAGCACTATAGTTTTCAGGAGGGATTGAGCCCTAAGACTTCAGTTAATTGATCAATTATGAGAGACTTATCCCAGAGGGGGAATTAAAACCGAAATAGAAAGGCCCGGATTTGAAAAAGGCGCGAGATACACGCCGAAACACTTGTCATCCAACAAGGGCTAAACGACAAGTCAAATAAATTAAGAAAAACTTTTTCAAGTAAACCGACTTTTGTGACTTCTTACTACGTGTTATAATTGGCGCAAAGAGGTGCAGGCACAAACTGTCTTTTTCTCATATTTCTCAAACGGAGTTGGGGAACTCAGTGTCTCCGTGTTGACCTACACCCATGCGACAACCCAACATTAAAGGATGAAAAAATAAGCAAATATTATAGAAAGAAGACATAATTGGACCAAAAAAGCTTTCAGAAACAGGTCGCGAAGGTACACCTCAAAGATATCTCCATACCAAAAAGTTCCTCCACATTACACTCTTTTCGATTTGCTGGATAGCATTGGTGTATCATATATCAACTATGCCGATGACGCACAAATACTACTTAATCTTACGGGAGATTATGATCAAGATCAACACGCAAATAATAAGATCCATGCCCTTATATAAGCCTGGATGGCCCTCAATTCGATGGTTCTTAATGATGGAAAAACAGAGCTCCTTATTGTTGCTACTGGTCCTAGGCTTAGGAAACTTGATTCCCACTACTCACAGTTTTCCATTTCTGGTTCTCCATCCAAGTCACCCCCTATTTAAAGACGCTGGGAATCCATTTCCAAGCTAACCATTACTAACCATTTAATCACTATTCAAAGCCTGCGAAGGTCAAGGGTGTCTAGTCAAAGGATCGAATATAAAGGGTCGGCAGGTCAAAGGATTGAAAAAAAAAATATTTTTCACATTTTATTTTTTTTTGTGTGAAAAAAGGTGGTTTTTAGCAAAAAAAAGGGGTTTGGGGGGAAACCCCCCCTCCCCAAAAAATAAATGTGAAAAAAAATACAAAAAAATATTCGATCCTTTGACCTGTCGACCCTTTGGTGTCAATCCTTTGACCTCTCGACCCTTTTACTGTCGATCCTTTGACCTAGAACCAAGGTCAAGGGCGTGGTGTTGAGCGCTGAAGGTCTGCAGGTTACGCTGCCCGATCGACGCTCACTGCAACTACGCCATGCTATCCTACACCATGATGTTGATGCCATCAGGCCTTTAAAAGTGGGCCACTGAACCCTCTGTGGCTAAGCCTTCAAAGACAAAGGGCGCAGTGTTGAGCGCTGCAGAGCCGCAGGTTATACTGCCCGATCGATGTTCACTGCGACTATGTCGCGCTATCCTACGCCACGATGTTGACACCATCAGGCCTTTAAAACCAGCCTATTGAACCCTTTGTGGCAAAGCCCGTGAAGTCCAAGGGCATGGTGTTGAGCGTTGCAGGTCTGCTCGATCGATGCTCATTGTGACTATGCCATGCTATCCTACACCACGGTGTTGATGCCAACAGGTCTTTAAAACCAGCCTACTAAGCCCTCTGGGCAAAAATCAGCAAAGGCCAAAGGAACGGTGTTGAGTGCCGCAGGTCTATAGGTTATGCTATAGGTTATGCTGCCCAATCGACGCTCTGTGTGACTACGCCACGCTAGACTACGCCACGACATTGACACCATCAGGCCTTTAAAACCGGCCTGCTGAACCCTCTGTGGCAAAGCCCGCCAAGGGCACGGTGTTGAGCGCTGCAGGTCTGCAAGTAACACTGCCCGATCGACTCTTGCTGCGATTACGCCACGCTATCCTACACCAGGAGGTTGACACCATCAGGCCTTTACACCTGCCTACTGATCCCTCTGTGCCAAAGCACGCAAAGGCCCAGAGCGCGGTGTTGAGTGCCACAGGTGTGTGACAATGAAGGGGTTCAGCGCAGAGTACCAATCCACGACTCAGTCGTCAACCATCAGCAACCAAACGTTAAGGAAGGTGTGGGTAGGGGGTGCAGCCACTGCTGCTCCCTCCTAAACTACCCCGCCTTTGCGTGTACTTCACTTAATCCTACTGACATTTTGTTTGCTGTCTTTGCATAACATTACTTTGTGTTTTATGTGCATCTCCCGCTCTTCTACTGTGTTACTATTGCTCTGTGAATCTGTGCCCAAAAAGGCTCTCTCCCACTTCTAGGTCCCCTTCTATTGTGTTACTTTGATCTGCGAATATGTGCCCCTTTGAGCTTCTCCCACTTCTAGGCCTCCTCTACTTTAGTTACTGTTGTAATGGTGTGTGCCACCTGTCTGCTCCATTGCTGCGACCCCTAGAGTGACCCCTGTTGTGCTTCCTGCATTAAGGCATGGGACTGTGTGTTTCTCCTTTCTCTTTTGACTCCCTCCTCCTCCTCCTCCTCCTCTCCTCACACCCTCCATGGTGCTTTCCATTTCTCCATCTTCTCTGACTGCTACTCTATCTCCTATCCTATCCATCTCACTAAGTCTGGAAGGAAGATGTTCAAGTGGGACATCCTGGTCTCCAGCCCAGGCCTCCCTAACTCTGATACCTACACCAGTGCTTCCTCCAGACAGACTCTCTATGACATCCTCTCTGTCGTTCCATCACCAGACCTACAGACCCTTCATGTGGTCTCGACTCTTGATCCTATCTCTTCCTCTCCCATTAATGGTGGCACCCAGTGGGAGGCCCTCTTGGCCTCCTTCTACTCCTCCAAGGTCATCATCAATGTCTATGTGACTGGCACTGTCTTGGTCCAGGGCCCTCCGCCTAATCTCCTCCTGTTTGATAGGCGCCTTCTGCATCTTATTAACTTACTTCCTTCTCCTGCTATTCCCACTAGCACCTCACTGGCTCCTCTGCCACCCCTTGCTTCCACTTATGCCCACTCTCTGGCCCCGCTTCCACTTCTGCTGGGTGCAGCTCAAGCCAGTACCCCTCCCTGGAAGTCTTTCAAATGTGGCAACCTGTTCCACGTCGCTACTCTCAATTCTCTTGCTGCTGTCAAATGCTCCTCTGACATCTGTCACCTCCTCGAAGAACTTGACCTGATGTCCTCGCTCTCACCGAGACATGGTTCACGTCCAGCTCTGTCACAAGTTTTGACACTCTCCTCCCTGATGGCTACAAGATACACTCTGAGCCCAGACCCAACCGGCCCGGAGGTGGAGTAGCTCTGACCCTTCCTGAGTGGATTCTTGCTTCTGTCATTCCTACACAGGCCTACTCCCCCTTTGAATGCCTGGTCTCCAGGCTCTCTATCTCTCCTGGCCTCTCTCTGACTGTGGCCAGTATCTACAGGTCACCTGGCCAGGCTGTCCTCTTCCTCTCAGAATGAGCTGGCGTCTCCTGTTCTCTCCTTGCCCCTACCTCTCAACTTCTCCTCTGAGCCTTCAACATCCACCTGGATGCTTCTAATCCCTCCTTTGGTCTTTTCTGAAATCTCTTCGACACACTCTCTCTTACCATTCTCCCCTCTGGTCCGGAACACTCTGCCGGATGTACTTTGGATGTTCTCATCTCTTCAGACATTCCTTTCTCTAACCGTCTCAGAACTCCTCTCTCTTGGACTGACCACCCCAGCACTGCCACCTACCTTTGCAGTCATTCGGCCCATGAAGCCTGTGTCAGTGGATTCCTTTAACTCTACTTTCTCTGTTCCTTCTACTCATTCGGTTGACTCACACTCTGACACAGCCCTCTCTGACCTGCATCTTTCTACCTCCAATGCTCTGGACATCATTGCCCCTTTAATGAGAATCCAGCTGAAGCCTACCTCCAAGTGCAACTCTTGGTATGATTCTGACCTTGCCGTCCTGAAATGTAAGTACAGGCTGACTGAGAGGAAGTGGAGGGCATCAGGCACATCCTCTGACAAACTGGCCTGCCACCAGCTCCAAAGGCAACACAGACTCTCTGCCCTGTCAAAAAAGAGAGCCTGCTTTCAACCCTGCGTCACTACTGCCTCTAACAACACGGCAAAACTCTTTAAAATCTGCAAGGAACTGCTGCAGTCTCTACCTCTCCTGTTCCCTCCCAGGCCCTCTCTATAGCTCTGGCCTCTCACTTCACCTCTAAAACCCAGGACATCCTGTCCTCTATCTCCTCATCCTCTTCCTCTCCCTCTTTCTCTCTCAGCCCCCGTTTGGCCAACTTTGCCTCCCCTCCTAATTACTCCTCTTTCTCTCTGACAACACCTGACAAGGTTTCTAGACAAGTCCGATCTATGAAAGTTTCGTCCAAACAAGTGCCCCCCTGCTCCTCTAGAACCACCAAGGACCATATTGACACCCTCACTCCAGCCTTGGCCGATTTCTGTAATCACTCTTTCGCTACAGGAACGTTGCCCTCACTCCTCAAGCACTCCCGTGTGCACCCCCTCCTCAAGAAGCCACCTGACGATCCTACCTGTCTGGCTAAATATAGCCTGATCTCTATCACCCCTTTCCTCGGCAAACTCCTGGAAAAGCTGGCCATATCCCTGCTTACTCCCCACACTGAATCTGTTGGTTTTCTCCATGTGCATCAGTCTGGATGATTCAGAACAGCTAGATGCATGGAAACCGCCCTTCTGAACACCTGTGAAGATCTGCTCTCTAACCTTGATTCCAGAATTCCGTCTGACATCATCCTCCTTGACCTTTCCTCTGCTTTTAACACAGTCAACCACGCCATTGACTCTGTGAGAAGCTGGGTATCACAAACCATGCACTGGAGTGGTTGACCTCCTTCCTCTTGGACCGCCCCTCCCCGGTCCAACTTAGTTCCTTTCTCTCTGACACCTCTCTCTCCACCTGTGGTGTCCCCCAGGGCTCTATCCTCGCACCCTGGTTTTTCAACCTCTACTTGGCTGACCCTTTGGCCCACCTGATCTCTACCTTCTCAGACTTTCAGTGTTATGTCGATGAAACTCAGCTCTCCTTCAAGCTCCCCTCAGAACAGGACTGAAAGACTTATGCTTGGCCTCAAGCCCAGGGACCATATCTCTCCGGCCCTGTAATCTCTCCACTGGCTCCTGATGGCTGCAAGGATCAAGTTCAAGACCATTTGCATTGTCCACAAGGCTTTCTGGGGCCGGGGCCAGCACTACATCCAACGCTATCTTCTTAAATACCTTCCTTCTCGAGGCCTTCGCTCTGCTGCCTCCAATTCTCTAGTGGTCAGACGCTTCTCCAGGCAGAGAGTGGGAGGTAGATCTCTCTCCTATGCAGGTGCCTCTCTCTGGAATGGGCTCCCTGCCCCTCTAAAACTTGGCCCGGACCACTTGAAGTTCCAGAAGCAGCTTAAAATGTTCCTTTTCTCCTATGCTTTCTCGCTCTCTCCCTCCCCTGCTGACCTTCATGACCTGCCTGTCTGCTTCACCGACTGGTTGCTTGGCTACCCTCAGAGTCGCACTGGGAACCAGGCTCTTTCTTGATCAGTCTCCCCTGCACTGCCTCCGGGGCTACCATGCACTTAGGGACTGTAATTGTAACCTCTACTGTCCCTTGCCACCTGGCCCTTATCCAGTGCTGCGCCGCCCTGGTTGCACTTACTCAGAGCAATGCTGCCCTGTTTCCTCTTGCCTCTCCTTTGCACTTTCCCCCTTTCCCCTTGCACTTCTCGTTCTCGCACTTGCACGATCTGAATGACACAAGGCCTAGCAAGATCGTTTGTCTTGTCCTCCCTCTGCCTTCCCTGCCTTGTCTTGTCGCGCCTAGAAACACTTGTGTACAGGTGCGTTATAAATGACTTATCATATCATATCATGTAATGTCTGTCAGTTCCTCATGTATGTATATCAGCAGACTGCTCAGACAAATAAGACCTTACCTTTGGAAAACAGAGCGATACTAGCGACTGCTCAAATAAACTCTGCTGGTTGCCACATTGAAAAGCAATTTAAAGAAATATACAAACTGTCAAAAACTGTGCCTTTAGAGCGGATTATGGGTTCAGATCATGTCACCTCTAGTGGCGCACACTGCATTGGTTACCTGTACAGCACCGAATTGAACATAAACTACTTACATTAACACATATATATGTTGTAGGCATAGCCCCCCAGTATCTGAAAGATGGTCTGCACAAAAAATGTTCTAATAGAACGTAACGATCAAACCAGAGTACTCTTCTTGATCAGCTCTGCTTCAAATTGAATACATTTGGGTCCATTTATTTTGCTGTTGGGCACCCAAAGCTTGGAAGGACTTAAAATCGTTCCTCTTTGAAAAAAGTAACAGTCTAGTGGCATAATTCAGAGAATGTTTAGCACAGAGCAAAGTGACTTTGCACTGCTTTTAATGAGGTCAACCCCAGTTCACGTGTATTCATCACCTGTGTCGGTATTAACCTTGGTCGCCAAATATGTATTCCAAAAGTACGGGGTGAGTATCCAGCTCAAGCACCCTCGGGGGGAGTGCTAGAGCTGGGAGATGCCCACATTGGACCAGGAGTCAGGAGCGGGAACTTTGAGCACGTTCAGCCGTCTAAACACCCCGACTTGGCAGGGGTAGAGCGACGAGGGTGTGGGGACGGGGGGCAGGCGGTGGCATTGCCTTTCCCGGACAGCTGAAGATGCCCGGCCATTTACAGTTATGTGGACACATTGTATTTATTTGTATGAACATTGACATTTTTCAAACAAGTAAAAAAAATTGAAATTTGCTGCAGCCTCCTTAATTACGTGATATTTGGAATAAAAGTCGCGCACCTTTTAATTCTGCATGTTTTAATTCCACGCCCTACCCACCCGCGGCAAACGCTTGAGGTGACTGCATCATGGCCACTGGATGAAGCAGGCCCAATGTACAGGATGCCCCAATGTGCGAAGGGGGGCAGGGGGGCTGTGCTTCAATAAATGAAATCCACATGTGTCCTCATTATGGGGGCACAATAGGTACACAGTGCATTCATACCCGGCCACCCACTGCACAGCTCTCCACATCTGCACCACTCTCTAACAAGAAGGTGAATATGTCATGGCTGCACTGCTGGCAAAGCCATGGCGACAATAACACGGCAGACGGTTACACGACGTGACTCGGCCCGGTGTCCGTTTCATCGCCTTGCCGACGCCCCCACGCCCCGCCCCTGTCCCAGCGCCCACCCACCATAATGTCAGAGGGCAGGGTGGGGGTCAGGGGCACCACGTGTTCCAGTATTCTGTCCGCCTTTTGCGAACCCCGGTGACCTGGCACTTGTAATTTGGCCGCTAGCGAGGTGAGCCAAGACTACAAGCCCCAGAGTACACCCGTGTGGGAAGGTATTGGACACACTGGGCATCGTTTCCATGGTGGCCATCTGATTATCCAATGCCACGGTGCGAACCGTCCGCCCCCCCACCCTCCCACCCCAACACACGCACTCCCTGAAACGAATGTGCGGCCTGTGTTGTGTTCCTAGCGGGCAGCCCATTCGTGGCCCAGTCGCGTACTCAACTTCAGAGCTGCCTGGGGGAAAGTGAGATGCACACGCGGCCCAGGGAAGCAGGAAGGACTTGCCCCCCCTCACCGCTACCCCCCCCCCAGCCCAGCAACCGCCCCCCCCCCCCGCCAAGGCCTCTGTTGCCAGGGTTTCGCGGAAGTCGGATACGAATTGAATCCGTCGCCCACAAAGGGATACATGTTTGAGGCTGTGATGTTCTGTGCCTATGCTGGGGAATTATTGGCGGGAAAATGTAGACCTGTGTCATTAAAAATGTGCATAGCCGCTGCTTTTGGTTATGACTTTATTCTCCGGGTTATACTTCCGAGCAATATAACGCCTATTATTACAGCGCTTAGAAGCAGGAGAATTATGCCAAGGAACACGTCATAAAATTGACCCTTTCAATATACTATTGATATCTCATATTGGAGGGGACAGGTGAGGGTGGTCGAGGCGATCCGCTAATAAATGTTTCTTTTTAACTTCACAGTTGATGTAAACGCGCTATGTCCAAGCAAATAGCTCAGCGAGCGCATGCTACGGCACTAAACAAGTCCAAATTCTGAGAGGGCCGACTCAGCCCTTCATCCAAATGGAATATAATATAACACCCGTGGAATGCCGGGAGAGCCTTCTCGGTGGCCGATCGGCAGAGTAGAAGAAGAGGTTTGAAATGGTAGATTCCACGGCTATCAACGGTGTGGACAACAGCAGCAGCCAGTTACCTACTACCGCCCAGGCAGATTTAAGGGCACTTAACTATGAACCACATATTTGGAAGAGTGGTGAGGATTATAAAAGTTTTAATGACCTCACTTTCAGGCAGTACTAGGAGATGTAGGCCAATCAACCGCGTGAAATGCCTGAACATCAGTCTTCACTCTCAGTACAGCGCCTGGGCTGGGTCTGTAAAGTTTAAATAAAACATGGGGCCTGATTTTAAAGCTTTATTTCGGTGGGACTTTTCCATTGAAAAATCATTCGAAGCAAGTGGAAACGGATTTGAAGCGCTATATAGAACACTATTTCAAAGTGATACAGGAAAACCTAGGCCACAGTGACTTCGACTCCCGAAACACGTTGGCATGTGCAAACTAACAGGCCACAGAAACATATCACCGAGCAGGTAACTGCAGGCGCCAGGCGTGTAGCATCCAGCCTGCCTGCCCCCCTGCCCTGCACGCGCAAACAATCCCCTCCAGCTTCGCCCGTGCAAAAACAGCACACCACGAACGCCAAAACACACGTGAAATGTGGAAGAGGGGGGGTGTGGTTACATGTGTCATGCGTCAGTCCGCGGTATTTGCTACGTGCACTGGTTTCAGCGTCCTTGGGTGTGCAAGAGCGGCGAGTGGCACCGATCCCTGCTGCATCGTGTGACCAGCGGTGGACCCGCTTGCTGCTCAGGTCACTGCACCCCCCCCCCCCCCAGAGAAGCCAGTGCTCTCTGGGGTACAGATAAACAATGTGCAGCGAGATCTGGGTACACCGCACTGCCCCCAGCCTTCATTCCATGGGCAATTTCAAACCAGATTTCCAAAGACGCTCGAAAGGATTTCAGAATTTTAAACCGTGCTCACTTTGAATGTGAGCTATCCACTGTTCAGAGGCTGCTCAACAATCACAGACGAGTTTCGATCTGTTGCCTGGCATTGAATATTGTGATCTGCGCCACAGAAACAGTTAATCCTCACCTCCATGGCAACTTCATGGCGTGTGACCATGCACAGGTGGAGAGCCGAGTCGCTCCCACCGGGGTTCAAAAGATACATCACGTGAACCCCTCGCGCGAAGGCCGGGCCACACGTTGGCTATCGCATTTGACAGACGTAGTTCACGCGCGTGGCTGCGTTCGCGGACATGGACAGTGCGCCTCCTCCCCTGCCTGACGCGTTGCTGGGTGCATTCGAGTCCAGAATTGGGGGGAGGTGGGCAGTGGAATTAAGGAGAGCGTTGGTTCAAACCTTTCGCCCTCCACCGTGGTTCCACAGAGCTGTCTCTCTGAATGCCCCGTCTCTGCGGAGGTGGAGGGGGGTATATTTCTAATTCCATCATCAATTATTAACGCTAAGATGATAAGGAAATCAGCGGAAATGCGCCAACAACACGTGCCACGTTAGATATTAAAACACCGCTTGCTTTAAACGGAATGCTCATCACCAAACCTGTACACGCGTATGACATACACTACACAAAATGAACGGCATTCATTCCAGAAAGAGTGAAATGCGGGAGATGGGGGGCGGCAAAGAGCGGGAACGCAACGTAAAGGAGGTTGGGGGGGAGGGAGGGAGGAAGGAAGGAAGGAAGGAAGGAAGGAAGGAAGGAAGGAAGGAAGGAAGGAAGGAAGGAAGGAAGGAAGGAAGGAAGGAAGGAAGGAAGGAAGGAAGGAAGGAAGGAAGGAAGGAAGGAAGGAAGGAAGGAAGGAAGGAAGGAAGGAAGGAAGGAAGGAAGGAAGGAAGGAAGGAAGGAAGGAAGGAAGGAAGGAAGGAAGGAAGGAAGGAAGGAAGGAAGGAAGGAAGGAAGGAAGGAAGGAAGGAAGGAAGGAAGGAAGGAAGGAAGGAAGGAACATTAGCTGAGTAAAAAGGAAAAAAGGAACCAAACGTGAAGAAAGGGTACAAAAGTAGAAAAAACAGAAAAAAATAGGAATAGAAAGAGAAAAACAGCAAAATAGAACAAAGGGAAGAAGGAAAGGAATAAAGAAAAATGAAAGCAGAAATTGAAAAATGAAGACAGAAGAAAAGAGAAAAAAGACGAGAAAGACACAAAGCATAATTGAGAACAATTTGCTGAGAAATAATGAAGGAACCAAACATGGAGAAAACTGACAAAAGTGGAAGAGCAGAAAAATAGGAAAAGAAAGAGAAAAAGACGTAGAGCAAGATAGAACGAAAAAAAGAAAAAAGAAAGGGCAGAACTTGGAAAATTAGGAAAGTAAGTAATAGAAAGAAAGAACAAAGAGAAAGACAAAACGCATATTTGAGAACAATGTGCTGTGAAAAAAGAAGGAACAAAACAAAACCAGAAAAATGTACAAAAGGAAGAGAAAAAGATGCAACAAAAGAAAGAACGGAAGAAAGAAATGAAAAGGAGAACAGACATTTGAGAAATAAAGAAGGAAAGAAAGAGAACGAAAGAAAGAAAGATATTTACAAAAGAGAAAGGTGAAAGCAGTAAGAGAGCAGCAGGAATCAGGAAAATAAGGATAGAAAAGCCGCGAGGAAATGAAGACAAGACACGCACGGGGAAATAAACAAACACACAAACCACAAATGAACACACGAGAACAAAATGAGCCAAAAAAAGGGGATGGGGAAAGAGGAAAAAACAAATGAAAAAAAACAATAAAATAACAAAGGCGTGTACGAGAGGAAGATAAAAGGGGACGAAGAAAGAAAGAACTAAAAAAAGAAATATTTAGAAATGTGGAAAAGAAACAGGTAAAACAAGAGTAAAACATAAAATACTGGAAGAAAGTAGAAATGATAAAAGAAGCAGAGAAAAATAAGAAAAGAGGAACGAAGAACAATACAATATGCGAAAGGGAGGAAGGAAAGAAGGCGGTGGTAGAAAGAAAGAAAGAAAGAAAGAAAGAAAGAGAGAAAGAAAGAAAGAAAGAAAGAAAAAGAAAGAAAGAGAGAAAGAAAGAGAGAAAGAAAGAAAGAAAGAAAGAAAGAAGGAAAGAAAGAAAGAAAGAAAGAAAGAAAGAAAGAAAGAAAGACTAGCAAGCTAAAACGACGCTGCGTGAGCAAGGGTGCAGATACGTGCATTTCCTCCGCGTGCAGCGCAATATCTACTGTTTATGACAAATCAAGCTCTCCCATTACAAGTGGGAGTATTATTTTGTATTCGTACGTGATGTCTTTTCAGTCTTAATTCGAGAAGTGCTTTAAATATCAATAACACCTGGAAGCGGCGCGCGCAATGGAAGAGCACGGACCTGTACGCTCGCTGTCCTCAGGTTAATCACACTGGTTCGGAAAGCACACACGTCGATGTGGCCCCCACGCCCCTCACAGTCCTCCTCCCCTCGCCCGTTTTGGCGAGATTGAATAAGGGGGGCGGGGGGAGGCAAATACCAGTCCTACTGGGATGCCACGAAACACTCGTGTGACGTCACCTAAAGCTGGGACGATGCTAATGAAAGATATTGTTGTGGCATGAGGTGTACGTGGGGCATAGAATGAATGGACTCTATTCAATCGGGCAAGACATGAGTTGTGGCCAACACATGTATGGGATTGTTTGTAAAACATAGCAATGTGATTGGTCGCACATGGTCACGTGACCGATGTTACGATTTATCCCGGGGCTGCACATTTTTGTTTGGCTGCAAAATGTCCCAAGCGCCTGGAGCTGTAACGAAACACAGGAGCATCCGGGAAAACCGTTAAAAAACAGAGCAAGGAAAGTCATTTGTAATTTTAAATCTCCGGCTAGGGCAGATAGCAAACTCGCCGTATCCTCTTCCCAAACTGGATCCATTAAGTTCCATGGGTGAGTAATACTATTGCACAGATTATTATAGCGCCGAGAAGCTGGATCAATCACTAATCATTAGTTTAGAATGCACATACTTTACTATGCTCAATGGGAAGGCGACTGGTGCCTCAGCTGTGCCGAACATTGTGAACTGCAGGGCTCGTCTTACTGGGTACCACGAGGTGCCATCAGCACACGACAATGCCCCCGTGCTGCCAGGGCAGCACACACTCCAGGGTGCGTGAGCACAGAACAGTGCCCAGCGAGCATGATTAGATAATGCGTTAGAACATGGGTGAGCCCATATTACACTGCACGGGGGTGGTGTGTGTTATAGCTATATTGACAGCCCGTGGTGTGTGGGCACAGACTAATCTGCTGTAGGTGGGCAGGTGTGAAAGGGAATTGAGAACACGCTCCTTTGGATGTGACTAAAAAATACACGCTGGGGTGTGTGGGAACACAATCCTCCAACGGGTGCGTGAGTACAGTGCGTGCGCAGGAAGAGCATAGTCCGAAGCGCTAAAGAGTGCATAGCGCATTCCATGGTGTGTGGGTATATACAATACTCCGTTGTGTGTGAGTACAAGACACCCAAGCGCGAGCGTCGGTCCATATTACACTGTAACATGTCCTGTGTACGTACCGAATACAGACCAAACGAGCAGTGTACAGGGTGCAGCAGCACAGATTCTAACCCATGGAGTGTGAGTACAGAATATGTTCAGGGGTGTGTGAGTAGTGAGTACATATCACATTCGAACGTGTTTAAGTACAACCTTTACTGCAAGATGTGCGGACAGAGGACACTGTCAGTGGAGGCGTGTGGATGTTTTAAGTGCACCGGCATAAACACTTCCCCTGTATATGCCCTAGTGACCGAGTGTTGTGAACCATTTAAGTTGTGATCCGGGGTTCAGCCCCACCCCCGCTCCCATTCTCCGATCATTTTTTTAAATAATGGGTTAAAATTTTACATTTTACAGCACACATTTTTGAAAAATTGGGTAAAAAAGCCAAACAGTTTGGATTGGTTTTGTAGGGTCTCATGAAAAAAATCCAATAGATGCAAATCACCAACAGTGCACAGGAGCATTTCTCCAACACATTTTCATGATGCCCATGGCCACAATATGAGCCAGTGTAAAAAAAAAAATCACGCTGGCTGTGCTCATAAGTGTCCATGCTGGCTGCACCAACATATACCAGTATTCCCATATAAGAACATAATTATGTGTTTCCTTTGCGCTTAATGCCAGTAATAATACTGTAGGAACACATGTCCATGCTTGTTCTGCCATTAAATGCCAGTAGCCAATGTAAGAACATACTCCTGTTTGCTTTACCATTAAAAATGCATGCCATATTATGAACAATTGTCCAAACTGGCTGTACTAAAATGCCAGTCTAGCTACATAATAATGCTTAACATGCTTGCTTTTTCAAAGATGCCCTATACAAAATGTCATGTCGCAATAAGAAATGGCTAGACTGGCTGCATTAAAGTGCCAGTCTAGCTACATATTAATACTTCGCATGCTCATTTTTATCAAAGACACCCAATGCAAAATGTCATACCACAATAAGAAATGGCTATGCTTGCTGCATTAAAATATCTGTTAAACTACATAATAATACTTATCATGTTTCCTTTATCAAAGATTCCCAATACAGAATGTCATACCACAATAAGAAATGGCCAGACTTGCTGCATTAAAATGTCAGTCTAGCTACATAATAACACTTATCATGCTTGCTTTATCAAAGATACCCAATACAAAATGCCATGCAACAGTAAGACATGGGTAGACTACTTACAGCAAAATGCCAGTCCAGCCACATCATAACACTTATCAAGCTTGTTTTACCAAAGATTTCCAATACAAAATGCCATGTCATAGTATCAAACAGCTGGGCTGGCTGTGCCAAAATTCCAGTCTAGCCATGTAATAACACTTATCATGCTTGCTTTATTATAGATGCCCAGTAAAACATGCCATGCCTGCCCTGTGGTGTGCCAGTGCCTCGCAGTCACACATATTCCCATTCAGGTGACCCCCCACCATTAGGTCATGCCCCCTTGATGAGCCCCAGCTCATTTTCCCATAACACTTAAGGTGTGAGAGTACAGAATACATTCCAAGGTGTGTGAGCACAGCATAGACTCCATAATGTACTGAGTACAGAAATTACTCCAAGGGGTGTGAGTACAGCATACACTGCCCAGTTATACAAGACACAACTCAGGGCATTCAAGTGTAGAATACCATAGTGTGTGAGCACAAAACGCATTCCACTGAGCATACGCGACCCAATGCACATTGCCACAATTTCAGTGCAAAGACGGGTGCAAGCTGGCACAGGTAAGACGTGACGATTGAAGGCACAGCAACATGTGTCTGGTCTAGAGGTGACAGAAAAGGTCATGCACGGTGTGCCCGTTTCCCCAGTTCATATAATAGTTGTGTGTACCCTATCTTTTTTTGTAGCATTTCATGTACATGGTGTGACTTTGAATTCTATGCATGTTTAATTTTAGTTATCATAGTTCATAGCATGTCATAGTGCATAGCATGTCATAAACGGCAGGGTTTAAACATTATTTGGCGTTAAAGGGGTTGAGCGTTACCAGGAGAACAGAAACCCGCAACCTGCTCCATCTGCCTACTGGTCCAGCTCCCCCGGCTCCTGTGGCCCCTGCCAGCTAGGAACCCTCTGGAGGGCACTAGTTTGACAATTTCACCGGATGCCCCCGAACATCCAAACAACCGCTATGGACAAATGCCGGCATGTAATACATCTTTTTGGAATGCCCCCCATCAGCCCGCCCTGATATGTAACTTGAGTCAAAGGGTGGGTGTGTGGGGAAAAAGGTGCTGCTCTCCCTTCGTCGTTTGGACGGTGGTACAGTGATCACAGAACAACAGTGGAGGAGTGGGAAGGCAATGGGACATGAACCAGGGTTTTTAGTGGGCTGGGGCTAGCTAGGGCCGAGCCCCCACAGCCTCCCAAAAGGTCTCCCGAGGTGGGGCCCTGCCAGGGCTCACCCCCGACTAGCCCCAGCCATGCCGACATGTCTGGCAGCACGTGTAGCCGAAGTTCTGCACGGTTAAAGGGCTGCCTGTAGTTGTCAGCACTCTAGATTGGAAAAGGGAAAAGGCACTACCTTTTCTTTTTTGTACCACTGAAGTACTGGCACTTGCAGTCAGCCTTATAACCGCGTAGCCTTCGGCTACATGTGCTGCCTTTTGTCTCTGTACCCATGAAGCTAAAGGGCTTCCTGCTGCGTGATGACTCTTTACACAGAAACAACAGGGGAGACGGGCACTCCAGCCCTCCTCCTGTCTCCCAGTACAGAGACATGCAGCAGGCAGCCCTTTCACTGAAGGAGCTACGAGATTAAAGGGATGCCTGCGGGGGTCTGCAGGTAACCTTTCAGCCATGCAGCTCCTTAAATTAAAGTGCTACCTGCTGTGTGTGAGAAATGGGGTGCATTGGTGTCGCACCTTTGGTGTGCCCAGCCCTCCTCTTGTTTAAAAGGAGGGACTGGGAGGACCAAAGGTAATAATGTCAGTGAACCCCAACCCCCTTTGTTTTAACCAGCTCCCCCCATAACCAGCTCCCCCATTTCAGGTGAGGGGCAGCTCTTGTTAGGGGGTGTGGCCTAAATACACCAGTACTTAGGCCATACCCCTTAACGAGTGCCCCCCCCCCACCTCCCTCGATTTACCACCCCACCTAAGGCACTGACATGCAACTTTTACGCAGAAACCTTCTTTTCTGCCGTGCATCCACTGACCCCCCTCCCCCAAAAGCCTGCAAACCCCCTTCTTATGACGTGGTAGACGGCGCGCCTCGCAGTGCCGAAGGAAGACCACTCAGAGCGCCCGTGACCGATCTCTCGAACAGGCCATCCTGGCATGAGGCCAGGCATTGCCGTCATTATATTTAGTGCTGTTAACTATACCCATCGAAGCACTGGAAATATGTGTCACAACTACACAATCACGCGTCTAATCTAGCTCTTAGACACACTTGTCTTCCAGCACAACAATTGGCCCTACACAAAAATATAGCTATTTTCTTTCCATGGAACCCGCAGTGTGTGTACGTGTGCGTGTGCAACATATTGTGCACAGCGTGCTTTACCAGTTCTCCAGCAAATCACTAGGTTGAAGTCAAGAGACTATTTTTCTTTTCCTCTTGCGGTGGGAGGTCGGAGATAGTAGATATGCAAGACAGTCCCTGCTGGGGCCCACCTGGGGGCAATGTAACTAAGTCACTGAAGGGGCCCGCCTGGGGGTGGAGGGGGTAACGTAATACGGTCACTGTGGGCAAGGTAACTAAGTCAGTGCAGTAACTAAGACACTACCCCATCTGGGGTAATGTAAGACAGTCACTGTTGGGGCCTGCCTGGGGAGTAATGTAACATGGTCACTGCTGTTACTGCTGGGGCCTGCCGGGGGGTAATGTAACACAGTCACAGTTGGGACCTGACTGGGGAGTAATGTAACATGGTCACTGCTGTTACTGCTGGGGCCTGCCGGGGGGTAATGTAACACAGTCACAGTTGGGGCCTGACTGGGGAGTAATGTAACATGGTCACTGCTGTTACTGCTGGGGCCTGCCTGGGGAGTAATGTAACATGGACACTGCTGGGGCCTTCCTGGGGAGTAATGTAACATGGACACTGCTGGGGCCTTCCTGGGGAGTAATGTAACATGGTCACGGCTTGGGCCTGCCTGGTGAGTAATGTAACATGGTCACTGCCAGAGCCTGCCTGGGGAGTATTGTAACATGGTCACTGCTGTCAATGCTGGGCTCTGCCCGGGGGTAATGTAACACGGTCACAGTTGGGGCCTGTATAGGGGGTAATGTAACATGGTCACTGCTGGGGCTCGCTTGGGGTAATGTAAAATGGTCACTGCTGATCCTACAGTCACTGCTACGCTCCATCTGGCATTAAGTAACAGAGTCAGTGTGGGTCCTGCCTGGGGAGTAATGTAACATGGTCACTGCTGGGGCCTGCCTGGGGAGTAATGTAACATGGTCACTGCTGGGGCCTGCCTGGGGAGTAATGTAACATGGTCACTGCTGGTGCCTGCCTGGGGGAAATGTAAGATGGTCACTGCTGGGGCCTGCCTGGGGAGTAATGTAACATGGTCACTGCTGTTACTGCTGGGGCCTGCCGGGGGGTAATGTAACACAGTCACAGTTGGGGCCTGACTGGGGAGTAATGTAACATGGTCACTGCTGTTACTGCTGGGGCCTGCCGGGGGGTAATGTAACACAGTCACAGTTGGGGCCTGACTGGGGAGTAATGTAACATGGTCACTGCTGTTACTGCTGGGGCCTGCCTGGGGAGTAATGTAACATGGACACTGCTGGGGCCTTCCTGGGGAGTAATGTAACATGGACACTGCTGGGGCCTTCCTGGGGAGTAATGTAACATGGTCACGGCTTGGGCCTGCCTGGTGAGTAATGTAACATGGTCACTGCCAGAGCCTGCCTGGGGAGTATTGTAACATGGTCACTGCTGTCAATGCTGGCCTCTGCCCGGGGGTAATGTAACACGGTCACAGTTGGGGCCTGTATAGGGGGTAATGTAACATGGTCACTGCTGGGGCTCGCTTGGGGTAATGTAAAATGGTCACGGCTGATCCTACAGTCACTGCTACGCTCCATCTGGCATTAAGTAACAGAGTCAGTGTGGGTCCTGCCTGGGGAGTAATGTAACATGGTCACTGCTGGGGCCTGCCTGGGGAGTAATGTAACATGGTCACTGCTGGGGCCTGCCTGGGGAGTAATGTAACATGGTCACTGCTGGTGCCTTCCTGGGGGAAATGTAAGATGGTCACTGCTGGGACCTGCCTGGGGAGTAATGTAAGATGGTCACTGCTGGGGCCTGCCTGGGGAGTAAGGTAACATGGTCACTGCTGGGGCTTGCTTGGGGTAATGTAAAACGGTCACTGCTGGTCCGTGTTCGCGCGCCTTGAGCTCTGTGTGGATAGCTTCTAGGTGCTTTGCAACTTTCATATTTATGTGGGCTCATTTGTTTATTTGTTTATTTGTTTATCATAGCATCAACATGCCACCTTTGGACGACTTCAAAGCACTACAACACTAGACGTTTACACTGTCATCCGCTTCTCCCCAAAACGGCCTTTCACCATGTTCTGCATAACACGAGGGCCTGCCCATCAAGGGAAGCACAAGGCATGGGGCACCTGCAATTCTTAAATATCCTTGTAATGCTTGCGTCCAGCTACCTGAGGCTTTTGGTCTGCGCTATATTAAATAAACAAACAAACAACAATGGGAGTCAACAATCATTTTCATTAAACGTATGCAAGGGGTTTTTCCCAAAGAAAATTAAGAACAGATGACTCCAGATTGTGGAGTGACTCCCACGACCCCACTGCTCTTTGAGATATCAAAAGAAGTTTACAAGATTAATACCACCATGAATTATAAGGCAATAAGGCAGCGGCACGTCAAATGAGCCCTGAATGTCACTCTGTCCGCGTATAAAAAATAGCTTCTCTTATCTAAATTGATGACAGACAGCAACGTTTCTGCTGCCCCAAAAGATTGCACAGTGTTATAACAAGCCACGTGGTTTAGCCCTGTCACTAACATTCATGAAAGCATCCGCCACTGTTATTACTTTGGCGTGTATTGAGGACTCTTCCAGAAGCAACGCAGTACTTTACAGAGGCATACAAAAATACAGATACACAACGGAGCACTATGCAGAGGTGTACAATACAGCGTGCCCTGATGAAGATCTGCACACTCAGTGCCCTGGTTTGAAACATGCATGCAGACGCTTATCGGATCCAGCAGCGGTTTCATGACTATGGTTTTTCGCTAGGCACGTGGCAGCACCCACTGTGTTCCCCTTGCACATTTGCTACAGTCACTTACCCTCTGTGCCATTCGTTATACTGTGTTTTCTACACTGTTAGAAATAATGTGTATTATAATGGCTTATTTAAACATTCAGTTCATAACAAGAAACTGTTATGCCAAACACATCTTCCGCTTGATTGCAGGAGGGGCAGTAGATGCAGTGTTTGGCTCGGGAGAAAAGACTGGCTCTCATTCGGCTCGCATTTCAAGCCACTGTCATCCAAAATTACAAGCCACGCCCGGTCTGCCGCAGCAGGGAAAACAACTAAAACGGTGACTTGCCATCATTGCAGACATCATAGAGTCAAGCAGAGCAGAGCATTTGGGTGGCAAATAGGTGTTTCACACAGCTCAATGTCGTCAGCCTCACATCTGGATGGGAAATACTTTGGGTGCGCAGCAATCGGGGAACTTTGGGTGATATGAACTGGTTGAGTGCAGCATTTGTAGCTCACAGTACCCCCCATTCCCCCCCATCACCCAAGTTCTAGTCAAATTTTCTGCAGGCTTGATACCCACACAAAAGTGTTAACCTCTTTTACAGAAATTAACATTTTCTTCACAACATGCCTAATCCTATTAAAAAGCTGCATTCATGTGCCAAACAATGACTACAAACAGGTGACCTTGTCGCACAGTTTTGCTTCTTCATGTTGTAGTGTCGTCATTACGTCGTGAAAGTAGTTTCAAAACCCAGTGCCTGACATTACTTGGCAATCTGGCACTATTAGAGTTTCGTTTGGAAGGGGTAAAACAAAGTTACACTCAGACTCTATTTGTTGAACATATGGGTTTATAATGTGATTTGGGTGCTTTTTAAATTAGCTCTTTGAAAAAGGTTATTATTTTATCTCTTTAAAGCTAGAGATTAACCCATATTTGTATCCGCTGGAAATGAGAAAATGGCTGCTCAAGTGTTGAAATTGCAGACTGGCCTCAAATCCCAGCTCTGTTTCTTGACAAAAGTGTCTGATCCTGGGCGACACGTTTCCATCTCACTATTTAGCATCTGCGAAAATGAAGGTTTTGTATTGTAGATGATGGGGAGCCAGAAAAACGGGTATGGGTCTTTTGTCTTTCGGTGGCGAGGCAGAATGCCAGGAATGGGCTTTGTGCTTTGGTAGATGGGCAGGCCAGGTATACGATATGTGTGGTGGTGAGTGTCAGAGAGGCAGCATGCCAGGCACGGGCATGTGTTGTAGGAGATGGAGAAGCAGGAGGCCAAGGTATACAATGTGTGCAGTGAGTGTCAGAGAGGCAGGATGCCAGGCATCAGCTTGGGTAGTCGGAGATGGAGAGGCAGGCAACCAGGTATAAGATGTGTGTGGTGAGTGCCAGAGAGGAAGGATGCCAGGTATGGGCTTGTGTTATGGGAGATGGCGAGGCCAAGTATATGATGTGTGTGGTGAGTGCCAGAGAGGCAGGATGCCAGGTATGGGCTTGTGTTATGGGAGATGGCGAGGCCAAGTATATGATGTGTGTGGTGAGTGCCAGAGAGGAAGGATGCCAGGTATGGGCTTGTGTTATGGGAGATGGCGAGGCCAAGTATATGATGTGTGTGGTGAGTGTCAGAGAGGCAGGATGCCAGGTATGGGCTTGTGTTATGGGAGATGGCGAGGCCAAGTATATGATGTGTGTGGTGAGTGCCAGAGAGGAAGGATGCCAGGCATGGGCTTGTGTTATGGGAGATGGCGAGGCCAAGTATATGATGTGTGTGGTGAGTGTCAGAGAGGCAGGATGCCAGGTATGAGCTTGTGTTATGGGAGATGGCGAGGCCAAGTATATGATGTGTGTGGTGAGTGCCAGAGAGGCAGGATGCCAGGTATGGTCTTGTGTTATGGGAGATGGCGAGGCAGAAAGCCAGGTATAAGATGTGCGTGGTGAGTGCCAGAGAGGAAGGATGCCAGGTATGGGCTTGTGTTATGGGAGATGGCGAGGCCAAGTATATGATGTGTGTGGTGAGTGCCAGAGAGGCAGGATGCCAGGTATGGTCTTGTGTTATGGGAGATGGCGAGGCAGAAAGCCAGGTATAAGATGTGCGTGGTGAGTGCCAGAGAGGCAGGATGCCAGGTATGGGCTTGTGTTATGGGAGATGGCGAGGCCAAGTATATGATGTGTGTGGTGAGTGCCAGAGAGGCAGGATGCCAGGTATGGGCTTGTGTTATGGGAGATGGCGAGGCAGAAAGCCAGGTATAAGATGTGCGTGGTGAGTGCCAGAGAGGAAGGATGCCAGGTATGGGCTTGTGTTATGGGAGATGGCGAGGCCAAGTATATGATGTGTGTGGTGAGTGTCAGAGAGGCAGGATGCCAGGTATGGGCTTGTGTTATGGGAGATGGCGAGGCCAATTATACGATGTGTGTGGTGAGTGTCAGAGAGGAAGGATGCCAGGTATGGGCTTGTGTTATGGGAGATGGCGAGGCCAAGTATACGATGTGTGTGGTGAGTGTCAGAGAGGAAGGATGCCAGGTATGGTCTTGTGTTATGTGTTATGGGAGATGGCGAGGCAGAAAGCCAGGTATAAGATGTGTGTGGTGAGTGTCAGAGAGGCAGGATGCCAGGTATGGGTTTTTTGGTGTGAGAGATAGGGAGGCCAGGCATATTATGCGTGTGGTGGTGATTGTCAGAGAGGCAGGATGCCAGGTATGGGCTTTGTGTGGTGGGAGATGGAGAGCACATTTCGAAATGTGTGCAGAAATCCTGCAGGGGCCAAACACTGAGAAGGACACAGCATGAGCCTGCGCGCAGGTAAAAAAATACGTGCACCGTGTATTTGTGGAATTAACTGCGCAAAGTAACTGTATTTGCAAGTCGTGCCTGGAACGCCCCCGACACGCCCCCACGCAAAGCAAACACAGATAGAACAGCTACCTTTGTGTGCTTCCCCGGGCACGATTACACGCACCTTTAAAATAGCACGTGGGGTCCTCCACAAGGAGGCCTGCATCTCGGGGATCCTGCAGAGGGTCCCTGGTGACTGTATCCGGCACCCTGACAACCTGCGTAGGAAAAATCATAACTCGGTTGAAATCTCGAAAAACCTGCATGCAAACCCCCGTAAACCGTTCCTGCACCCCCGTACACTGCGTACACGCACCTCTAAGTTTGATCGGTACACCGGTTGTGTACACGCACCCACCCATAATCCGACATGCCAACACACCTCAGCGCTGCTATTCTTGTGCGCAAGTGTACTTACACCTTCCTTTGGGTGGCGGATAGTATAAAGGACTTGTGCATCCATTTCCCAGCAAAGAGGTTGCACAATCGAATCCATGAATACTTCTCATGCCGAGCAATTGTGGGCATGCGAGGTACTGCCTTCAGGCCGTCCCTTGGAATGCCCACTTTTTAGCAAGTTCTTCCCCATTTTTGGTGTTCTGCCCCCTGCCACACTCTGTGTGGAGTCTCGCCAAAGGCCCTCGACAGCTCGCAGGGACATGCCGAGCCTACGCAAACTCCACACAAGTTCAGGAAAAGTACTGCGCATTTGATTCCATGATTCGATGAACGCCGATTTGTATGCAGTTTGGCAAGCAAGTAGCCTATTTGCCATGCAAATAGTTCCATGAATCGGGCCCACTGGCTTTAAGTCAACGTCCTTATCGCAATTGATGGTTTTGGTCTTTGATCATTTTCTTTTTGTATACATGATTTTATCACTACTTAAGAACATGGTCCATATTCCAGGCATTTTTTTCAAGCTAATGTACATTATGAGAAATGACACTCCAAAAATAACTCCATGGAAAAAAGTAACGCCCATCAACGCTCCCTCCACTATCTCTTATCACAGGGCTCTGCAACCGGCGGCTCCCCAGATGTTTTGGACTTCTACTCCCATGACACCTCACATTGAGCATGCTGGATAGGGCAAATGGGATTTGTAGTCCAAATCATGTAGAGCGTGCAAGTATGCAGACCCTTGTCTTATTGGATGCCATAGGTTGAAATGAAAGTGTCCCAGGGCCAAGGGGCCAGTCACCCATAGTAGGAAGGATATGAACTTTCCCACATACCCCAACAAATGTTCCCCTTTGCCTTGTTCCTAAGGGTCTCCTTCTAAACGTTTGAAATAGACCACAGGGATCTTAGCCAGTCCAAGACCTGGTGGCACCACATATTTCCACTGCCCCAGAATCAGGCACTCTTTCACTGTTTCAAATTAAAGGTTAAGGATAGGATAGCTGTGCCATTGTTCATATATAGCTCTTCATACCAGAGGTCTAATGATTCAGCTTTGGAGCAGATAGAAGACTGTAGCCCAGGAAAATAAAGTGAGCTGTCCAGGATCACACAGTGTATCCAAGTCAATGTCAGAACCTCGATGTGCTGGGTGCCTCTGTATGGACAGGCCAAGTCCCCCTTATGCTTCAGTATAGGCTGCCTCTGCATGGGCAGGCACAGCCCATTTTATGATCCATTCTGCCTCTGTATAGACAGGCCCAAGCCCCCGTAGGTTTCAGTTTAGACTGCCTCTGTAGGGACAGGTGCAGCCCACCTTATGCTCCATTCTGCCTCTTCATAGACAGGCACAGACACCCTTATGCTTGAGTATAGGCTGCCTCTGTATGGACAGTCCCAGTTTCCGTTATGCTTCATTATAGGCTGCCTCTGTATGGACAGGCCCAGGCCCCTTATGCTTCGGGTTAGGCTGCCTCTGTATGGACAGGCCCAGGCCCTTTATGCTTGTGTATAGACTGCCTCTGTGTGGACAGGCACAGGCGCGTTATGCTTGAGTATAGGCTGCCTCTGTATGGACAGGCCCAAGCCCCCTTATGCTTCAGTATAGGCTGCCTCTGTATGGACAGGCCAAGGCCGCCTTATGCTTCAGTATAGGCTGCCTCTGTATGGACAGGCCCAGGCCCCCTTATGCTTCAGTATAGGCCGCCTCTGTATGAACAGGCCCAGGCCCCCTTATGCTTCGGTTTAGGAAGCCACTGTGTGGATGGGCCCAGGCCCCCTTCTGCTTGAGTATAGGCTGCCTCTGTATGGACAGGCCCAGGCCCCCTTATGCTTCGGTTTAGGCAGCCACTGTGTGGATGGGCCCAGGCCCCCTTCTGCTTGAGTATAGGCTGCCTCTGTATGGACAGGCCCAGGCCCCCTTATGCTTCGGTTTAGGCAGCCACTGTGTGGATGGGCCCAGGCCCCCTTCTGCTTGAGTATAGGCTGCCTCTGTATGGACAGGCCCAGTTTCTGTTATGCTTCAGCATGGGCTGCCACTGTATGGACAGGCCCAGGTCCCTTATGCTTCTGTATAGGCTGCCTCTGTGTGGACACGCCCAGGCCCCCTTATGCTTGAGTATAGGCTGCTTCTGTATGGACAGGAACAACCCACCTATGCTCCATTCTGCCTATGTGTCGACAGGCCGAGGCCCCCTCATGCTACAGTTTAGGCTGCTTCTGTATGGACAGGAGCAACCCACCTATGCTCCATTCTGCCTATGTGTGGGCAGGCCCAGGCCCCCTTATGCTTGAGTATAGGCTGCCTCTGAGCGAGTTGTGATTAAGGACTTTGTGTACTTTTACATACATTTTAGTGAATGGCAGTTTTGGTTCCTAAATGTAACCAGGTTTTCCTTGCAGGAGTGTGAGTCCATGCGGCAGGCTCTCTGCTCCCTGCGTAGTTTATCTTATCCAGTGTCAGGAGTGACTAGTCCATGGGTCCTGTTTATTTATTGGCGTAGAATCTGCATATACCTGCAAAAGCAAAAATGCAGGCTCCAAAATGCAGAAACAAATATAGGCTTTGGTTGGCTGCTCACACCTGGCGTACAGGACAATGTGATATCTGTGAAGATGAGGGATAAATGAAACAATAGCAGGCCTGGAGCGCGGCCAGTCAGTGGCTTGAGAGGCGCGGCGGGACAATTAGGGGGGGGGACACCCAGTAGGGGGGGGCAGGGTCTTCTTGGCGCCGGGACAACGTCATGGTGGTGCGCTAGCGCAGGAAGCAGAGTGAAGGGGGATCTCGGGTGGGGGGGCATAAAGGGAGGGAGCACAAGGCGCTCTCCCTCTTTTTTGTCTCCCTCCCTTCCCCCCGAGAAGTGAAGTTTCAGAGGCATCCCAGATAGATGAATTGCCCGCCATTCCACCCTACAGATTAGAGTTTGAGGGGATGGGTTTCGGTAGGTTGGGGCACATTACATTGAATTGAGTTATGGGTGCAACCTTTTGGGTCACTGGAGGGAGATTGATTGCTGATCTATGGTAGGGTCCAAGGTTTGGAATGGTCAGCCGTCAGGCCAGGGGCTCATTCTCGTCGGGCGCTCACTGGTCCGAGCAAAGGGGGGGGGAGGCGGTCGGGTCTGGCCGGTTTAGGGGGTTACATATTTCCAGCAGGACCATTCCCCCCAGGATATGGGGGGGGGGTGGCACAGTGCCAAACCACACTAGGTAATTAATGACGCAACATTGACGTAGATGATGGAGTTAATGATGAAACAATAATTGATGTGCATTTATGGGTTTGTCGCATTTTAGTGACGCATGAGATATAATAAATGTGGCCAAATGCCTTCCAAAAAGAATACTTGTGTCTGGGGTCCCTCCCTGGCCGCACCGTCTGCATCACTCACAGAACTGGGTGAACGTCTCACCCTCGACACGCGAGACGCCAGGAGATGGGTTCTCGCTATCCGCCATGCACGAGACAGCTGGAGACCTCGGCAAGGTACTAATGTCTCACACGAGACAGCTTAATAGAAATGGAGGGGCATCTCACACCTGACAGGGGACAGCTTGGCCTCCGCGTGTGCGCAAACTCTCAATAACGGCCTCCTTCCCGGGAAGCAGCCGGGGAGGGCAGTGCGATCAATAATGGATGCCCTACCTGCTCCCACGCCCGAGCCTTTGGATAAAGTGGCTTTGCTCTTTTGTTCACCTGCTACACCTTATGAAATGTTAATGCCCCCGTTTCTACAGCTGGACCCAGATCGGCAGCAGCCGAGTTGTGCATGTGTTTTCGGGTCCTGTGCCCGCTCAGCACAGCAACTGGTCGCCCATCAAAGCAGCGGCCTAGTGAGGCTGTGAGACCTTCTTGGGGGGGGGGGAGGGGTTCATAGGCCAGGCCTATGTGTTATGAGCTACCCATGTAGAATGCTGAAAATGGGGGGGGTGGGGTGTGTGTGTGTGTGTGTGTGTGTGTGTGTGTGTGTGTGTGTGTGTGTGTGTGTGTGTGTGTGTGTGTGTGTGTGTGTGTGTGTGTGTGTGTGTGTGTGTGTGTGTGTGTGTGTGTGTGTGTGTGTGTGTGTGTGTGTGTGTGTGTGTGTGTGTGTGTGTGTGTGTGTGTGCGTGCGTGCGTGCGTGCGTGCGTGCGTGCGTGCGTGCGTGCGTGCGTGCGTGCGTGCGTGCGTGCGTGCGTGCGTGCGTGCGTGCGTGCGTGCGTGCGTGCGTGCGTGCGTGCGTGCGTGCGTGCGTGCGTGCGTGCGTGCGCGCGCGCGCGCGCGCGTGCGTGCGTGCGTGCGTGCGTGCCTCAGATTCTCTCATATTCTGATGCTTTGACTCTGGCACTGGTCGAACTGTAGTTGTTTGTTCTTTATTGTCAAGCACTGTTATGCCTACGGGCATCTATCCTAGGACTATCCAAATAAAATAAATAAGAGAGAGAGAAAGAGCGCGCGTGCATGCGCGTGTGTGTCTGTGTCCACATGCATGGGTGTCTGTTGTTTGTGTGTGCTAAACACAGGGCGGTGTAAGTCACTTAGTTCTGTGGGCACAGAGACACGAGTGTCTGCCGATCACAAGTCAGTAAAATTAACATAGTGTACCTGTGGTGAGAAGGAGGGGCTGGCAGTGGGTACCAGCCATACCTGGCATACTCAAGTCAGGTACATGACCAGCATTTGGTTATGCCTTGTTGCACTGAGCCAATGAGGACGGAGAGCTGGAGTCAGGCCCCCACCAAGATGGCGTCAGTGAGGCCCTTTGCAGTGACCGGCTGCAGGTCTTTGGAAATTAGACCCATGCTGTTTGTGCAAGTGAAAGGTGCAACGAGGATGGGCTAGTTGCACCTAGAATCAGATATCGTCCATTTCAGAAAATAAACAAAAACAAACATTTTCCAGAAGCGCATTTCCTCCAAAAATATAGTCCCTGCCAACAGCTCTAAACAATGAGGCCAGCGCACGCGTAGACCTCGGCACGTCCCGCGCATTCTGTACTGTGCCACCAGGCCTACGGTGGTCTTTTCTGCAATTCTACCTATAAAATAACATTTACCTCCCTACCGTCTCTCTTCCTTCCCAATCTATCATGGGGCCGGCAACAAATAGGGTCGGATTTACAAAAGCGGTTTACAATGGGGAAATCCCATTGAAAAACGCGGTGTAAATCAGGTCCTTAATATCGTACACTTAAGGATCGAGATTCAGAAAATACTGCTAGGGAGCGCTCTCCCCCCACCACCGCCAGTCCCCCCCACCCCAAAACCCCACTTAAATCTGTCGGGCACGTGTACATGTTAGGTTCAGCGAATAATAAAATTACACAAATCTTCCATAAACCTCCCTGAGGCGCGGAACGGAGTGTGAGCGGGAGCACCCCGACGTGTGTGCTCCAATGGGAGCATAAACATCTTGTGACAAATACATGACCGTTGAAATTGGAACTACCTCGAGTGTGGTTGTGGCGAAATTAGGCACGGGGTGACAGGATGGGGGACGAACACAGAGGCTCGCTCCCATTCCTGCACCGCAGTTTCTCACTTCCAGGCAAGGAGCCGGAAAGAACTTGGCCTCTGCTCTCGCGGGACTTCCAGGGCATACCGGAACCCATGGTCTTTTGAAGTCCCAGAGCCTACGGGTTCACTCGCTTTGTCCCTTGACCCAGGAGTGCGTAGCGCACTCCCCATTTTTGGTTGGGCCGCTCACTCTGCACTCTTTCCGCGAAAAGGTGTTTTTTACTTCATCTGATCCTGTTATTTTAGCTATTATAATAATTCTGTTTATTTTAATTAAATGCTTGTTTATGGGTTTTCCTGATTTCAAAGTGTAATGCTATTTTGCTTGTGCAGGGGTGGTAGTTATAAGTCATGCCGGATTGTATCCTGGACCCAGTGGAGTAACTTTGCTGTAAATGTTGGGGGGGACATGACATCTGAAGAAATGGTGCCCCAACCAAATGAATGGGGACAAAATGGTGTGCCATGAAAGTTGGGGGGGACAAACACCCCTGTACCCCCCTAAAATTACGCCCATGCTTGGACCCTCCCCCCCTTTTCCACCCTCCTTCATAGAGATGCACCCTTTCATTTGCCCCTGGTGGAGGGCCGGAGGATGGTGCTGGCGTATTGGGTAGCCAGCCTTCAGGGCTCACTGGCTGGCATGGATTCCACAGGTCTCTAAGGATGAGGGGTAACCATGGACGGCATGAGGGTTGACCATGGACTGGCCGAAGTATTACCCCGTGGCCGAGAACCGCCCTACAGTGCGGGAGGGGGAACTATGCCCTTGCGATTCATTATATCACCTCTATGAGAACTTTGTCGGGATTAATGCTGGTCCATACATTTTGGGCAATATATTTTTACTGTTACCCTTCTCCACTCTGATTGTATGTCTGTAAAATTATATTTGGTTAAGAAAATGCCGCCAAAGAAAGCATCTCCAAAAGTTATGCCTCATGCGCGTCTTTGTACCAACTTCACCACCTGCACCGGACGCCTTCCACGACGTGTAAGCCAATGTCTGTGTCAAGCGTTTTTCTAAACATATTGCGGGGGGGTCGCTCATGTTCCTCTGGGGCTCCATCCTTTGGAATAGCCTCCCCCTCCCCCTGCGCCTTGAGCAGGATCTTCTCAAATTCAGGAAGCTCCTTAAGACTTTCCTCCTCCTTCCCTCCTCTGCCAATCCCACATTTGCTGAATCGGTGTCCTTGGCCCTTATGCATTTCCGGGGCCTTGACCTCCCACACCAATTCCTCCCAGCTCCTGTCTATCCACAGCACTTTGCATCTGCATACCCTCCGCTCTGTAGACTCTCACTTACACCTCCCGCAGCCCAGCCCCTGTAGCACTCAACATTCCTAGCACTTCGTCTGTGGCTCACCCACAACCTATGGCTTCCCGGAACTTACCCCGACTTCTCTCTTCCTTTCTGCACTCGCACGTTCTGGATACTCACAAGGCATAGTAGGTTCGTCCCTCTCCCTCTTCCCCCTCTGCTCTTAAATATTGTGTCGTAATGTATTTCCCACCCTTGCTCCCTCCCTGCCCTGTGGGCGCTTTGAAACAGTATATTCGTATTGTATAAGCGCCTAACAAGTAAACAATAAATACATAAATACATAGAGGAGCAATGGGTAATGTGGGGTCTCTGAGGCCCGTGCACCGCAAGGGGATACCGATCACTAGCAATGTTAATATCCTTCCAATGCCACTGCCCTAACATTTGATCAGTGGCAGCACGGGGGAAATTCATGAAGTTGCTCCCTTGATGCATGCTTGCATGTGGCATGCTGGAGGCAGGCCTGCAGGGAAGGTGTATTCGCTGTGCTCGTCTCTAATTCCAACATTTGGAGCAGAGCCAGTAGAAGCCAGCAAGTAACTGCCACCACCTGGGGTGCCTATTGATAACTGCATAGTGGGGATGCCCGCGTTTAATTATAGAATCCAAGTTGCAATGCATTCAGGGGGATTGAGAGAAGTTTAATAATCATACTATCAGATGATTGTATCCCTCAAAGTAATGAAACAACTGTGAAGTTGCTGTTAATAATACTACCGAGCAGGGATAGTGGAATATAGCGTGGCTACTAATATTAGCATTATTATTAATATCAGCAGTAGTAATCACCGATATTTTAGCACACTATGCAATATCATACGTATCTCACCTGAACGAGTGGAGTGACATGTACATTACACAGCGCATTCCTTAATGGGCAGTGAAATAAATGTAATATTGCACTGATCGGTGGTTCCTGTGTTGTTTTACACCACATAACGCACTGCCAACCTGCCAAAGTGGCAACAAGCATCGCTGTAAAAGAAGCTGCACCAAAGTGGCATGCTATGTTTGGTGAAAATGGGTTTGTACTTCAATAAATTGAGCGTGTAGTAGGGATGTTGCGATATAACTGAAACATATTGAAACAAGCATAACATACATAGGTTTCCACTGCTCTCATGAATGTGTCCAACTTCATCGCCTCTGCTAAGCATTCCAACCTATCCTCTATCCTAATTCTCCCACACCTGTCTGTTGCCTTTGGCACTGTCGATCACTCTAATGTCTGTAATACTCTTTCTACTTGGGATTCGCGATTGAGCCCTTGCCTGGCTTGAATCCTACCTTGCACCTTGCCAATTCTCTGACTCCTAGAGCAACCACACCTCTCAACTCACTCCTCTAACTGTGGGTGTTCCACAAGGCTCTGTCTTGGGCCCACTGCTCTTTACACTCTACACCTCTGCTCTTGGGGCACTCATCTCCTCCTTTGGGTTCTCGTACCAACTCTTTGCGGATGACACCCAAATCTTCTTCTCTTTGTCTGAACTCTCCTCTGGTCTCTCTATCAAAATGTCCAACTGTCTCTCTGCCATTAAATATTGGATGGCTTTGCACTCTCTGATGATAAACTCTACCAAACAGAGGTGCTTTTCTTCCCGCCAAAAGCTCTCTCTCATCTCTTCCTCTGCCTATTAAAGTTCCCACCTGACTCTTCCCTACTATTCTTCAGCTAGAAACCTCGGCATCATCTATGACCCTTCTCACGCCTCCTCTACTTTCATCTTACGAACTGGAACAGCAGCGCACCTCAAACTCCTAAATATTAGGAAAATCAGGCACCTCCTTCGTTTCAACACAGCCAAGCATCTCTTAACCACTCTTGTCTTCTCTAAACTGGACGACTCTGTCTTCATCCTCTTTGGTCTCCCCAGCTATGCTTACTGTCCTCTCCACAAGACCATTAACTTTGCTACCAGGACTCCCTTTGAACTCCCTCACTTCACACCTACTTCCTCATACCGCCACCAGGCTGGATGACTGATGATACAAAACCATTCTAAAGCCAGATTTAAATGTCTTCCCCTGGTTCACAAATCTATCCACAGTAAGGCATCACTGTATCTATCCTCCTCTATACAACTCTAGGGCCTAATTCAGAGAGCGTATTCCAATGGGATTGTGCCATTATAAAGGGCTTCTGTGAATCCGGCCCAGCACATCTTCTCATAATCTCTACTCTGCCTCCTCGACTACCCTTGTGGCTCCTCGCCATCCCTGTGCTTCCTCTCACTTCTGCCCTTTCTCTTTCCTGCTCCACTTGCATAAAATTCTCTTCCCCGGTTATATGAGAAACAGTCCAAACGGATTTGTTCAAAACCAAACTAAAAGCCTACTCACTCGCCGCCGATTTAACCTTCTAATTTACCACTAATCTGCCTGCAAGCTCCCATTTTTCCCTCACCTCTATCCTGCGTCTGTCCCTCACTTCCTCTGCCTCCACTCTAGCACTTCACCCATCATGGTCACATCCCGAGCACAGCTGGCCGTACCACCTACATGCACTTAAAAATGTCCACTGTTGGTTGTCCTCCATCTATGTATGTCCACTTATGTATTGTCCCCAGTGACTGTTCCATTTACTCCCCTCCACAACCTGGTCAGAAAGTCCCTCAAACACACCACATTGTAAGAAGCTCACTGAGTCCTGTCAAATCTGATTTATTTATTGTACGTTCTTTTGTGATAAAAAGAGCATCGTTCCTCCTGTGTATATAAATAAATACACGTTTTTCGCATCAAAATGTGGTAAAGAAGAATATATGCATGAGCAGGTGTCAAGCTATCGCATTGTCACAGGGTCAGGTGCCGCGATTGTAGAAACGTTGGCTGTGTATATATCTAGGGCAGAATTGGTACTTCACCCCGAGGAACCTCTCTGTGGGCCACGGTAACCATAACCACAGGGCAGCCATTCGCACTGCGTGAACATATGCGAAGGGGTGGACTGTGGAGATGGGGCGCGCCTCTACCGCGGGCCACAGCGCGCCTCCTCCAGATGAAGTACCAATTATACACTTCATTTTTGTATGTATGTATGAGTTTGGCATTGCACGACTGTATATATGTACCTCACTACACTATGGGATAGCAGTAACCCAGAAAGGGGCAATAGTGCACGCAGAGGGGCATAACGAAGATCGAGGTCGCAGACCATGGGCTTTGTGGTTCCTGCAAGGGGGCGAGGGGGGCTCCTAACTTAACGGGCGGACCGCAACATCTCATGTGCACTAAAACGTACAACCATATGAAGTTCCCATCACAAAACGTGCACACAGCAGAGTACGATGGGAAACAATGAAAATCAAGTCGGCATAATTTTTGGGCAACGTGCCACCTCTCCCCTTCCCCACCCGCAAACCTCTTTAAAAATAGGTGAGAGTGGTGTGCAAACGGGCGATATTACCGGACGAGCCTGAAATTCGGTGAATTTCTGCAAATATAATGAGGAGTTAATGCCAGTAACAGGCCAGTGGAATGCTTGTGTGTGGAAACAGCGCGCATTGCATTGTGTCTGTGTATAGAGCCATGCCATGGTGCCCCTGGCAGTGTTGGCCACCTGCTATCTCCTCGCAGTGCACTCGAAGCACACACAGCCAGAGCGCTCCTCGTGGAAGAATTCACAGGAGAACGAGTTTGCGGGTAATTTCCCATGGAAGCCGGTAGTTTGCTGCCCGTGCCTGCAGCTCGGGGTGCCTGGATGAAAGCAGACTTCAGACAGCACTTTTCACCCGGTGGGCGGCAGCCTCTGCGGGGCTCGCCGCCCCCCACCTGTGGGCTGGGGCACGGCTGCGTTACCTGGGCTTTGGGTCTCTGTTCCCGCCGGATTACACGACCGCTTCCCACCCCCTTATCCCACGAGACAGCAGTGTCAAGTGAAGTGTGGATGCCCGGGCAATGTTTGGGGGGGGGGGCGGGTGTGTTAGGGATCTGTCCTGATTAAATGCACCTTGTGTTCACTCGTTGTGGCCCTGGCACTCCGTGATGCGCACGTGTACCCCACGCGCACCCCGGCCACTACACAAACGTTCATGCAACGGGTGCGTTGCTCACACTTCTGCCAGAAGGCCGAGGTCGCAGCATATGTCGCCCTGAATCCTGCCTCCTTCCTTCCGCCTAATCCGCCGCTGCTTCGGCGGCGATGCTCGGCCTAATCCGGCGCATTGCCCGGGTATAAGGAGCCGCGGGCACTAGAGGGGTGGCGGGGGCATGATAGAACAGCCCTCGGGGCAGGACCCCGGAACCCAGGCGGCTGGAAGCTATAGTCCAAAAATCCCAAACCTGCGGCCGGGATCATGATGCGTCCATTGGGTATTTAGACTAAAACAACCAACCGCAATCGCCCACCCTTCTCCGGTACAAAGTTGCATTTGCGCCTGTTCGCGTTCACCCCGCCATGTTCCATTAATGCCCCCGAAATTCCGCGGCCTCTGCAGAAATGACCATAACAAGGGATAGAAGTTCTTTATCGCGGCGGCAGCGAGGCGCGACGTTTCTCAAGCCTCGACGGGCCTGCTTTACCGCGGGTTTTCCCGTTAAAAAAGGCTTTCGTAAATCAGGGCCGTTGTGTGTTCGCTTTCTTAAAATATTCGTCCCCAGCCGAGCTCGTGGAAGTCGGCAGTGGGCACAATTCCCCCATGCAGTGTTTTCTAGACACGGGGAAAGGCCACGCACAGAACTGTGTACATGACAAAGGGAGACAACGAAAGCAACGTCCACACTTTCAAGCCTGAAATGAGAGAGAGAGAGAGAGAGAGAGAGAGAGAGAGAGATACTGTGTCTGTGTGTGTGTCTGGTGTGTGTGTGTGTAAGAGGGGGCCCTTTCAGATATGTCCTTATGCGTGCAGTTAATACAATTTGAACATGCAGTTTGCAACTATCGATCACTGTTAATATGAGCATTTGCGGGGATTTTAGCCACGGCATCTTCGAACCCACAGTTCCAGCGGGGTGTTGCTGGATTTGGGGGGTCCTGCAGGTGGGGGTGGAGGGGTATATGGAATTCCAACATATGGGTTTTCGCCGATTTGGATGAAATATTCACATGGCTGTATAGCTATATATTGAAACAACGCTCCCAGCCCCTTCCACCGCGGTGCCAACCCCCCCAACCCACCACGGATGAAATGCGGGGCCTACCTTTGCGCAGGGCCTCACTTTGGGCGAGTAAGGCGAAGAGCATGTCCGTGCTGGGGGCCTCCTTGGAGGCGTGCAGCTCCTTACGCGCCTCCATCTTGCATCCCCGCTTCGCCTTCCACAAACTCCGCCAGTTCTCTCCCGTGCGCCTTTAAGGGGTGGGGGGGAAACTTTCCCGTCGCTCCGTCCTTTATAATTCCAACCCCATCGTTCCCGTTCCACCCAGGAAGGAAAAAAAAACAAGGCTGGCCTCCGGTCCACGAGCCTCCTGCAGCTAGGGCGCAGCGAGGGATGCCGTGCGCCTGCACTTGCAGAGGAGGGCGGGGCGGGGATGGGGAGGGGGGAGCGGTGCGAGCGGGCAGTGCTGGGGCAGAGTTACCCTGGTGACTGCAAGTTCGCATCACGCCGAGAGCAGGCAGAGCAGGCGCTGGGCTCCAGAGGAGGGCGTGTGCCGGTGTGCGTCAAGGGTGGGTGTATGACACATTTATGAGAGATGCAAAATAAGGGAGCCTGCCGCCCACCCCCCCAATATGCGGGGGTGGGATTCAGGTGTGTGAATCGGTTGCCTTCCGGGGACCTCGCTCTGGCAGGAGTATGTTATGCAGTGGACCAGAGAGAGCGCGGGGCATCACAGAAGGCCAGACGAATGAACGCATGCCCTCGGCCTCACTGCGCGGCGCAAGGAAGTGCGCGGCGCAGGGGCGCCAGGATCCATTCGCCGGACCACAAGAGGCAACTATGAGAGAAGGGCTGGGGCGTCCAATCACAATGCAATGCCGCCAGGCTAGTGGTGATAATGGAACTAATATTACAAATATGTAATCGAATATGAATGATAGTAATAACAAAGGATGCAATAATAATGATCGAACGAAGATCAGCACTACAAATAATATGACTAATAATAATTATGCGGAGTCCAGCATTAGTAAAATTAACAATAAGTATAATTATAGCACCGTATGATAACATAACCTTTCTGTATGTGATCATATTGGTACGGACAGCTGTTACCTTTCACGTTATCGGTAGTCATGTTATCGCTTGTATTAATAATAGCGGAATATTCATATATAAATATGAATGCGCTCCGAGGCCCACGGTTGTGTAGCGCGTCGTAAATGATACACGAAACTATAATAATATCAATGGTGATCACACTACGGACAATAATGCGCATGTATAAGCGCCATCATTATAATGGTAGTGGGAGCTGGCATAGCGTTCGCGCCGCTGCTGTTGCAATACGCCCTCGTTGCATACACTGCACCCGCACCCCCATAACCCCCCAGGCCCCTCCCAGAGGGGTCCTTCACCCCAACAGCCTGAGGCGCCACCTAGGTGAAGAATTGCCGTGGGGAGGGGGGGGTTCGCCGCTAATCGCCCCCCCCCCTGCACACACCTGCCCTCACAACGCTCGCGGACGCCCACCACCCCCGGGTTTGTGCTCTGCAGCTAATGCTCGAGTGCATTGTTAGAGTTCAGGCGGCGCGATGTCAATGTGCATTACACTTCGATTAACAATACCTTCTTCGTGGGCACGTGTCAAGACATCTGCTTCGTTGCTCTTTGTTTGTTTTTAAATGGAATGTTTTGAAAATATAAATTAATTGTGTGAGTATAATTCTAAATGGACCGAACACCAACACCGCGTGCGCGCGTGCGTGCGTGTGTGTGTGGTGTCTATATACCTATGTGTGTGTATGGTTTATGCTATCTTATTGGGAGTTATAGCACGCGCCACTGCCACTTTCATCGTCTCCAGGTGTGAGTGCGTGAATGTGTGCATATATATATATATATTTATATATACCTATACACACTCCCCTGAGGAAGCCCTGTTGTAGGGCGGAACACGTGGCAATCATGTACCTGTCTCAGGGTTATTTCCCCTCTGCCTATTTTTCAAAGGCACGACGCGTTGTTGAAAGTATTCAATAAATGTGCTCTTTCCTGCACCAATTCCCTTTAAAGCTGTGTGAGCTGGTGATTGTTGACCTCACCTTTGCCATTCGGATCGGTTCGTGGCAATAGCATGGTCTTTGTTGGAATACTAATATATATATTGAATTTGCCTGCCTTTCTTTTGTAAGCATCACACTCATTATCAGAACTCCGCGTAAGGAGGCCTCCCGCTCTCCTCTTTTCGAAGAGACGGACCTCATATGCACTGCACGTCCCGAGCGCCTCCTATAGGACTGCCGACTACACTTGGGGGTGCGCGAGACATTCCTGTGCACTTGGCTGATCGGAGGAAAGATGTACGTGGAAGTGACGTCATCATCCGGTGCCGTGGTCCAGCAGCCACATCCGTCACGCGTACACACTCGGAAATGAGTGCCCACGCGAGCCTCTAGTGTAGACGCAGCGTATATCTCATTTCCCGAGCAGTCCGCAATTCATATTATTATTAAAAAAAATCATTCATGCAGCAGCTAGCGGGGGACTTGGGCCCCCTGCCCAGTTTCGCATTTTAAACTCCACTGACGAATTTCTGATCACTTGGAATTCAGTCCTCCGAGGGAATTCACCGACAGCGCTTTGAGACCATACACATGGGAAAAAGCTGCTATACATACAAACACGCTTGGACTGGCCTATAGGGCGATAGGCACAGGGCCGAAACAAAAACACACAATGCTGGCATGGACCGGTTTTTTTGGTCGAAGTAGGCCACTTTTTGGCAAATGTGGGCCAGTTTGAGGAGTTACGTCACTATGCGACACCAGAGCTGCAGAATAAATATTCTTTAAAATGAACAATTTACATCAGGCTTTACCAAAAAACTCCCCCTTGGTTACTATTCAAACTCAAAAGGAATGAGTTGCCATTTGCAACTGTGGGCCACTTTTTCATTGGTGCCCGAGACAATGTTATGGCACAGTGTCCGAGCATGCATGCAAATGGCAAATGACTTTACATTACAGAATGCAAACTCGCAGGGGTGGGGGAGGCAGGCCGTGTGAGTGCTGCGTGAGTGCAGCCTGTACGGGGCCTGTAGACTGATGGTGGATGATCTGCGCGCTAAGGTGGGGGCAGAGACTACCCAGGCCTGCTTGGTGTTTATAGAAATACACAAGTGTTTGGGCTGAGAGCGCGAGGGGCCGAATGGGAGGCGACACCCTGATGCATTGTATTGGCCCCGATATTCCGGGGAAAGCGGCGCCTGGGGAAATCAGGCGAGCGCCGCCTGATGCTCCCGGCTGATGAATCCCAAATCAATGGGCCATTTGCCTGCGTTTCCCGCGCGCACGCAGCGCGTTTTTGTGCAAGGTGCGCTATGCGTCAATGTTATTCCCAACTTTCAGAATGTAATAATAATTGTAGACCCCATTGATCGCGCGCGTTGTGGGAGCCGGTGACGGTAACGGTATAACATGGGAAACGCGTACGGCCCTGGGAGATACGAAGGGGGTTTCGCGGGGCAGCAGGGGGGAGGGGCCGTGGATTGTCACGTGGCTAGACTATTGGTTTGTCTCGTTTTCGAAAAGGGCGACATCGAACATGTCTCTGCTCCTTCAAGTGATAATCTCCGCACGTCATCCGCGTGCCCTGCAAATGAGAGAGTTCAGCTAGCGCGCAACCCAAAACAACGGTACTCTTGGCGCTTGATTATATTTGGGACTGATGCACAGAACGTTTTTCATTAGGGGCATCTAATTCAGAAACGGCCCTGCGAATCGGGTGGGCTTTCACCCACCTCTAGGGTGTTCAAAAGATGCCTGTATATGGAATCATGCGCATGCTTCTGTGAAGTTTTATTTTAAAGCGAGCAATCAGTTTAGACAGGGCGAACGGGTCCTACTGAGGCGTGGATCTTTGGTCTGCAGTAGCCCACATATCCCTTCAGCTGTGCTCAACCCACTGAGCTATCCTCCGGGCATCTTGACACGTACCTTACCCGTCTCTGCTAAGCACTTCCATAGAGAGCAGCACTGGCCCTAGTGACCCTCTCTCCTGCACTACGCCTGTGCTGCCCTCAGTCAAGACCCCCCCCCGTGTGGGTAGGAGGGGGTGTATCCCAGACAGCCGAACTGTCATGTTTGCAGAGAGACCAGCAGCGAAGTGGGGACTCGCTGCTTGCTCTGGGAGGGCGGGGGCCTTCTATATGTAGCTGGAGGAAGGACCGCCCCTACACCGCATGTTGTGACAGGCACCCCAAGTTCCACATCAGGCCTCTTCCTGCCAAGACAGATAGGTATGTGGATAGATGGATAGACAGACAGGTAGCGAGATGGATAGATAGAAATATACACGAGGAGATAGAAAGATAGCACTATAGATAGAGAGATAGTTAGAGAGATGAGGATACATAGAGAAAAGAGGAGTCAGATAGATAGCTAGATAGGCGAGTAGATAGATTGCCATATAGATAGATAGAGAGATTATTAGAGATATGAGGCGATAGAGAGATAGATCGATAGATCGATAGATCGATCGATCAATGGATAGATCGACAGATAGATAGATAGATAGATAGACAGACAGCCAAATAGATGGATAGCATATACATATAGATGGAGAGATTGATAGAGATATGAGGAAATAAAGAGATGGATAAATAGATATAAAGAACATGAGGAGATAGAAAGATAGATAGACGAATATATATATATAGAAGAGGAGATCGCTAGATAGCCAGACAGATAGATAGACGAAGAGATAGATAGAGATGGATAGATAAAAAGATAGATAGATAGATAGATAGATAGATAGATAGATAGATAGATAGATAGATAGATAGATAGATAGAAGCGTACAGGTTTCTGCTGGTGTCATAATAATCCTCCAGGCTGTGGACCCAGGTGTCTGCACGCGTCACCAGGACTCACAGATGCATTTTCTTGGCATGAATACATTATTATTCCATTGTGTAACATAAAAACCAAAGTAACAAACAGACTCCTTCGCTGGACATCAGCAATATGCCCAAAAGACTTAAATTCCGAAACATACATGTCCGGGTTCGCGGATTTCGCATATTTCATGCGCATTCCGAAGATTGCGGTGACTAGTGTTTGTGAAAAATACATAAGCTGGACAATTCATCCATCTATATTAGTATATCAGGGAGGGAGCAAGCAAACGAGGGAGGGGGAGGAAATGAGAAAGGGGGTGGGAGAGAGGGTGAGAGAGAGAGAGGGGAGAGGGAGAGAGAAAAAGCCGCTGTAAAAGAGAGGGAGGCGCAGTAGAGTAAGAGCCAATGTGAGCTTAAGTGAGAAAGAGTGAAACAGAGAGATGACTTGACATGGAAAGGGAGAAGGAACGTGAGAAGAAAAGGCAAGAAAAGGAAGGAGCGCAGACAGGAGAGGGAAGGAAGGTGCATGCCAAGGGGTGAGCAGCGCAAGTGAATCCATGGGAACCCAGCGAGACATCTTCGCACACAGCATCAGGCCTCCTGCCCTGGGCCCTCTCAGGCCAGGGCCCACCAGAATGCCCTGCAGATACCCAACACACTCCCTACCACAGAACCAGCGCCCGCAGGCATTAAAACAATGGCCCGGTGCAAATTATCAATAACTAGGGGCCAGATTACAGAAGCTTTGCACCGGTGCAAGGGCAAAGTTGTACGGTATTAGCACTAGGGCAAAGTTTGCCCTATTTTTAAAAATACTAGGACATATTAGAAAACTATTGCACCATGACAATTGCACCTGTGCATTGTATAAGCACCTGGGAAAAAATGCCCTAGTCCAAGAAAGATACATTTTGGATGCGTTTTTTCCATATTAGCACTAGGGCAAACTTTGCCCTGTTGCAATAACGCCATGAAAATCTATCTTTCTTGCCCAAGAGCAATGTTTGCCATGATGCCTACACCATGCCAAATTGCACTTGTCATGGTGCAAACGTTTTGTAATATGTCGCAGTGTTTTAAAAAAATCGGGCAAACTTTGCCCTAGTGCTAATATGGTGCAACTTTGCACTTGCACCAGTGCAAAGTTTCTGTAATCTGGCCCCAGAGCGCCTGCAGGCATTAAAAACACCGCCCGGCGCAAATGAAGCGCCACTGGAGCGCTCGCAGTCATGTCAAACACCGCCGGGCACAAATGACGCACCACTGGTGCGCCCTCAGGCATTAAAAATACCACCTGGCGCAAATTATTTTTCACTGTAGCACCCGCGGGCAATAAAAACCACAGCCCGGCGCAAATTACGCACAACTTGAGCGCCTGCAGGCATTAAAAACACCGCCCTGCGCAAATGAAGCACCACTGGAGCTCTCGCAGTCATTTCAAACACCGCCGGGCACAAATGACGCACCACTGGTGCGCCCTCAGGCATTAAAAATACCACCTGGCGCAAATTATGTTTCACTGTAGCTCCCGCATGCATTAAAACCACAGCCCGGCGCAAATTACGCACAACTTGAGCGCCTGCAGGCATTAAAAACACCGCCCTGCGCAAATGAAGCGCCACTGGAGCGCCTGCAGGCATTAAATACCACCCGGTGTAAATGACAAATGACGTGCCACCGGAACGCCCTCAGGCATTAAAAATACCACCTGTCGCAAATGACGCGCCACTAGAGCGCCCGCAGGCATTAAACATACAGCCCGGCGCAAATGAAGCGCCACTGGAGCAAAGGGCGCGTCCGCTCACGCAAAAGACACGTATGATTTTATATATATATATATATATATCCAGAGAGGATACGGAACGCATGGGTTCCACTGGGCCCGGAGGATGCGGAGAGAGCCCGTGCAGGCAAACACGATGCTCTGAAATAGCAGATCGCAGTGCCACGAGCTCTTGCACATCTCTTGGCGTTCTCCACCCGCGTAACCCGCTGCGGGAATGAAGCGTCTTTTTAATTTTGTAGCATTTGGGTCTAGTCTTGAAATGACTCGGATGAAGAGCCGGAAATACGTATTTATTTTGAAGGTTATAGTGTTAGAGGCGTGGGGAAGAATACGCCTTGGCTGGAACAAGGGTCATTATAGTTTGAATCCCAGCTATGCCGCCTCCTGACCACATGGTGTGTTCCTGGACAATGCCGTTTCGGGTCCGACGTTCGACAAAAAAACGTAAGCGCTTAGAAACCTTGCAAAGGCAAGTATTAAGCGCTGCACAAACAGCTGGGCACCGTTTAGCTGAGTGTGGAATATCGTGTACACTTTCAAATGTATGTTCCTTTAAAATTGAGTTAATCACTTTTTATTTGTCTTGGAGCCCTCGAAGACGCTTGTTTCGTGCACTGATTGGCAATGGGTGCCTAAAACTAGCAAACAGGGTCAGACTATTTTGTTTTAACAATTTAGGGCTTGACTTGTGGACTTTTTAGTGCTGTGTAAAGTGACTTTTCACAAACACCCTGATTCATGGAGCAGTGCAAAGTGCAAACATACACTTTGCACTGTTCCATAAATCAGGGAGTTTGCACCAGTGAAAAGCCACTTTGCACCAGTGAAAAGTAACTTTGCACTACGCTTGTAATTCCACGAATCCGGCCCTTAACCTGAAATAGGACCGGTCCCACACGCCCGGATCTCGCGACGGGTAACCGACTCTGCAAAACTAGTCGGTTTCAGCTGAAGCCCAGGCCCGGTTCGGAAGAAATGCGTTACCCTGGGCAATAGGACCATTTACAAAGCAGTTCATTAATTCCGAAAACAGGTCTTTATACGAGAATGCACTAAAGCAAGCAAGATAGCTCCTCGGGTTTATGCATGTGTTGCAGAGCTATCTTGTGGCCGTCTCAGCATTTCATCATTCCGAGGCTAGTTGGGCAACAGCATCGGATATTCTGTGGAGCATTCCAGACTGCTGCAGAAATGGGCAAGCCATTGTTCATTGTATTAATAAAAGAAAATAATACTATCAATAAGGACACACATACCAGGACTCCCTATAATAGTGATACAAATATTAATAACAATAATAACGATGATAATAATTGTCCTGAAAATAATGTCCGCAATTGCCCAAGCAGTGCATCGGTGGGTGTAGAGAATGCTGTGGGCAGGGTCATGGGGCACTTTAATTATGCCTGTAAAATAAACTCTGTCATTCCTCCTCACGGCCTGTTTTTAGATTGCGGGGGTGGCTGGGGGGGGCTGGGGGCGAGGCGGGCATATGGCAGTTCAAGTGGCCTCAAGCTCGTAGATCCATAGACTGGAGCAGGCCTTGTGGAAAGTGTGGGTGCGGGGTTGCCCAGAATGAATTGGTATTGACGTATTCATTGATAATTAGCAAAGCGCCGCTAGCCGCTTACGGCCACTTCAGGGCGCATTCGGCATATTCTAGCAGAGGGAACAGGCGCAACTCCTCGCAGTGCCTTTCCTGTCCCTTTGAAAGAAACATACACGTCTCTCCTTACGGCAACCCAGGACAGACACGCCATACACAGAAAAGGCATGGCATAGCATGACATGCAATGAGAGTGTATGCTGCCACGACAGCATAATGCATCGCACTGCATTGCGTGGACATGCCGCAGGAGCACGCTCTCATAACATGGCATCCGAAAACTGGGAAGTGTAAGATGTCACAATGCAACATAACTGGTATAACACGACAGCATAACATAAGGCAAGAGAAGACTATAGCGTGGCATTACAAAGGGTAGCTTGGAATAACAGCGCTCTGTGGCATAGCATGGCAATTCAAAATAATGTAACTTCACGTAACATGAGGACATAGCATACGGTAAAGTAACATACTACAGTATGACGAAACCAGTACCACGTGACGACAAACAAAGGGACTACATAACACGACATTGTTATTATCAACCAGTACAGCGCGAGACACAGCAGACACGACAAGAATCGAAGTCTACCTTTTTTATAGCGCCCTCCTTGAGATGAGTCGCCTTTATGCGCTTGGTGATGCAAAATGCTCACCAGAACTGTCCCGGAAGCGCCTAAACAGCCAACTCTGCAGAGTGTGCTGATTAAATGTTTCACTCTGATGTAATCGATTCAATAATGTGATCATTCATTCATCCTGAATCCATCATTTCATCCATCCGTCCGTCCATCCAATCTGTCCTCCATCCATCCAATCATTCCTCCATCCATCCACACGCCAATCGACCCAGCCATCCACCCGTCCAACTACCCATTCATCCATCCATCCAGCCATCCATCCACACACCAGTCCACCTAGCAATGCTCCCATCTAACTACCCACCCATCCATTCATCCACCCATCCATCCACTCACCCATTCATCTATGTATCCTTCCACCCATTCACCCATCCACCCATCTTCCCATTCATCCATCTATTCATCCATCCACCCATTTATCCATCCATCCATCCATCCATCCATGCATCCATCCAGTCAACCCTATTTCCACCGATTCATCCATCCAACCATCATTCCATACATCCATATGTCTATCAATCCAAGTGGGAGAGGAACTACTTACAACTAGTATTTGTATTCAAAGTTTGTGACAAACTATGTGGCATGAACCAACCTACTCGTGATGATTTTGCAAAACTCAAAATAAGCAAACCGTGGCACCTTTCACTGCGCCGGGACAAAAACGCCGTGGCGAATGCAAGTGTTTGCTTAACATGGTCTGCGGGCACCCGATGCTCCCGCTTTACCTCAGTCAGACTTTCATAGCGCCAACAACCCCCCCCCCCCCAAGAGTGACAGTAAAGCGCCGGGGGTGGGTATTGCGCGCCTGTCCCAAGCTGGGCCAGCAGCCACGCTGCATGCCTCCAAGTGCCCCCAGAATGCCACCCTGCCCCTGGGCAGTGAGTGCACTCTCGTGCCACCAAGAAAACCGTCCCAGGAATGCGTGTGGAGGGGCGAGGGAGGGGGCACCCGCTGGCGCCCGCAGTCTAGCGTTTGATGGGCACGCAGCGACGGGCATTCATGTTAATGCCTTCTGGGAGCCGAGCGAAGGCAGGGGTGTCAGTGGTGGGAGGAAGGTGGCGAGATACTGTTTAAACGTCACTAGTACCACGCGATGGCGTCACTGGGCCATCCGATATTAGCTGGTCGGCTAGCACAGTGAGCTGGGCGCTCTTCTCTGATATCTGTGGAGAGTCCGCTGTGGCAGGTTCGAATCCCGGCAGGGTATACTCAGCCCTTCATCCTTCCAAGGTCGGCCCATTCAGTACCACTCGGTGGCGTAATCATCTCTTCTGTTATTTCAGCGCTCTGTCTAGCACTATATAAGAAGCAGCCCCCCCCCCCATTGGCTGAAAACTTATACTAGCCAAACTTGCACATAAGAACACACATTGACTGCTGCTGAGCCCACATGGAGAGTATATTCTATCAGAGAGTAATTCTATGACTGTAACTCTATGCAGCATCAAGCCGAAAGTCTCCTTGTACTGCTTACGCCCAGTTACCCTCCGGTTTGGTGCGCCATATAAAAACAATAAACAACCAAACATATGCTGGAAGCCGAGGCCACATTTCCTGCGTCTTCTTCCCAAAGCGTGCACGTGTCAAGTCATGATACAGACTGGCATGCAAAAGCCCATTTTAAGATATGCATCAAGTGAAGGATGACACGTAGCCATGTGGAAAATGTGTGAGGAGGGAAGACAACACTTTTTTCATTAGTAATTTGAACATGGGGGCCTAAATGAGCTTATTTTTTTTATTACCATTTATTTAAATGATTTAGTTTTTTTTTATTTTACAAAACTTTTCATTGTATCTCATCCTTCCATTCAATAGAGTTCATGTCTTAAAAGTAAGGACAATTCACATAACAATCCATGAAATATCTGTTATGCTATTAGTTATTCAAGTTCGCCAAGTTGCCCCCTTGTGGAGGATTTGAGAGGTTCTCTCAAAGGCTGCCATTTTTTTTACCAATTACTTTTGTTCAACATTGGTCTGCTCTACGCTACTCCTTTTAGGTATTTATTTAATTGTTTAAAGCGTGCAGATAGGTTGAGAGCAGCGAAGCGCCGCACAGGGTGTGGCTAGTCAGCGCTTGGGCTGGCATCTTTTAACAGTAGCGCAGTGCTGCGAGTTGCGTGGGGATTAGCCCCATGGCCATGACCTTGGAGTCATGGGGGAAAAGGCAGCTGACCTTTCTGAAAGTTATTAGATTCCTGTAGTGGTTAAATGAAGAGAGGGGAGGGGTCGTGGACATGGATACACCTGGTCCAGTAGGAGACCTTTGATCGTCCTTGGGCACCGGGCAGCTTTGTGGTCTGTGGTCACTGCCTTGGGTTCCCAGGGAATGAAGGCAGAAGCCATTAAGCAGCTTTTAATATATGCTTTCATTTTTCATGAGCGCTTCGATGGCATCATCAACTGCTATGTTTCATGGGTGCCAACTTGTGATGTTTCGCTACTGGGGCAGACATTTTCGCACCGAGCGAAGCGATGGTGCCATACCCACCCTGGGTTGAAACAGCACATTTTGCAGCACCTTGAATCAGATAAAAAGCCATACGGCCAGATTGCTAAAACAAATGCATGCGCGTAACTTTTCAAAAATGCATGGGTCACCTTATTCTGAAAGGTGACCTCATTTCTTGAGGACCGGTGGACAGTGCAAAAGATACGCTGGCCAGCCCCCTTGCAGACCTAAAGTATAACAGGCTTCCGCCCCCCCCCCACCTGGGAGCGCATTTCACCGTGACAGTCCCATCACTGTGAAACGTCAACCCGAGCGAGTGGCATATGCCTTCCTGTTTGGCGGATGGAAATGCTAGTGTGACATCCAACAGTTGAAACCGTGGCTGTCGCACTTCAAGAAAAATGCACGACAGGATCCGAAATGACCATGATTTTTTTTTTTTTTTTTTATTTTTCATTTAGTTTGTACAAACTTTTGAAAAAATTCTTACATTATCATTATCATTCTCATCCCTAGCAAACTTAGCTTGTAAAATCTTAAATATGTATTTCGTCTAAAACTTTTTACAATTTCATGGGAAGCCGCTCCCTTTCACTCCACTCCATCATGGTCTGTCTGGAGCCACTTGGCCCTTCTAGGGATTTCTCCGGCTTCAACCTATTTCTTTTGGGAGCAGGCAATTTCCTGCATGAGCATGATTTGCACACCCCCTGCACCCGTTCCAAACATGGACAGCCGATTGTGCACCCTTTATGTGCTTTCAAATGTGCATGAACTCTACATGCGCGGAAACGCCCCCAGATGTGTGCAAATACGAGCAAACAAACTGGCCCTGATTCACAGCACGTTTTCCAGTGGAGTTTTGCCATTATACAATGCTTCTGTGAATCGGGCCCAAACACGTACACATTCAGGCGCCCTTTGTAAATTGGGATGCTCCTTTTTTGGCGCAAGTGATGAAATGCTCTGCACTAGAGCATTTCATCTGAAGCACCAAACAAAGGTTGGAGAGTCTGGCCCATAACGTTTACAGGAAGGTATAAACATGTAACATCTCAGCAACAGCTGCCTAACCTGCTGAGCTGTCTTTATAGCATTCTGCTTTAGGAGCCACTGCTACTCCTCTGCTCGCCACAGCCTCTGGCCCTTCTCTCACTGCCCAATCGAGGCTCAGGTGGTCCATTGATGAGGCGGCCACCCACTTAGCAGGCGAGGGGCCAGGGGCCCTGCAGAGCACACGTGATTCCAAAAGAGCATGGCACTCAAGCAGAGCACTTTTGGTTTTCATTTGCCCCATGAAAGTATGTGCAGAAGCTCCACGGGGGCAAGGAAACACTCCTGCCCCGTGGGTTAAGGGGAACGGGGACAATTGCCCCATGTGCCCCATGCCTATGGCCACATTCATAAATCAGACACACCACGTGCTTTGACAAGCATGGCAGTAGGGCGCGAAATAAGACCACTTCCCGTTACATTGCTAACATCTCAAAAGCCCAGCACGTGGGCATAATTTTCAGGATGACAAGGGAGTGAATAAAGGGACTGAGAGAGGGAGGGAGAGAGGGAGAGGGGGAGAGAGAGAGATAATCCAGACTTTGCATTCAGATAAATAGCTAGATAATTAGAAAGATATATACATAGATAGATAGATAGATAGATAGATAGATAGATAGATAGATAGATAGATGTCACGATAGATTGATCGATAGATCGATAGATAGATAGATCGATCAATGGATAGATAGATAGATAGATAGATAGATAGATAGATAGATAGATAGATAGATAGATAGATAGATAGAGAGATAGAGAGATAGAGAGATAGAGAGATAGATAGATGTCACGATAGATCGATAGATAGATAGATCAATGGATAGATAGATAGATAGATAGATAGATAGATAGATAGATAGATAGATAGATAGATAGATAGATAGATAGATAGATGTCACGATAGAGAAATGGATAGATAGACGTCACGATAGATTGATCGATAGATCGATAGATAGATAGATCAGATAGATAGATAGATAGATAGATAGATAGATAGATAGATAGATGTCACGATAGATAGATAGATAGATAGATAGATAGATAGATAGATAGATAGATAGATAGATAGATAGATAGATAGATGTCACGATAGAGAAATGGATAGATAGATAGATAGATAGATAGATAGATAGATAGATAGATAGATAGATAGATAGATAGATAGATGTCACGATAGATCGATAGATAGATAGATCAATGGATAGATAGATAGATAGATAGATAGATAGATAGATAGATAGATAGATAGATGTCACGATAGATCGATATATAGATAGATATATCAATGGATAGATAGATAGATAGATAGATAGATAGATAGATAGATAGATAGATAGATAGATAGATAGATAGATAGATAGATAGATAATGGATAATAGATACATAGATAGATAGATGTCACGATAGATCGATATATAGATAGATAGATCAATGGATATATAGATAGATAGATCAATGGATAGATAGATAGATAGATAGATAGATAGATAGATAGATAGATATATAGATAGTAGATAGATAGATACATAGATAGATAGATAGATAGTAGATAGATACATGGATAGATAGATAGATAGATAGATAGATAGATAGATAGATAGATAGATAGATAGTAGATAGATAGATACATAGATAGATAGCTAGATGATAGATAGATAGATAGATAGATAGATAGATAGATAGTAGATAGATACATAGATAGATAGCTAGATGATAGATAGATAGATAGATAGATAGATAGATAGATAGATAGATAGTAGATAGATAGTAGATAGATAGATAGATACATAGATAGATAATGGATAATAGATACATAGATAGATAGATGTCACGATAGATCGATATATAGATAGATAGATCAATGGATATATAGATAGATAGATCAATGGATAGATAGATAGATAGATAGATAGATAGATAGATAGATAGATATATAGATAGTAGATAGATAGATACATAGATAGATAGATAGATAGATAGATAATAGATAGATACATGGATAGATAGATAGATAGATAGATAGTAGATAGATAGATAGATAGATACATAGATAGATAGATACATAGATAGATAGATAGATAGATAGATAGATAGATACATAGATAGATAGATAGATAGATAGATAGATAGATAGATAATAGATAGATACATGGATAGATAGATAGATAGATAGATAGTAGATAGATAGATAGATAGATACATAGATAGATAGATACATAGATAGATAGATAGATAGATAGATAGATAGATACATAGATAGATAGATAGATAGATAGATAGATAGATAGATAGATAGATAGATAGTAGATAGATACATAGATAGATAGCTAGATGATAGATAGATAGATAGATAGTAGATAGATACATAGATAGATAGCTAGATGATAGATGGATAGATAGATAGATAGATAGATAGATAGTAGATAGATAGATAGATACATAGATAGATAGATAGATAGATAGTAGATAGATACATAGATAGATAGATAGATAGATAGATAGATAGATAGTAGATAGATACATAGATAGATAGCTAGATGATAGATAGATAGATAGATAGACGTTCAGACATATGCAGACAAGCAGGAAGACAGGTACTTTCAGATCGGCAGGTAAGTAGAAATATACACAAGTAGGTTCAGACACATGGGCAGATAAGTAGAAAGATATGTGCATTTGGACTGGTAAGTAGGCAGGCGGACAGGTGCATTCAGGCAGGTTCATGGGTAGATAGACGGGTGTGGTCAGACAGGTAGGTGGTTCGAGTTATGGCTGTGATACACCATGTCTCTATAATGCCAAAGAGGAGTTTTGGTAACGTGTGAGGAGACCCCAAACGTGGAAATCTTAGGGTCACCAGAAGCACCAGATTCCATTACTGGGGCATAATACCCAGTAACCCCCTATATGGTTGTAAAACACCATAAGGTGCATGTACTGTCTTTGTGTTTTCCCGTGTTTCTTAGAGGGTAAAACTCTGTATTTTACAAACATGACGTCTTCTTAGGACACTATAGGGTTTTACTCAAACCATTGATAAACGTGAACTAAACAACTCCTCAGGCCATTAGTGAATACCCGAGACACTGTGGCCCAACAGTGGATTGGTATATACCCGAGACACTGTGGTCCAACAGTGGATTGGTGAATACCTGACTCACTGCGGGTCAATAGTGGATTGGTGAATATCCGAGACACTGTGGCCCAACATTGGATTGGTGAATACCTGACTAACTGTGGGTCAATAGTGGATTGGTGAATATCCGAGACACTGTGGCCCAACAGTGGATTGGTGAATACCTGACTAACTGTGGGTCAATAGTGGATTGGTGAATTCCTGACTAACTGTGGGTCAATAGTGGATTGGTGAATATCCGAGACACTGTGGCCCAACAGTGGATTGGTGAATACCTGACTAACTGTGGGTCAATAGTGGATTGGTGAATACCCGAGACACTGTGGCCCAACAGTGGATTGGTGAATACCTGACTCACTGTGAGTCAATAGTGGATTGGTGTATACCTGGGCAGCTGTGGGTCAACAGTGTATTAGTGTATACTGGGCAGCTGTGGGTTAACAGTGTATTGGTGAATACTTGGGTAGCTGTGGGTCAATAGTGGATTGGTGTATACCTGACTCACTGTGAATCAATAGTGGATTGGTGAATACCCGAGACACTGTGGCCCAACAATGGATTGGTGAATACCTGACTAACTGTGGGTCAATAGTGGATTGGTGAATACCCGAGGCACTGTGGCCCAACAGTGGATTGGTGAATACCTGACTCACTGTGGCCCAACAGTGCATTGGTGTATACCTGGGCAGCTGTGGATCAACAGTGTATTAGTGTATACTGGGCAGCTGTGGGTTAACAGTGGATTAGTGTATACTTGGGTCACTGCGGGTCAAACATTGATTTATGTATACAGAGTCACAGGGGATCAACAGCGGATTGGTGTATACCCGAGAGACTGTGAGCCAACAGCGGATTGGTATATACCCGAGACGCCGTGGGTGAACAGTGGATTAGTGTATACCTGGGTAGCTGTGGGTGAACAGTGGATTAGTGTATACTTGGGTCATTGTGTACAATGTACTGATGTAAACTGGATTATACATATGTATGTGCATAACCTGTATGCAATGATGAATAAAGTTTTTTTTTAGAAAATCATTGATTTGTGTATACAGATTCTCAGGGGATCAACAGTGGATTGGTGTATACACGGGTGGTGTGGGTCAACAATGAATTAGAGAATACCCGGGTCACTGTGGGTCAACAGGGATTGGTATATTCACAAGTCAGTGTGAGTCAACAGTGATTGGTGTATACACAAGTCACGGTTGGTCAACAATGGAATGGTGAATACCCGGGTCACTATGGGTTAAAAGTGGATTTATATATACAGATTTGCGGGGGATCAACAGTGGATTGGTGAATACCAGACACACCGTGGGCCTGATAGATCGATTTTTTTTCACGGTGCAAAGTGACTTCGCACTGCCAACAAACACCCTGATTGAAGGACCAATGCAAGGTGTCTTTTTCCCATTCAAAGTGACTTTGCACGGCAATAGATGACTTTGCACTGCTCCATGATTCAGGGTGGAGCAGTGCAAAGTGTCTTTTTCCCGTGCAAAGTGACTTTGCACAGCAAAAAGACACTTTGCACTGCTCCATGAATCAGAATGTTTGTTGGTAGTGCAAAGTGACTTTGCAGCAGTGAAAAGTGACTTTGCACTGTGCAAAAAAATCCATAAATCAGGCCTGATGGGTCAGCAGTGGATTAGTGTATACCCGGGTCACTGTGGGTCAAAACTGGATTTATGAATACAGAGTCAGGGGGTTCAACGGTGGATTGATCTATACCCTGGCCTCTGTTCACAACTATTTCTAAATAAAAGGTTGTATAACAAGTCACACAGCACTGAGGCCGTGTGCAGAACTATTTCTAAAACACAGCGGCACACAGGATGGAGGCGGCTTGGTCTGAAGTGTGTGTGCTCGAAGCCATGTGAAGAAAATTCATATATAAAACACAACTTTGTGAGGCTCCGCCCCATGTGCAGAAGTGCAGGCGAAGTTGCTGGACTTGTGTTAATTTATTTGATTTATTTATAGCATTTGTGTAACGCCTAAACCCGGGGGTATCACAGCGTTTATACAGAAGGGACAGTAAGACAACAGGCATCAACACAGTACAGAGTGAAGTTAGTCATATTTGTTGAACAGACATTCTTGGCATCTGTGTGTGCGAGCTAGCATGGATGATGTGTGCTTTTGTGCACATGCATGTATGCATATTATATCGGCATACATCTGTATGTTTAGTGTGTGTGGTATGTCTGTGCATGTGCCTTGCATGTTCATTTGTGTATTCGGATGTTGTGTGTGCATGTTTGGAAACATATGTCTGTGAGTGGCTGCATGCGTGAGTGATGTGTTCTTATGTAGATGCAGTGTGTGTGTCTAGGACAGTGGTATCCAAACGTTGCCGAGCTTCAGGTAGTGTGGCCCGCCCCCCAGATGCCGTAATTGCTAATTTTTTCTATTGAAAGCATTCACCAGAACCCCTTTCTGAAGGGCCCCAGTCCCCCGACCCGCCCCTCCCAACACACACCCCTTTAGGGGCCCCTAAGTGGACCCGCGCTACAATTTGAAGACCACCGGACTAGGAGTGTGGTGTGTTGTTCCCAGGGGGGTACATGTGTTGAAAGGGCTGTGAATGTTTGCCACATATTTATAAAACGGAGATGTCGCACACACCCTGCATGCACGCTGCATGTGGAGACCCAGAGGGTCCCAATACAATCGATTCATGTTAAACCTGAGAGGTCTTGAAAGGGTTGTGTGTGGGGGGTGGTGTATTGCGGATTGCTTGGGACAGTCACGCAGTTTACCAGGGCGGTGAAGTCTGGAGAAGCGTGGGAGGAAATGCATGGGGACGTTCCGGCACGGCGTGACTAGTGGCGTGGTTGGGTGCTGCCACGTGACACCTCAGGACCTGTCTCTCGTGTTGAGCGACATGGACGTAAACACGGGGACGGGGAATCCGTTCCCCCCTCTGTGTTCCAGGTCCGCGCACGCCCATCTCCTCCCCACAGAGCTGCTGATATCTGCGTTTCCCACCAGTGCTTTAGGAGGGGTCCGAGGAGGAGGTGGGTGGCAGCGGTGGGATTAACACATTGCAGGGAAGTGTACACTGAACTCAGAAATGTGGGAGTCTTGGCAGAGGGGCACGTTGCTCCTAGTTGTGGGACGTGGCTCAGCGCAAGTGGGAAGAGTTCTCTAATGGTCCCTCATTCCCCCCCCCCCGCCCGCAGGACCAATCCCGAGTTGCGTAGGAGGGTGCGTGAGGACATACACCACCCCTCGCCCCCCGTCCATGTTATGATTCTAGGAGTGAGATAACGCGCAGTTTATCCCGGCATACACACTATCCAGGCGCGACACACAAATTAGGCAAATAGGACACATATAGTACATAGGACAGTGGGAGAACACTTTCCCCAGCGGTCCAGGGTTTGAAAAGTATTCATTCAATTAGAGGTGATATTCTTGACTACCAAATGTATCATTAATGTATGATGTCAATCATTCATTCATTGTATTTTGCTGCCATTTACTTTCCAAACAGCATCATTTGTTGTGTGGTTCCTCCCACTAGGCCTTGCCACCTGCGCCACCCACCTGAATCCTAGCTTAGTGGACCGTCCAGAGCAGAGCAAAGTGACTATTCGCTGCCAAAAAAAAAACAAGCTCCACCGGGCCTAATTCACAGTGCAGTGCATCGTGAATTTGTGAAGAGCAAAGTCACTTGGCACTGCAAAAGTAGTCTTTGCACCTCCCTAAATGGGCCTCATCCACAAAGTGGGGCAGTGCAACAGGGGGCACTTAGTGGTCCCACAGGAGGTCTCTCTGGAAGGTGCAGCAATCGGCATTTCTATCGCCCTCCCCTGAAGGGGGTCTTGTCCTGTTCAGGGTGCAGGGTATTTAGTTATCTCAGATGATATGATAGGTTGTTTAGAACGGGCTTAATACCCTGAGGTTTCTAAGCCCGACCCCTGTGTTGATCCGTGTTGTCTTGCTTCCAAGGCGAGCACGTTACCCATGAGCTATCCTCCCGAGATCAGATGCCTGCCAGGTTGTGCTGTGCAACAAGTGGTGGTGGCCGAGGGGGTGAGGGTGGAATGCCTCAGGGATGCGGGCCCTATATGCAGATATATTCTTAAGAGAGGGAGGGGCGCTGTCGGAGCCCACTGGTGCCTGACGGTACTTCCGGTCTCTAGGTTCCGGGGAAGTCCATGCACACGCACTCCGGGCCGAGTCCGTTACAGCAGGTGAGAGGGGGCGAGGGCCTGATCTCACTGAAGGAGCCGTGTTGGGGGGGGGGAGAGGAAAGGGGAGAGTGTGCTCTCCAGCTGACAGCCCTGAGCGATGGGGGGGCCGTCCCATTCCGGGTCAGACACGCGCTGTGCATCTGTCAGAGCGTTCCCTCGAACAATGGCACTCATTAAGAATGCATAACGTCCGTGGCAGCATGGCCACAACACCACAGCCGGGGGAGGGGGCTGTGCCCCCCACAACACACACATCAACAGCGGGCGGTTTTCAAAAAAGTGAATGTTTAACCGCAACGCTAGGATTTTAACAACGTTGTCACGTGGCAAAAGTGAACGTGCGCACACGGTGTTTTCACTTAGTAGCACAAGGTGTATGTTTATAAATAAGCCTACTTTACATTTCACGCCTGTTTTTTGTGGGGTTGTGTCATTGCAAATAGTTTTCAAAACAAATACTTGAATTGTCTGCAAATAACCGATAGGCTGCGTATCGAAAGGGGTTTATGGGAGCGGTCCCAAAACGGTGTGAAAGGGCAGCTGGACATGTGTTGAACGCTGTGGGGAATCTAGCAAAACCCTGGAAGTCCAGGGCAGGGGCACTCCGTTCCAAGAGCGGGCTCCATCGACATCCTCTTCTCCACCAACTCCACCTTCCGTGCACCTGCCCTCTCCTCACCACTGCAGCCTCCAGTACCAGCTCCCCTGCCACCTTCCACACCCCTGCAATCCACACTCCACCAAGTCCACGCTCCGAGCAATCATCACCCCAAAGCCTACTATCTACCATACCTCCACCAAGTCCAGCCACACATACTATCCACACCTCCACCAAGTCCACCCACACCACAACTCCTACCATCCACACCTCCACCAAGTCCACAAACACCCCAAAACACACTATCCACACCTCCAAGTCCACCCTCGCAGCCACCAACCCCCTAAATCATACTATCCACAACTCTACCAAGCCACCCACACCACCACACACCCTACCATCCACACCACCACTCCTACCATCTACAGCTCCACCAAGTCCACCCACACCACCACTACTACCACCCACACCTCCACCAACTAAACCCTCACATCAACCAACACATACTATCCACACCTCTACTAAGTCTACCCACACCACCACCAACCCTGCATTCACACATTCAGCAAGTCCAGCCCAGCAGCCACCAACAATCGAATGCATATCATCCATACCTCTAACAAGTCACCCCTCACCATCAACAACCAAGTCCAAGCTCAGCACGTCCATCACTCCTAAACCTACTCTCTGTGTCTCCACCAAGTCCACCCGCACCCCCACCCCTACCATCCACAGGTCCACCAAGTCTTCACTCACAGCTACTAAAACACCAACAGATACTATCCACACCTCCACCAGGTCCACCTGCACTGCCACCTCTACCCTCCACACCTCCCCCAAAACCACCCCCAAAGCCACCAACACCCCAACACATGCTATCCATATCTCCACCAAACCCAACCTCAGCGCTACCACCACTCCAAAGTCTACTCTCCACATCTCCCCCGGTCCACCAACACATACTATTCACACCTCCACCAAGTCCACCCTCACAGCCAACACACTCTATCCAAACCACTACCAAGTCCACCCCCTTGTCACCAACACCCGACACATGCTATCCACACTTCTACCAAGTCCATCCGCAACACCACCACCCCTACCATCCACACCTCCATCAAGTCCACCCTAGCAGCCACCAACACCCCAACACATACAATCCACAACTCTAACACGAATACCCACACGACCTCCCCTACCATCCACACCTCCATCAAGTCCACCCTAGCAGCCACCAACACCCCAACTCATACAATCCACACCTCTAACACGAATACCCGCACCACCAACCCTACCATCCACACCTCCATCAAGTCCACCCTAGTAGCCACTAACACCCCAACTCATACAATCCACACCTCTAACACGAATACCCACACGACCACCCCTACCATCCACACCTCCACCAAATCCACCCTTGCAGCCTCCCAACCTCAAAACATACTCTCCACACCTCTACCAAGTCTACTGACTACCACTGCCTGCAGCACCCACACGCACAGCATCCACACCTACGCCAGACCAACAATCCTCCTCACCACCAGCAACACCCCCCCCCCATCCACGCCTCCAACAACGCTTCCCTCAACACTGCCCTCGCCCTTACATCCACACCGCGAACCCCTTTCCCACCCCACCAATTGTACCTCCGCCATTGCCATCTCCCTCACCCACTTTCACTGCAAAGTTTTCCGGGCCGAGTTGCGTTTTCAAAGGTTAGCAAATGCGGTTTCAACGCAGCCCACAGAGAGAGCCATGAGTGGGTGTGTTTCTGCATCCGATAACAAGTCCACGGCTGGAAGCAGCACCGTAGAATGACGCGCCCTGTTCACGGCAGCAGCTTCTGTGCGCTATAGGCGTGCGTGGGCTACACTTGGCACACGCCCGGTTGGCTTTCCTGGACACAAACTGACATTTCAAACAAAGGGCATCACAGAAAAGCAGGATGTGCTGGGAGGCAGAGTCGCACGCACGAGGCAGTGATCACGGATTAAACGGTGAATAAACGCCCTGCGTGTGTCACGTTGTCGCCAAAGCACCGCGGGCTGTCATTTCTCTATTCCACGTGCATTCTGTGCGACCATTCGGGGTGCCTTACGCAGCCGGCCTCCAGCCTGGACCAGGCGAGCCGCGCGTGTACAGGGCCCCCACGCCGTGTTTATCTGTCAGCCTAATGGAGGCCCCAGGCCGCCCGATTTCACGGCCTGTCACTGCCCGGCGCCCACACACAGTGCCACCCGGCCTTGGCTGGAGGGATGGGAACGCGCTGCCTCCGCGCAGCCAACCCGTGGCAGTTCCCGAGCTGGAACTTTCGTTTTCTGATTATTTAAGCAGTGCCCCCGCCTCCCTTGTTTCCAGGACTAGCAGAGGTTAACATCGCAGAGATTAATGAGTGCACACACCTGACGACTTTACCTGACCTCTGCTTTTAATTATTCGTTATTTCTTGATTTCGGTGTTTTATAAAAAACGGACCCCATAGATACTAGGAACTGGTGGTAAGTTCTTGACCACACGTGCAAAGGTGACAGTGAACATATTTCTGCAAAGGCAAACTCTTTGAAAAAAATTAAACATACATATATTTGCCGACTAATATTCGCTTCTTTTGAGCACTCCTGTTTGGGGGGCAGTGCAGTTCTTTACACGAAAACAACACGCGTGCAGCACACGTATCCCACATGCTAAACCACGTTTATCGTCATCACAACATGTGTTGGGTCACGGATTGGGTGCAGGTACTTAATCGTACAGTGCGAATCTACACACAGTTCGATGGAATCTCACGAGCTAGCCATCGGGTGTGGTCTGTGAGGGTTATTTAAGACATATATGCAGTAGTCCCTTGCCCGGCACGAAGTTGAAGCCGGTGGGCTTTGTTGTGGGGCCGGGGGCAGTCTGCATGCACACGCGTACACACACACAGCAGATACCCCCCTCCACAGAGTTGCGCAAGTGGCGCAGAGCCACCCGCGCACGGTCGACGCCCACGCGCGATGATTCCGCTTACCTGCGGCCCCGCTGTATCGGCAGATCTCGGCGGACCCCTGAGCCCCAGCTCTCCCGGGCTCCAGCAGCATGTCTGTGCGCGTCCGCGGGGCTCTCTGCTGGCGGATTGTGGCGTGGCGAGGCTCAGGACCCGGGCAGGCAGAGCTCCCTGCGCAGAGAAGGCGGTCGCGCTAGTGACAGGGCGAGATCACCCCTCCCCCGCTCCAGACAGCCAGGACGGTGATGCGAGGCTCAGACTTCCAGCCCTCACTGGGCAGCGGGACCAGAGCGAGTCTAAAAGTGAGCGGGGGCACGTGAGATTGAAAGCGAGGGGGCGGGGGCATTTGGAGCGGAGGAAAAACGGGGTTGTCAACATCTGCGTAAGATGCGCTTGTTTCAGGTGGAAAGAGACGTTAAGAGGCGTGCAACCATGGGTGGGGTATGGTAATGAAGCCGGACCCCGCTGAGCAGCTGGGAGGGGTGGATTAGCTGTTGGTGAGCTATATTAAAGGTATATCGTCACGTTGTATGTACACCGTGTTTTGATATAGCGCTCCAGCCCGGATGCAACAGGTTTCCAATAGGCACTAGCCTGTGGTAGGGGCCCACCCACTGTACACTTAAGAGGGGCTTAGCATGGAACAACCTTGGAACCACCCCTCCAGCCCCCCCCCCCCTGTGCGGCTCTTGGCCATGCCACTGGTGAGTCGTGGTGAGTGGAGACGTTACACCCCTAGTGAAATATTGTCATGTGGGATTATAATAATCACTGAGCTGTGGTGAAAAGTTCTGTTTCACCAGTAGCGATGGCATATGCTGCATGGACTGTGGCGAACCAAGGGCTTGCACCCGCAGGAGTTGAACTCTTTGGAAGGAGGATGGTGTGTCCTGGTGCTTGTGATGAAAGGAAATGTTATACTCCTGCTGTGCTGTAGTGACTGGCTACGTCACTACAGCTGAGAAAGATGTGGTAACATGGTAGCTTCTACCTATTGGGAGCTGTGGTGAATGGATAAGTAATAAGCATCCTGAGCTCTGGTGACTGGCTCTTTAACATGATCGTTTATACCTATAGCGAACTGTGGTGACTGGATATGTTATACACGGAGGTAGATGTGGTAACATGATAGCTTATACCTATGGCGAGCTGTGGTGAATGGGTGTGTAATACCCATTCTGAGCTCTGGTGACTGGCTACGTTATACCCTGAGAAAGATGTGGTAACATGATAGCGTATACCTATGGCGAGCTGTGGTGAATGGGTGTGTAATACCCATTCTGAGCTCTGGTGACTGGCTACGTTATACCCTGAGAAAGATGTGGTAACATGATAGCGTATACCTATGGCGAGCTGTGGTGAATGGGTGTGTAATACCCATTCTGAGCTCTATTGACTGGCTACGTTATACCCTGAGAAAGATGTGGTAACATGATAGCTTTTACCTATTGGGAGCCTTGGTGACTGGCTGTGTACCATGATAGCTTTTGCCTATTGCGAGATGTGGTGACTGGCCATGTAACATGATAGTTTATACTTATTGGGAGCTGTGGTGACTGACTGTGCAAAATGGTAGCTTCTACCTATTGCGAGCTGTGGTGACTGGTTGTGTAACATGATAGCTTATACCTATGGCGAGCTGTGGTGAATGGATAATTAATAAGCATTCTGAGCTCTGGTGACTGGCTCACCAGTTTATACCTATAGCGAACTGTGGTGACTGGATATGTAACGCACATTCAGAGCTCTGGTGACTGGATATGTTATACCCTGAGAAAGATGTGGTAACATGATAGCGTATACCTATTGTGAGCTGTGGTGACTGGTTGTGTAACATGATAGCTTATACCTATGGCGAGCTGTGGTGAATGCTCTGATTACTTACCGGTAATCTTCATTACTCCTAGTCCTACTCTTCCTCGTCACAGTACTTACTTCATGAGGCACCTGCCTCCGACACAGGACCTTCTTCTATTTCTTTAAATCTCTATAACTCCTCCCCCACATCAATGTCACTCAGTTTCATATTACCAAGCCGGAGCATGGGACCTTCCCCGGAGGGAGGGTGAGGAGGGTCGTCAGTACTGTGACAAGGAAGAGTAGGACTAGGAGTAATGAAGATTACCCATAAGTAATCAGAGCATTACCTCCACGTCCACTCTTCCTCGTCCCAGTACTTACTTCATGAGGTATACCAAAGCAGCAACGGGGAAAAGGTCCCAATGGGACACAGAGCCAAAAACAGTGCAGCAAAACACACCCACAATAACTCTTAAATCACATCCCCAGAGACAAAACTCCAACCACGAAGGAACCAACCCCTGAGTGGGAGAAACTCAACCCATAGCGGTTGATGAAAATGCCTAGACCAGCCAAGGCGGCAGCCATACAAATCTCTTGCAGAGAAAAACCCTCCTTGCATCGGCCCAGGAAGCCGCCAAACCCCTGGCAGACCGCCTCTGATTGTGCGCAGGCACAGGCAGGCCAGAAGCCACATAGGCCCTAGAGATCACAACCCGGAACCACCGGAAAATGGAAACCACAGATGCGTTATGCCCAGCCCCAGCCGGACCGCAAGCAATCAGAAGACTATCAGATTGGTGGAAAAAGCAAACCAAGCCAAATACTCCAACGCGTCCCGCCGGACATCAATGTTAAGCCGAGCCACCTCCTCAGGCGTCTTGGATCATGAAAGAAGTCAGGGAGAACCAGACCCTGAGAGGTGTGAAAACCGAGAGACAACTGAAGGGAGAAACATCGGACCACACCCCGGCACCACCGAGTCTGGCAGCACCCTCAGGAAAGGAGAGTGACATAAGAGAGCCCCAATATCCCCAAGCCTACGGGCAGAAGTGAGGGCAATAAGAAAAGCAGATTTCAGTGTAAGAAGTTTGATATCAATCTCGGAAATGGGCTCAAAAGGAGGCCCGTGAAGGAACCGTAATACAAGAGGGAGATCCCAAGAGGAAAGCCCTTTATCAGCACAAGGACGGGAAGAAGAAAAACCCTGGATCAATTTCCCCACCAACACCTCCCCATCCAAGTGACCGTCAGAGTCCCCCAAAAGTAATTTCATGGAGGCCCACTGAGAGCGAAGCCTGGAAAAACTGCCAGGCCCCTGTCAAACCCCCTCCGGAGGAACCGAAGGATAGCAGAGGCCAGAACGCAGGGGAGGGATCCCAGACCGCCCATACCAGTCTCGGAAATGGCCCCAGTGTCTGCCTAACACCTTCAGAGTGGAGGGTCTAAGAGCATCCATTTGGACCCAACTACAGGATCTGAGAACCCCTGAGATATCAACCTAGACTGAGCAATAGCCACACCGCCCATTGCATCTGGTGGAATTCCAACCGCAGATCCCCTTGAAGGGGACACGGCCACCTCGGAATCAGCCAAGGTTCCTAGGACCGAAGCTCCAACAGAGAGGGGAGCCAACTCCGGCGGGACCAAAACGGAGCTAACAACAACACAGTCACCCTGGACACTCTGATGCGCCAAACCACCCGGTGCAGAAGGGGAATAGGCGGAAAGGCATAAAGGAAAACCCCAAGGCCACTGTACAGAGAGGGCGTCCATCCCCCAATCCTCTCAGCCTGAAACCTAGAGCAGAAGAGGGGAACTTCTGCTGAGGCTAGGGATGCAAACAGGTCTAGAACCAGGGACCCTAACCTGACACAGGTCACCGCAAAGACCTGGGCCAACAGGACCAGTTCCGCAGAGGAGTGAAAACCGGCGTCTGAGAAGATCCGCTTGAACATTGTCCACCCTTCTGATACATGAGGCCACCAGAGACACCAGATGAGAGTCCTCCCAGGTGCCTATCAGCGCTGCCAGAGCATTCAAGGAGTGGCCGGAAGCCCTTTTGCAATTGACATATGCCAAGGCCGTCGACCAAAAACCGCCGACCGTCCAGCAACTCCTCGAAGTACACCAGAGCTTGGACAATGGCACAACTCTGGATGATCGCCGGCTCTCCCCAGATCTCACAACCCTTGAGCTGAGAGGACCCCCAATGTAGACCCTTTCTGCTGGTGTTGGTAGTAGGAGAGGCCACAGGAGGAAGGACCATGCACACCTCAGCCTGTAGACCTGAAACCCCCCGCCACCATAGCAGGGACACTCGCAGCGCTGGGGACACTGAAAACAAAACTACGAAAGCTGAGATGTCGGGAGCCAGTGGGAGAGAGTATAAAACACCAGGAGACGTAACCGAAGACGGGCTCAAGGAACTGGAAAACATGCAAGACGCCACGTGCCCCGTAACTTCAGCAACAGGCGAGCCGAGATATACTGCCTTCTGAGAACCCAGCCCAGAACAGCCAGCAAGCGCCCCCCCTGCACAACATCCAGAGTATGCTCTCCCCAGACGTCCGGACAAGCAGTGCAGGGTCTTGAGACCCATAAGCAGGTGACACATCCTAGAAGGCATAGGGACCAGGAACACCCGCAAGTAGAAAACTTGACCCTGAACGGGGAGAGGAACGGGCAAGACGGTAACCCACAACAACCGTTCGGAGAGAACGGATCCCATGGCCAACTACTTGGACCGTGAGCTGGGTACCAAAGTCCTAACCATGCAAACCTGGACAGGAGGAGACAGGAACGGCAACTGATACCCCCTCCGGAAGGAGCCCATTACCCAGGAAGCTTAACCCCACCGGTCCCATACACCTCCGAGAAGATAGAGACGAGGAGCCAGGGAAAACCGCCAGTCACTGCACTTGCACCAGAGGGAAATCACAGGACGTTGAAACAGGCCTGCGCCACAATGTAACAGCATGCTTGTCAGCCCACAAAAAGATCTGACCTATCAAAAGGAAGATACTGGACAGCCCAGAAGTCCAGCAGACTATGGCCCCCTCAGCTGACAGAGGAGCCACCAGGCTGGCGTCAAAAGGGCAGAGTACTGTCACAAAGCGGGGCAAAGCAATCCATCCCGGATAGCCGACATCAAAGGCAACCCCCTACCTGAGGTATGCCTATACTGGAAAACCCACTGAAGTGACATCCCCCTCCACCGGCACCAGGGGCTCTGAGAACCCCTCTAAGCACAGACATGTGCCACCATGTGCCCTATTACTTCCCACAAGTCTGAGAGGAGGCGTGAAAGCAACACGTCGGCACCGGAGGACCTAAGCCCTAAAAGAAGAGACACTGGGAACCCCATGCATGGCCGTTACTTCCATGATGCATTTTCCATAATCCCATGCCGGACGAGGGAAAAACAAATCAACTCCTTCGACTTTCCCTCGCACAGTTTAGAGGAAGAGGACAGGACAAGGAGTCTGCGTCCATAGCTAGCACAGACCCAAACACACCACTAACACGCCACATGACTGAGAGGTGGCTTGAGCCCTGTATCCAGTAGCTGGTAGCCCCATGCTCTAGATCGTTCCAATGCGTCGACCTAGGAAGGTTGAAGGACCGAGTCAGCACCGCTGATACTCGAACCTGAAGTGTAGACTATGCCAGGCCGGTACCCTTCCGGCCGCTTGCAGACGTGTCCAAATCTGCGCCGTATTCACAGGCAGCACGCAAGGAATGCAGCCAACATCCGGTGCATCCTGGGCTGTGTGTGTCTGAGGAGCGGGTGGTATGTGACATGCCTGTGACAGTACAGAGCCCCCACACTTCCAAATACTCTGTCACAGACACCCCACGACAAGAAGCAGAGAGGCCTCACAACAAAAAGGGAAGGCTAGCCCATACTGCCAAGTGCTTGCCATCATTTCCAATAAAGATGTGTACACAGAGCACGAGGTAACGGCCTTTCGAAGGAGTCAAGATGGCCATAGCAGCAAGAGAGGGGAAAACATCAAGCACAGTCCTCCCCTCTCCTTACCTTCGCCCAGATAATGCAGCTAACATCCGGTGCATCCTGGGCCGTGTGTCTCTGAGGAGCGGGTGGTATGTGACATGCCTGCGACAGAACAGAGCCCCCGCACTTTCAAATACTCTGTCACAGTCACCCCACGACAAGAAGTAGAGAGGCCTCACAACAAAAGGGAAGGCTTAGCCCATACTGGCAAGTGCTTGCCATCATTTCCAATAAAGATGTGCAAACAAAGCACGAGGAAAACGGCATGTTGAAGGAGTCAAGATGGCCATAGCAGCAGGAGAGGGGAAAATATCAAGCACAGTCCTCCCCTCTCCTTACCTTCCCCCAGATAATGCAGCTAACATCCGGTGCATCCAGGGCCGTGTGTCTCTGAGGAGCAGGTGGTATGTGACATGCCTGCGACAGAACAGAGCCCCCGCACTCCCAAAGACTCTCTGCCACTGTCACCCAACGACAAGAAGCAGAGAGGCCTCACAACAAAAGGGAAGGCTAGCCCATACTGCCAAGTCGAATCAAGACGGCCAAAACAGGAGGAGAGGGGAAAAACATCAAGCCCAGTCCTCCCCTCTCCTTACCTTCCCGGGGCCGTGCAGGACCTGGGACACAATGCTCACGCTGCGGTCCGGAGCCCAGCAAAGAACCGAGCGAGGCAATCCAGCTCAACTGTGACCCCAAGCCCCGCAGGGGGCCCAGGAGCAGCGCCGCACCTGAGGGAGCCGAGGGCCCCGCCACACTGCCCCCCCAGGGGGCCAGCAATCGGTGCTCCCTGGTGCCCCGCACCGGGACGAAAAAGTCCAACCTGCCGGAGGCAGGAAAAATTAAACTGAGTGACATGGATGTGGGGGAGGAGTTATAGAGATTTAAAGAAATAGAAGAAGGTCCTGTGTCGGAGGCAGGTGCCTCATGAAGTAAGTACTGGGACGAGGAAGAGTGGACGTGGAGGTAATGGGTGTGTAATACACATTCTGAGCTCTGGTGACTGGCTATGTTATACACGGAGAAAGATGTGGTAACATGATAGTTTATACCCACTGGGTGCCGTGGTGACCGCTATACCCTTAGTAAGCTCTGCTGACTGGCTACGTTATGTGTGTATTGTTTAGTAACATGGTGTATAACAAAACATTTTCTATTGACATTAGTGAAAAATATATAAAGAACGTATACAACAAATCAATTACAATTTAAATCAACCACAACATGTTCTAGAATGTATGCTTCTACACTTGGAAAGCTGTGGTTATGTGATAGTTCATACGTGTTGCGAGCTGTTCTGACTGGATATGTTTTGCCCACAGAGAGCTCTGGTGATAGGACATGTTATAACCTTGGTGAGCTTTGGTGACTGGCTATGGTATGCTCTCAGTAAACTGTGGAAACTGTATGTGCTATACCCTTGGGGACCTGTGGTGATTGTGTATACCCTTGGAGAGCTGTGGTGATATGTTTTTCGTTTTGGTGAGCTGCAATAGCTGTTGACATGGGACCCACTGTTGCAATAGAATATGTTATACTTTGCTAACTGTGATGGCTTCAGTCCTGGGATGGATTATAGCATGGGTGAGCTGTGGCGACAGACTATGTAATATTTTAGGCCTATGACATTGCTATTGCCATCTGATATGTTGCCATTTGATATGTTATGTCATCGGTTGGTGGTTGCGTTAAAATACCTTATACTTTGCTAACTGTGATGGCTTCAGTCCTGGGATAGATTATAGCATGGGTGAGCTGTGGCGATAGACTATGTAATATTGTGGACCTCTGAGATTGCTATTGCCATGTGATATGTTGCCATGTGATATGTTATGGCATCGGTGGGTGGTGGCGTTACAATACGTTACACTTTGCTAACTGTGATGGCTTTATTCCTGGGATAGATTATAGCATAGGTGAGCTGTGGCGATACACTATGTAATATTGTGGGCCTCAGTGGTTGCTATTGACATGTGATATGTTGCCATGTGATATGCTATGGCATCGTTGAGTGGTGGCGTTAGAATACGTTATACTTTGCTAACTGTGATGGATTAAGTCCTGGGATAGATTTTAGCATAGGTGAGCTGATATTGTGGGCCTCTGTGGTTGTTATTGCCATGTGATATGTGTTGGCTTCGGTGGGTGGTGGCGTTAGAATACGTTATACTTTGCTAACTGTGATGGCTTTAGTCCTGGGATAGATTATAGCATGGGTGAGCAGTGGCGATACACTATGTAATGTTGTGGGCCTCATTGGTTGCTATTGCCATGTGATATGTTGCCATGTGATATGCTATGGCATCGTTGAGTGGTGGCGTTAGAATACCTTATACTTTGCTAACTGTGATGGCTTTAGTCCTGGATTAGATTATAGCATGGGTGAGCTGTGGCGATAGACTATGTAATATTGTGGACCTCTGCGGTTGCTATTGCCATGTGATATGTCATGGCATCGGTGAATGGTGGCGTTAGACTATGTTATATTTTGCGGATCTATGATGGCTGTCGTCGTTCCATATTTTAAAACATATGTGAGCTGTGACGACAGACTGTGTTTCATTTTAGTGAGCTGTGATAGTTTTAGTCATGGGAAGTATTGCTTATAACTGGTAAACTGTGGCGTCAGACTATGTTATGCTTTGTTGAACTCTGATGGTTGTAGGTGTAGGGTATTTTATAAGATGTGTGAGCTGCGGAGATAAAATACGTTTCACTTTGGTGAGCTGTGAGGGCTCGAGTCAAGGGTACACGCGGGTGGACGGAGTCCTCCCCCCCACTTTTTTCAGCGTGCACCTTGATATGCTACTTTCTGGTGACACCACATTCAAATGGTATTTTAAGGAATCCCCCACTTTTTTTAGTACTTGACCACTGGCTGTGACAGCTTACGTCGTGGGGTATATATATATTACGTATAGCATAGGTAGGCTGTGGCCAGAGGATACGTTATAGTTCGGGGAGTTGTGAAGGACGCAGTGATGGGAGATGTCATGACGTAGGCAAGCCGTGGTAGTCAGAGTTATTACAGTACACTATGTCCGGGGGGTGATTGCAAGGGTAAGGAGAGGACATTAGGCTCGTTCTCACATCAGTTCTTAAGTGTTTGGTTCCAAACGTGAAGGGGAAGGGGGGGGGTAACTGCTTGTACCCTTGAAGCTGCACCAGAATAGTCTCATTAGAAGGTGTAAAGAAGTTACATGCCCCCGTGCAAGTAAGTTTGTCCCTCCGCACAGTCTCTGATCTCAGCGCTACTTCCAACATGTGAAGGGTTAGCCGCCACGCCCCCTCTCGAAATATTAGTCTAGGTGCACGCCTAGAGTTGGAAAACCGAGTCGGCAACATGCGAGGTGCAGTCTTGCCCCTATCCACGGCGAGTGCTTAACTCGTGGGCTATTCCTCCCCCGGTGCGGTGATAAGAAGTTCCGCCGTTGCTAGATTCGGGTGAAATGCTCAGCCTTGGTGGGAAGTGGTTTGGCTGCTGCTGTCTTGGTGGCTCTCGGTGAGCAGGGGGTGGCCTGCAGCGAGATGTCACACCCTCGGCGGGCAGTGTTGTATGAGTGGGCTACTGTTCGGGGGGCACAGCCAGAGTCTGCAGTCGAGTGACCCCGGGTTGCCTTCTGTGAGCTCCTTTGCATCACAAAGGCCCGAGCCGGGGGAGCTGCTGTCCGTGGTGCTGAATGGACGCTGGGCCCGGCGTGACGCTGCCGCTTCGGGCTCCCCGGGACTGAAGGCTCCCTGGAGGGCGGCTAGCCCCTCCCAAGGCCGTAACCATTCCCAGAGCAGCGTTTCTCCCACCTCAGACCTGTGCATAGTACCAAGGGGTGCTGCACCCCGCCGCTCCCCCGTGGGATTTAACACACCCTGGCGTGCTGCCCCTGTCCCCTTGCACCCCACTCCCCCTCTCCCCGGTGGGCGAGCATACCCATACACGTGTCCCTCATGCCAGAGACAATAGCCGGAGGGGCTCCGGCGTCTGTCCATTGTCCTCACGCGGATCCCCCCCTTTTAGTTAAAACTCACCCCTTTGTCCTCCGCACAAAGGACACAAGAGGCACTTTGTCTCCCGCTCTGTTCAGCTTGTCTGCCCGGCTCTCCTCTCTCTTTTGGGGACACTTGACTGATTTCCCCCTTTTTCAATACTCGAGGTCTGAACGCAAGAACTCTGTTTCTGTTGTTGTTGGGGGAGGCGGTGGGGGCTGACTGGGGACTTCAAGATTTTACTCTTTCCAACTGCCTTCCGAACCAGTTCCAATTGGTCGTCAACAATTTAAGTTTGCATTAAATTGTATTGTTGTGTGCGTGTCAATAATAAATTTAAAATGCGGTCTCGTGGATATCTAGCGTAAACCACGCAACGCCTACCTTGATGGTTGCTACTTATAAAGAGGCCCCTTGTATTTCGTACATTTGCCGTAATGTGCGTTCTGCTTTTACGCCTGGGCAAAATAAAAATAAAAATCTATTATTACATCATTTTCATTACAGTGGATTTGCCGACTAAACCCTTCGCGTGTGGCACACAATCACACAAACGACATCTAAAAGGAGCGCCTAGCAACAGAAAACGCTGCGTCTAGACGAAAAGTAAAATGATAAAGACCGCCGCATTCTTCCATCCCTGCCGAGCGCTGGGATTCAAATATCGCCTTCCCGAACAACGTGGCGAACCCCCTTGCTTTGTGTGTTGTTGCATATTTGCCCCTTTCCCATTGCAGCACGTGCTCAATAACCCGTTTGCACGGGTGTGCTGCAATTCTCTCCAGTCCCAAACTGTATTAACATGGACCGCGCATTTGCGTTTCCCGACAGCCGACTCTTCTGGCTTTAGACGGTTGCGTCGGTCTTCTTGAAATGCAAATGCAATAGAGCTGTTTTAAATAAAAACATCGCAGTGCAATTTAAAGCAACACTGCACCCCCTTAAATAAATAAATAAATAAATAAACAAATAAATGACGAAAGGGGAATGAGGGCGTTCTCAGTAGTTTCCTAAATTATTAATTCGCGCAGTTTGGTTGGATTGTTAATTCTGATGCACAACGTATGTGATAAACGAGTCGTGGGTTCATGTCCCCAAAACACTTGTTATACAGCGCATCAGAAACTGAAACGGGCGTTAATGTTGCCAAACAAAGCGGTACTCATTTAATCGCCCTCGGAAAGAGGACACGCGGAGTTGCGTTGAGCTGTTTTCTAACATTCACTTGGAGTTCAGGCGCGGAAATCCGAGGCAGGCGTTTACATGCACTTTCTTACCGCGAATGGAATCCACCGGCCAGACCCACTGGGTTCGCTGCAAAACCGCGCTGCGATCCCTGTATTGGAAACAGTAGATTGCATAAAACGGTCTACATCAGGCGCATTGACCAGCAGAACCATCACTGCAGCAGAAGGACCGATAAAAGCCAACCGAGACTTCTTGCTCAGAAAATAACCTGCGATTCGCAAATTAGACGCACATCTTCGCAGCAGATGCGTTAGCCAACCGAGGTACCTAAATGACAAATATATATTTGACAGTCCATGGGACGCCTGCATTCCTAATGTTGAGGCCATTGCGCCTTAGAAAGGGAAAGTGTGCTGGGGTGCGGGGCTAGGCCGGGCCAGATACGCACCTGGCACAGATCACTCGGCCGGGTGGCCCTGAATGTTTAATGCGGGGCCGCGGCGGGTTCACGTGTGCTCCAGGCGCGTCTTTTAACCCCTTCGGCATCCGATTAGCTCTGCTACACAGGGATCGTTCGCTCCACGCACCCACTTTCATGGGCACCGCCAGCGAAACAAACCGCTCCCGTGTACGCTGACACGGAGAAACCCCACAGGTAGCGGGGTCATTTAAATATGCGCGAGACTGTGGGTGCACACAAAATTGCCCCAACGTGAGACCAGCACCAAACCCTTTAAAATGTACCTTCATTAGACGGAAGCTGGCAATACTCCCAACTTCGGCTCTGAATACAAAATACATGGCTTTGGTGCCGACATTTTCTTTTTACAAATATTTTTCAAAAACGCTTCTTACCACTAAACAAGTGATGTTTGTGACTTCAACATTTATATTAAAAAACATGTTATAAAGATTTTTAAAATGTAGTCGTAGAAAAGCGACTTGGCGCTGACACCACCTTTGATGATTTTTTTCCCCGTCCGATTTACTAATGGGCGCTGTAAAGTCTTACCAGAAACAATTAAACTGCAAAACACTTTTAAAGCAGTTAACGCTCCCGAAATAAAATGCTTTGAGTAGGATCGCAAGGTTTGCTCAAACTGAGAACCCCCGCTTTGAACTCTTTTATTGTCCATCTCAAGTGGAATAAGTGCCCAATTGCCCCTAGTCTCTCCCCCCCCCCCCCAAGTCAGAATCACTCTTCTTATCAGTGAAAAGCTGGGCAGGCCCACGGAAAACCCAAAATGTGTTATTGCAGAGTGAACACAAACCTCAGAGCAGCCGCATATCCCACTGAGCTATCTTACCTAGTGACACCCCGGCCTGGAAAAGAGGACACGCTCTACGTGTAGCCAACGGAGTCCTGTTCGCTTTCCACCCCCAGGCTCCTGGCCTGCTGCACAGGCAGGCAGCCTCCATTTCTTAATTAGTTAATGAATTTTGGAACGATAATGCGATTTGGACGAGGCAGCGTGAAGGCTCGCGCGGCTGCCTTTTGATTCCGCCGGCCCTTCAATCTGAGTCTTTTAATTAGCTTAATACGGGCGGCCAGCGGGGACTAAAGCTCTCGGGGTGTTTCACAGCTCGGAGTGACAGGGCGCTGTCCAGAGGCACTAACACCGCCGCCGTAGCACAGAGGCCCGCCGAGCAGGGCATTAATTCCCTTATCGCACCCACTTGCCCAGCGCCCTCCCCTTCAGCGCTCCATTATATTATATTTCATTGAAATTCATAAGGTGTGCCTAAAGCTAAGTGGTGCTTTTTGAAATACACCCCCTCAAACACACAGACTGACTAAAGCACACATCCAATCCTCGTAGACTTCAACTTATATAGGTAGTAAACCTAACTTATTTTTTTTTTACACCAATATCCCTTTTTAACTCTTGTGTCCGGATATGTGTCTGCGTGTTGGATTGTGTGTGTGCATGTGTCATGCATATCCGATTCCCCACGCTTGAAACCCCGTGCTTACTTTAATTCCCACCATCAGGACCGTATGCTACGCTTCTCTGCTTTGGTATTGCGCCCAATCTCCACCGTAGCAATTTCGAAGCACCATATCCTTGCCCAAGGCATATTGTACCCAAGAATAGAATGAGCACGCCTGTACTACAAAAGGGAATGTGGTAAAGGTGTTGACAGACACAAGGAAGGGCCTAAGGAAGGCTACACAGAGAGGCACACAGAAAAGCATGTGTTGAGCGAATATACACACGAGATTCCAAGGCAGTTATGGAGCATTACACATACAGAACAAGGGCCCGATTCATGGAATTTCTGGCACGGTTCAAAGTGACTTGGCATTGCTGAAAAGTGACTTTGCACTGCCGACACAAACCCTGATTCATGGAACTGTGCAAAGTGTATTTTTTGCAGTGCAAAGTCATTTTTGCAGTACAAAATGAACTTTGCACTGACTGTGTAGTCAGAGCAGGCCTTAGGGGGGGGCGAGCCGGGCGCCAGGAGCCCCCACCATGCCAGCTCGGGGGAGTCTTTCAAGGACTCCCCCAAGCTGGCGTTGTGGGAGAAGGCGCGGCAGGCAGCATTTTGCTGTTGAAAGTGCCTGCCACCGCGGGTGCCTTTAACAGCAAAAGGCACCATTGGCCCCCCCACCACGCCAGCTCGGGGGAGTCTTTCAAAGGCTCCTCCGAGCTGGCGTGGTGGCAGAGGTGTGGCAGGAGCCTCATTGTCATTGAATGAACCCGCAGCGGCGGGCTCATTCAATGACAACGGGGTGCTAACATGCCCCATTCACACCATTGCCTCGCCGGAGCGAGGAGGTTTAAGGAAAAAAAAAAAAATATTCCCCTCCTGGCCCACCCCCTTCAACCCCACCGCCTGCTAACCAGGGGTGCGCAAAGGGCGAGGGGGGGTGCCAATTTGCCCAGGGCGCTGCTGCCCTTAAGGCCGGCCTTGTGTGTAGTGCAAAAATACACTTTGCACAGTTCCATGAATCAGGGTTTGTGTCGGCAGTGCAAAGTAACTTTTCGGCAGTACAAAGAATCTTTGAACCGTGCAAAAAATTCCATGAATCGGGCCCGTGGTTTGGCATGTATTCATTGTGTGTTGTGTCTGATGCTTCAGCGGTTACATGATTATAAAATGAATGTTTGCTGATTTTGAACAATGTGTATGCGTGTTTCATGCCGTGCTTGCGATCTTTGCGTCTATTCTAACCGTGTTTTCACTGTAGCTTTCGTGTGCTCTGTGGTTATTTTAATCTCAAACATGATATTGCATGGGTTTACTTGCGTTCTGCCATTACATACACATTCTGTGCATATGGTATGTGCATGTTGTTTGAGGCTATTGTGCACCCCGTTTTTCCGTGCAGAGGGGGCGTCCGTACATTCATACCGCAGTGGCGCAAAGTCACTATGCGCGCGGTAAGAGTACACTTTGCGCCGTGATGAAAACGAATTTCTGATTAATTGATTGGACTTTGAGCTGGTCCTTCCCACTTTGCACTGTGCTGCAGCGCTTTGCGGGAGACAGGCGCAAAGTGTGGGAAGGGCCAGCACAAATAAATACATAGGGGACATGTTGGGAAGGAGAGAGGGTCTTCCCACCACCCTAGGTGATAACAAATGAGAAATAAACACTGAGAGAGCACATCCAGGGAGTTAGGGGGGTACACATAAAGAGTGGTGCCTGATCATCATAGTGCATGCATTACAAGCTATATGGTAGATGCAGGTGTGAATGCCATTTTGGCAAGTGGCAGCCATCTTAGAAGTTAGGCGCAAGCGCAGTGAACAGCATTTTGTGTGTTAGTATGAGGCCCCTTGCATGAGCGCAACACCACCCCCACCCTGGCCAGGTCTGAGCGATCCACATCCTCAGCCATTGTTCAGAAAGTTACAGGCCCTCGCACCCTGGGTAGAATGCGCCCTGCAAGGTCATGAGATGGAAACAGAGCACCTCTTGGCAGTACCATCCCACGGAACAGATATCAAGGCCCTCCTGCCCTCAACAATTCCTACATGAGAAATAGAGCTCTGCCATGCTTTCATCCCATGACCCCCGCATGCCACAGCACCATCCAAACCCAGACCACCAACCATACAACTATTACACCCCTCGATCAATCACTAAGATCAGAAGGCAAGGCTATTGCACCTTCAGAAATGGGTCACACGATTTGAGCAGCAAGGTGCAGGGTGGCATCAGAATTATAGTCCAAAACTAAGGTGGAGGACCTGGGGAGTTTCTGATCTGCCTGGGAGCGAGTGAAGTGTGTGTGAGTTAGTGTGACCTCTGTTCTCCCCCGAGCCATCCCTGTATCTGCCAGGTGCATTGTTACATTCATAAGAATAACATTGCGTGTCAGAGTAGCTAATTTATTGTCAGCTCAGCTCACAGCAGATAACAAGACCAGCAGCACCCATGTGATCAAAGATGGACAGATGAAAATGGACCAATGGCCTGCAATCCCATACAGAGCAGGCCCTACATCTATAAGCCTCCTCCAATCCGTATTTTAGAATTGTACATTATAAGATTACATCATTAGTGACACTGTTGGTGCTTATAATGTACTGCACATGCCACGGACCTCAGAACGTTCTGCGGCAGCAGTGTTCTTTTCTGATGCATTCATATTTTTGAAGAAATAAATACTTGTTATTCTTGCAGAGTGTCTTGTGCCTTTTTCCCTGGCGGACTGTATTTATTCTGGTATGAGCGTGCAGGGGCGTGCTTTCAGGCATAACATGCAAAATCCCCATTCCATGCAGAAAATGAGGAAGAACATGGGCGTGGGGAGGGACGCACCGCCCAAACAACAAACACACCCTTTCAAGTGTAAAGGAAACCCTATTCACAGAAGCTATCACCCAATTGCCCGGAGTCCAAAGGAGAACGCACATCTCACGATGTTACTGTTACCTAATACATGTTGCAAAGTACAAAGCGCAATGAAAGCACAAGTATAAAAGCACAATGCATCCCTATTTAACATAGGACTTCCACAGTGCTGGAGCCTCCTTTACTAGCATTTATCCTACTACACGGAAGAAGGAGGAGGATGAGGAGGGCCAGAATCTTCCATCCACGAACCACAGGGTATATGGAAGATACTGATTCCCCCATGCCATCTTAGAACTGGTCAGGCAGTGGGAGAATAACATGGCATCTCCCACCATTTGCTCACACGCACTGACACCCCTGGTGAAAGTTCTATCAGCCTTACACTTCCTGGCAACTGGATAATTCCAGCACACCACAGCCATTGTTGGGCGCATATCACAGCTCACACAATCCAGGTGCCTCCAAAGTGGCAAGTCCTCTGTATACTAGTACATGTGCATAGGCACATGGACATGCCACATGCACTGTAGGCAAGGCAGAGAGTGTACCAGGAATTCCACGCAATCACACACTTTCCACGGGTTCTGGGAGCCATCGCCTGCACACATGTAGCGCTCCAGGGCCCATGCCTGAGATACAACTATCTTTCAGGCTACCCTCAGCCGCCTCTTCCTCCTCGCTCATATCTGACTGACTGTCCACTATTCAGTAATGGTGTGCTGAAAATGACCTCTGCCTTAACGCCAGTAAGACTGAGATCGTTCTCATTGGGACCCCTACTCCTGCTTTCCCACTCTCGCTCTGGCCGGCCTCCCTTAGCCCTGCACCCGCACCCACCTGTGAGGCAAAAACCCTTGGGGTCATCTTCGACTCCACTCTCTCCTTCTCCTCTCACATTTCTGGCATCTCTAAAAAGTCTAACTATCAGCTATACCTCCGCAGATGTACTCTTCCTTTTCTCACTTTCCCCCAGTGGCTCACAGAGCCTTGGTTCTCTCGAACCTGGACAATTGGAACAGCCTCTTCCTCAACCTCCCTTCTTCTGCTCTGCACCCTCTACCACTCATCCAGAACAGAGCCACAAAACTTATCCTTGGCCTCAAGCCCAGGGAGCACATCTCTCTGGTGCTGAAATCTCTTTACTCGCTCCCCGTGGCTGCAATTATCAAGTTCAAGACCCCCTGCCTTGTCCACAAGGCTTTCTGGGGTCTGGGACCTACCTACTTGCAACACTACCTATCTAAATACTGTCCCTCGTGAGCCTTCTGCTCATCTACCCCCAACCTGTTGTGAGTGAGCTGGGTCTCCAAGCAGAGATTTGGAGGGAGATCCTTATCCTCAGCAGGTGCCTCCCTCTGGAATAGCCTCCCTGCTGCACTCCATCTTGTGCCTGACCTTCTTAAATTCTGGACACTCCTCAAAACCATCCTCTTCTCCTCTTCTTTCACTCTCCCTCTACCCTGATAACCTAGCCCTCTCCTCTCTCCATCTCTCCCTCTTCTTCCTTACAGCTTGCTGACTGGCTGCCTGGTGTACCTCAGAGTCTCACCGGTCCCGGGAACCATCGCCGTTCCACTCTTGCACTTGCCTCAGGGCCCTATCCCCACCCACCTTCACTGCCCTTATAATAACCCAAGAGAGTGTCTCTCTCTGCACTTAGCCCAGTCTCCACAGATTGGGTGCACTTGGACCTCCTTCCTCCCTGTGACCTTCTGTGCACTTGCACAACCCAAATGCAACATGCCTGATGATCGTCTGTCTGTTCTCACCTTAATTGCGCTGGTAAAACTGCAGAATCGCCGTCAAGCCTATTTGCTGTGTCTAAACTGTTAAATGTATTTTACGCACTTACTCTGCCTGTGCAGACTATCATCGTCTCAGAATTTCAAGGGCTCTGAGCGACTGTTATTTTTCCCCTTGTTCTCACCCTCCTTGAGTGCTTTGAAACACTTTCATGTGTATAGGCGCTATATAAATAAACAATATAATACAAGGATGCACTCATGACAGCTACATCTTACGCTGTTCCCCCATATACCAGGCCATTGCATCGGGAACCTTTCCAAACATCTTGCTGCTAGGTGAGTATGAGCTATCACGCACATAGAAGCAGTCACATGACACATAGAAAAACAAGCAATGCAATGACAATCGAGGCTAAAAACATAGCACACATAGCCACTAGGGGCATAGTGGAGTGCTATTTCAGGGGGTTCAAGTCATACTTCAACACCCTTGACCACTTAGGTTTTGTATTGATATATACAATCCCTGTAATATACAAGATAATCGTGGCATGTTGTGTCCTGCACAATATCGCCATACATCGTGGCATAGCAGTTGAGCTGCAGGAGGGACACCTCCCTCATCCACAGGCTCCTCCCATTACTGTAGTAGGCCAAAAGGCATAAGGACAGGATACATGCAATCAGGTTGTACAAACATAATTCACCTGAACTGCAACCCCTGTGGATCACACACAGTGAAGCCACATCCCTGATGCACTTCAATGATGCAATAGGGCAAATCCAGCTAGCCCATAAGAACACTCTGAGAATGTGTGTCTCTGAGAGGCAAACTGTGTGTGCCCCATAACACAAAAACTACAAAGCACCCCATCCACATCTATTACACCAAGTGCACAAACAACCTACACAGTCATAGCAAGTGGAAAAAACAGTATCCTTGTCATAGCCATAAAATCATAAACCGAGTGAAGACATCCCCAGGCACAATGTCACCATACTATGTGCTCCGCTGGGTGGCATGAACCAACCGCAACAAAGGCAACAAGGCCTCAGCTAACTGCCATATTCATGATGTCTCCCTCTGCACATTTGCTGCGGAACCTGCTCACCTCCACATGCCACTGCCATGTATGTGCTCCCGAAATGGGGAAAATCAACAGCTTCCCATCCACCTCCTCCACATGCATGTCTCTGATACCATCAACATGTCCCCCATCTAATCATGAAGATGCTTTTCTAGGAATACCAGAAAACAAACTGGCAAACAACGGGATACACACACAGAAATAAAAAGGTAAGGTAACACACCCCTCTCCCTCAACATTACATGACCATATTAATGGGAACACATAAGTCACATGACACATGACACATGAGAAGGGCATACCGGCATCCAACACCTGCACCTCACCAGCAGTGCACCACACACTACACACATCACCCACAGGCATACATGTCAACTGGATAATCCACCTATCATGAATGAGGCAGGTGTTTTGCATGCCCATGAAACATGGACAGGGGTACACTAGGAACCATTAGAGGCCATGGAAATGACACACAGTGACCACATATCACACTTCAACTACAAGGCCACCCTGATTCCCATGTTAAAATATGGAAACGCCACGCAAATGAGGCCCAGGGTGCAGAGACCTACTGTGAAATTACCGGAGTACCCAATAGGCCATCCAGCCCCGATCATGGAGTGGCTACTGGGCATGATGCATGACAGGAGAAAGCATGCAAGGCTGACGTGACAGAAGTGCAAATGGAATGCCAAACAAAACATGAAGCTACTGCACAGGCCCACACCAGAAGCATTTGCACAGAAACATCCCAAGGAGACTGTCTCCAAGCGGCAAGTCGTAGATGTCCAGCCAAAAACCCAAAGCACACACATGGCTGCACAAGGAAACATGCACACACACAGATATGTAGGCAAACTCACATCTTCAGCGACAGTGACCATCACCCAAACATCACCAAATCATATCATCCATGCAAAACTTACGTGTGCCACACCATGCTACTAACTGGGGTGCCTACGCTACCAGCCATGAATAAGAGAGACAGTGCTCAACCTTACCTGCTGGTACAGCTGTAGTGATGTAAATCCCTCACCCCCTCAACTTAACACTGTGCCTCTGCATTGGTGCAAGCAGGGCCAGTGTCCAGCAGACGGAGTAGGGGCTAAGGTGGAAAAAGGGGGCTGGGTGGTCCTCAGGGAGTGTGGGCAGTGGATGAGGCAAGATACCTGTAACAACATAGGACATTGGTTTGGACTAGCTAAAGGAGTCATTCATATGGACTGCACATATGAGAATCAATGCGGAATCGGAGGTGCACCTGTGTCGGGGAGGCTGTAGCATTACACAACACCACGTCAGTTTTCTCCACTGAGCATGGCTGCATGTTCAGTCCTCAAACTCAAAATGCTCTCAAGAGGGCAATGGCCCTGACATGAGGAAAAGAATACCTTGACCGGGGTACAAATCAAATACGAGTCCACCCTGGACAAAGACAAAAAATAAATGAGTCCCCCTTGTACGGGGTAAAAATCAAATAGAGCCCACCCCAGATGACATTTTTTTTAAAAAAAGTCCAGCATGGACAAGGCAATAATCAAAAATATAAAAAATATGAAAATTAAAAATCAAATTGTCAACCCTGGAGGGGGTAGGGGTCCACAAATGTAAAAGAATCAAAAATCTAAATGCATACTCCCTCCATGGCTCATGGACACCGGAGCACATGAAGAAGAGATGGCATGGGCAAGAGGATAGGGTATGTGTATGCATGGCCAAAGGACACACCTGCGTGGTTCGACTGAGACCGCCATCTATGGTGGATCCTCGTATGCTGCACTCTGACCATGCAGTGCCAAAGCCTGGTCCTCATTGACCACAGCCACTTGTGTGAGGGATGTATGCATGAGGGTGCCAGTCACTACTAGGTTCTGGTGATGTACGTCACGAATGGCCACAAAGTCATTATGCATGCTCACGCTTGACATCTCCAACTGCATGTCGAGAGATTTCGCAAGGAAGCCATCTTCTGGCGGTGGACGTGCTGTGTGGCAAACATTTCATTGTGCAGAGACTGCCTGAAGGTATCTGTGTTATGTTATTGTGTTAAGTTATTGATATTTTTTATGTTATTGATATTTGTATTGTGAAATTATTTATGACATATACAATTTTATTATTGTAAGGTTGATTAAATTCAACTAATTCAATAAAAAATAAAATTAAAAAAAAGAAGGTATCTGTGTCTTGACAGCGGAATTCCCTTGATGCCAACATCTTGGACGGCACGCATTTTCTCTGGGATCCACATCTTGACATAGGGATTCCTTCAAAGCCAACATCTCTGCCTGCAGACATTTGCTCTGGGCTTCCCCATCCTGATGTAGGTATTACATTACAGACAACATCTCTGCCTGTAGGCATTTATTATGGGCTTCTGCATCTTGACGTTGGGATACCCTTGAGGCCGACAGATCCACACGCAGTGTTTTCTTCAAGGTGTCCATCACCTGCCGCTGGTGGTGCATGGAGGCCAAAGACTCATCATGCAGGGATTGCCAGGGAGGGTGCTGGTGCCGACTGGGTAGAGAGACTGGTATACTTTGAGATTCATAAGGACCAGTCCACCAGTCCCAGCGGCAGTGTGGTCATTAGCAAGAAAGGGAAAGAGGGAAAGAGGTACAGAAAAGCAGACTTTTGAGAAGTTTCCAAAACTTAGGAAGGTCCAGCTCAAGTCTAAGAGGGGCAGGGAGGCTGTTCCAAAGGGAGGCACCAGCCGAAGAGAGAGACCTGCCCCAACTCTCTGCTTGGAGAACGCTTGACAATCAGAGAGTTGGAGTTAGCATAGTAGGAGGACTCTGGCAGGGGAGTATTTATGGAGGGAAAGTTGAAGATAGCATGGTTCTAGGCCCAAGAAAGACTTTTGGATGATGCAGCGGCTCTTGAATTTGATCCTTGCGACCACCGGGAGCCAGTGGAGAGATTTTAGGGCTGGAGAGATACGGTCCCTGTGCTTGAGGCCAAGGATAAGTCTTGCAGCCCTATTCTGGATTGGCTGAAAGGGATGTAGGGAGGAGAGGGGGAGATTGAAGAAGAGGCTGTTGCAGTAGTCCAGGCTAGAGAGGACCAGAACCTTGGAAACTTTGAGCTTCTAGGGGAAGGTGAGGAAAGGGAGAATGCCTCTGAGGAGGTGAAGCTGGAAGTGGGCCTTCTTGGCAAAGTCCAAGATGTGATGGGTGAAGGAGAGAGTGTAGTCAAAGAGTGCCCTGAGGTTTTTAACCTCACAGGATGGTAAGGGTAGAGGGCCCAAGGAAGGCGGCCAGAGGGTAGAAAGAAAACAGGGCACAGGTGTCCCAATGAGAAGGATCTCAGTCTTACTAACATTAAGACAGAGATCATTAGCCGCACACCATGCCTGGATGGCGGTCAGACATTCAGGAATGAGAGAGGAGGAGGAGGAGCTGATGGTGGGAAGTTTGAAGGAAAGCTGTGTGTCATCTGCATAACACTAGAAATGAGGAGAGAAGGAGTAGCCTAGAGAGGACCAGAGCGATAGTGGAATTCCCACCAGTGGATAGATGGAGGTCCGTGCATCATTACTGAGTCTGTGCACTAGGACCCCAACCGGCCCATAAAGCTGGGGGTTGCCCAATAGCAATTTAGGATGAGGCAGCAGCACCCGTAAAATGGATGGGGATGCAGATTAATACTCTAGCATCAAATCAATAATGACAACTTATCGGTTTGGCAAAGGGAGTCTGTTTAATGACAATTACAAAAAACTGGGAGTTCATGAATATCAGCAATCGCTCGATCTTCCTTCTCGCTTCAGCAACTCCAACGAACTTCATAAAAACACATAATTTATACTAAAAACTCATCATCACTGACGTCTAACGCTTAAAATGTTGCATGCAATGTTATTGGTTCTAGGAAGGTAACTTTAATAAAGGTACTATATCTGTATATGGTAACAGAGTAAGGGGATTGGACAAACACTGTCAGGTGGGGCATCTAAGCCCTACCTTCAAAATGGCTACTGTAGACATCACTAAAAGTACGACGTCTCATTAGTTTTACTAACTATAGGACCCTAGATTACTTGGTCCGCTATGATTGGGTTGGCAAGAGCCCTACTCATACTTTTCCACTTGCCTAGCAGCATACAGAATAGCCGGCCAGGTGTAGGGAGCTTGTCTGCACCCCCAGCTTCTCTCCAATTATTGCTACAATCAATCATCACTTCAGTGGCCATGTGTCAATTATTTCCTTGTGTTTGGCCTCGAGACTGCTGTATGAGTTCATGCAGTGGGGGCCCCAGGGGTAGCGCTGTTCCGTGGGGGAAGTGTTCAGGAGTGTCACTTAGGGGGTCTGACCCCATTCTCCCATCCCCCCTTCTCCTTACCGCTGAGCTGGGCTGCCAACAAGAGCCCGCGGTTCTGCCGCAGCTCAGGGCGGCTTGATGGTGTTGTGCCTGCTTCCCCGAGGTGGGCTACAGAAGTACACAGGCTCATGCACTGCCGCGGCGGTGGTGACTGCTGGCAGTTCTATGTCTCTGTGGCTGCAGGTCGCCGGCAATGGATATTCGGCGTTTGCCACCATGGACACCCCGCCCCTGCTCTCCGATCCGCAGTGGGGTAGGAAGACCTCTCGTCTCGGGGGGTCCCGTAGGCAGGAAGCAGGGAGGCACCCTCTCGCAGTCAGGCAGCGGCACCAACGGCAATCCAAATGCTCCTACGTTCACTCTCCAGCTTGCCACAGCTCCTCTCCTCCCTCCGATTTGTCGTTGTCCCTCGGGCAGGATTTGTCACCGGCGTGCGGCGCCCTCCGCACATCCGCAGCATGCAGCGGCCATTTTGTTTATCTTACAGCGCGTGGGCCCGCTTCTTGTAGGCTTTGCAAACTGGGTCTCCTGGCACCGATTACATCGGAACTGGGTAGAGATGTGCAGCACAGCTTCCCATGTCGATGAGGCTCTTTAAGTCCTCTCAGGCAAGCAAATACAGCAGGATTAATGCAGGAGCTGGCTGGCGGCACAGGAGCAATGCGATCTCACATCCTCATTGTCAGCCTGCTGGCCACGCCCCCGTACACATAAACTTTGAATCGGGTATGTTGTAGTATCTCCTTCCGTGTTCTATGCTGCCCTGCACCCTTGTTATCGTCGTTGCAGTGATCCTGAAATTACAGTAAGACAAGATGTCATGCAATTCAAGTAGTTTTGCAACTCTGATCCTTTTTGCAACTCTGATCCTAAAATTTCTCCTGTTGGCTGAGAATCACATCTAGCTCTATCTCTGGGTATCAATGGAGTGTGCATCCTTCTGCCTGTTCCTATTTCGTGTGGCGTAAAATGATGGCCAGAACCAGGCTGGTTCCTGAGTGCATACAGTGCCAGTGGAAGGCAGTGTAGCCATCCCTTCTTTGGAGTAAGCTTCAACTTGGCTATCCTTTCCTTTAACAAGCCGTTGAGCTTCTCATATATTCCATTACCTTTCGGATGATACGCTGACGAGAACTTGTGCTTTACACCAAGCAGCAAGCTAATCTGTTCATTGACTGCATTAACAAAGAGAGGACCATTATCTGACCTCATGACCTCACATATTCCCCACCTGGGAAATACCTCTCTCACCAGAAATTTGGCCGCACAGGTAGAGTCTGGGTGTGTACATGGACCTGCTTCTATCAATCTAGAGAATGGACACACCACAACAATAAGATACCTGTAACCTGTACCCGTTACATACTTGAATCATATCAACATAATCGACATGCAAGTGCTGAAAAGGTCAGTTGGGCCTTGGGATGACTCCTCTAATTACTCTTAGTGTATGCCCAGCCATGAAAAAATGCAACGTGCTCTGCTAAATTCGGTATAAGCCAGTCTTCAGCGATCGTTGCTGCTAGATTCTCTTTTGTCATGTGCGCTGGTTAATGCAATTGTCCCAATGCTATTTTTAACATGGCTATAGGCATCACCGGTTTACCAGTGCTGTCTTGTCACCACAAGCTTTCGGAGGGGTTTAAAGAACACCCTTGCCGCTTCCAGAGATTCTTTTCTCCCTGTGGTGCCTCCCCTTGGAGTTCCATTAACTGGGTTTGCCCCATGTTACTATAACCCTCAGGATCAATTTGCGCAACAAACATTTTTTCATGCACATCAGTTATTTCCGCATTCATTATTGCTTCGTCCTTGGATGCCATACACTTGGCTTCCATGTCTACTGCTTCATTTCCTTGTGAGATAAAATCCCTTTTGTGTGGGCGGCGCATTTCACGACGGCTATGCCAACTTGGAGACTGTGGTGCCTTAATGAGCCTATCCAATAAGGCTGCGCGCTGCAATGGCATGCCGTCTGCTCGGAGGTAGCCAGTCCTTTTCCAGTGAGCTAGGCCTGTGTGCACTGTCGACATCACGTAGGCAGAGTCAGTGTACACCGTTACTTCCTGGTCTGTGTGATTCTCAATCACGGGTATCAATGCCAATAATTCTGCAGCTTGCGCGGAATAATGAGACCGTAATCGTGCACTAATGAGTACTCAAAACTCTCCATTTGCTGTGTGCTTCACCACAGCAGTGCCTGGATATCTTTGTCCATCATTTTGATCGATTCTCGAGGAACCATCAACAAAGACAATTTCTCCTTCTGCGAATGCATTCTCTTTCATTCTGGGAATCTCATCATAGAATTCTTCATAGTTCACGCAGTCATGGATTGGCTGTCCTTCAGTGACTGGCTCTGCTATAAACATATCTGGGTTCACTATCTTACATCGAATTATCTTAATTGATGGATTTGATATGATCACTTCATAAACCGAAGCTCTCTGAGATGTCAATGTGCCTTTCGGTTCCTCTAGAATGGCAAATAATGCATGCTCGATGAGCAACGTCATTGAGCATCCCATCACAATGGTTGTAGCTTTTTCTATGGCGAACGCTGCAGCAGCTAAACTTTGTTCGCACAGGAAGTGACCCCTCATCACTGAGTCTAGATTCCCACTGTAGTATGCCAGGGGCTTGTACCGCAACGTGGTTCTCTGTGTGAGTACTGCTGTCATAACGTTGCCATTCGTGTGTGAAAACAGGTAGAATTCCTCTGCATAATTGGGAATCCCTAAAACTGGTGCCGTGCAAATGGTTTTTTGAGTTCAACAAACCCTTCTTCCATGGTCTTAGTCCATTCAATTTTTTCTTTCATCACCTGTGCTTTCTTCAGGGCCTGTAACAAGGGCTTGGTATATGTGCTGTAGTCAAAGACCCATGCCCTGACATAATTGCATAGGCCTAGAAAACTCTGCATTTGTTTTATTGTGTGTGGCTTGGCTGTGTTCAATATGGCCTCAGCCCTTTCAGGGGTAACCCTTTTCCCCTCTTGTGGGATCAGCTGGCCTATGTACAGCACTTCCTGCTGACAATATTGTAACTTCGCTTTGTCAACTTTATATCCTTTCTCAGCCAATATTCAGTAGCTGTATAGAATCGTGTCTGCATAAGTCAACCACACAGAGACATTAAGCAATTTCCCGATGTGTTGACCTGACTCTTTACACAAAAAAATACTGGACAATCCTTTGACCAAGGATCAATCACGTCTACTTGTTACCTTTCCTTGTCCTACCCAGGTCACTATATCTTAGTACTTTGAACAAATAGGTACTAAGTTTCAAAAAAACTTTGACAAAACTAAACCAAAAACAGTAGTTCACAATTATATTACATATGCATCACACAGTATCTAAAACAATGTAAAATTGTAAAAAAAATCCTAAAAACCTTATACAAATGTTATCATAAAATACAATTACAAAACCATACAGTACCATACAAAACCCAGTGTTGTATTCAACCGTGTAACCTCCTGCCTATACAAAACTAAATGGTGTATAGTACCTAAAAGGACATCGCTCTACCTAAAGAAAGCACAATGGTCGGTAGCTCACAGGTTCCCTTTAAATACTGGATACCTTGTGTTTTCTACTCTGTATATTAATACCCTTCATAATGCTACTCGGGGGTTTAATCACAACTGAATTTACAATGTTATTTAAGTATTGTCACTAGCTCACAATACTACTCAATTGCCCAACATGTTTCGTCCAACAATTCAGTTCAATACAGTGCTCAAGAACTTCATCGGGGGACCATCTGTACCCTTTAGCTCTCTTAATACCTATATGGTTGTTACATCACATTTCAACATTTCACCTTCAGTGACACTCAAAAGTTACAATTTTGAATATACTTCAGACATAGTTCTTGACCTGGGGAAACACAGAGTAGGAAAAAATAATAACAAGAAACAAAAGTCATTAATACTTCAGTTGCTGTTGTACTTCCTAGTCGATACCTAAATTTATCAAACTAAGGCTTACCGTGTCACTCCAAAAGTGTCAGACCACTCAAAACCTAGAGAAACACAAACAAAAAAGCACTCTCATGTGGTGAATAATCTCCATGTGGAACCACCTACAATCACCTTTCTAACATGGTGTGCTCGCTATTCATAACACCTTCTGACCAAAATTACCATTAAAGAAACGCCATATGCATGGTCATAGTTTGTTATAATGCTTGGATTTCGTCTTAAGGGTGCTTACTATATTGGTACCATTATAAAACCACCTCTATGTGTCAAATCTGTCACCATCATCCACCTTCTAGGTCGCGTGCACCACACCTTCAACGTGCTGAATTCTCTAATGCACAAAATAACAGCAAGGAGAACACTCCACATACCTTTTGTCAACGGAAATTAAGCCTCACGTTGATCGATCGTACTTCGTACATTCGCAGCTCGTCTTTTTGTCAACACCGCTTTCACTTATGAAGCGGCAATGCGTTATGTCCGTGACAAGTCAATTGCCGAGTGAATTTCTGCACCAAGATAGGAAAACACACCACCTACATGAAGTCGTCACAGGCGTCATAATGCAAATGATCCCAAAAGAGCATTCGTTGCTCTCCATTCTACGTGCAAATCGCTTACCTAATCCACGAACAGCTCCGACCTCGTCTGTCTCCTCTTAAACCGTGTTGTGTGCTAACGATATTAAGACAAAGTTGGTTATATCCGGGTTTCTAGAACCACGTCCGGACTTCCAAACTTGTTCTACGTCACACGGCGCAAACGTCTGCATCACATGGAAGTTCACGTGACTGATTATGTTTGTCTAACTCAAGTAGTTAACTCATTGTAGTCCGCGCAAAGGACACCATGTCCCACCCTCGGTCAGAGGAATGCGTGACACATTGCTCAACCAACTGCATGCTTGCTGAACAGTCGTGTATGTACACTGGACACAATCAACATGGTAAATTCCAACAATTAAGGACTTCTTGCTAATACCTAACGCCTGTCGTGATTCCATTCTATCAGTTACAGCAATTTGACTTTAACTACGCCCTAAGGGTTACCTTTTATGCCACAGTAATATAAGTAGGGATGTGGTGGCCCACTATAGGATTCGTTCTCATTACTTTCCTGTATGGATCTACACCACCCCCGGGCCATACATAGCTCTACCCTATCATTGGATCATCCAAAATTAAAATTTCCAATTACTTATTTCGTTAAGTCCTGTACTCGCTGAGTCAGTCAAAAAGATTAACCATTGTTCTTTATATTGAAGTTTCCTTAAATCAGCTTCTGAGTTATTAGTTCTTTCTGCTTGCCACAGTACTGTCCACCTCAGTTCCTCTACATTGTGGCCCATTATCATGAAATGACTGACCATCGGAGCCAGCATATTCTTATTACGGATGCAACTCCTGTGTTGTCCTATTCTTGTGGTCACTCTTCGTTCTGTCATGCCTATATAAATTTTCTGGCATGGGCACCATACTGCATAGATCACATGCGTCGAAATACAATTCGTGAATTTGGTCTGTTGCCACATTTTTTGTAATTTCAAGTAAACCTCTTTTGTTCTCCGAGTGTACTTGCAATTGACACATTTGCCACACTGCACATGTCCTACTAATATGGGTAGCCCCCAAGCTTGTGTAACACTAATTTGATCTTTCAATTTCAGGGAAATGTCCTTCTTCGTTAATAGTTCTTTTAAATTAGAAGCTCTCTTATAGGCACATAAAGGCCTATTTAATGGGCTCTCTCCCCCTATAAGTATGTGCCAGTTCTTTTTGACAATCGTAATAACTTCATTGCTTCTTTCGTTGAACGTACTTACAAACACAATCTCTTTCTTGTCTTGATTTTTCGGATGGTACTCTAATAATGCGTCCCGATGGTTGTTAGTGGATCTTTTATAAGCTCTCTTTACGATCTTCTTCGGGTATTTTCTACTCAGCAATTTCATTTTTAATGATTCTGCTTCCTCATGAAACGTTGTGTTCAATGTGCTATTCCTTTTTAGCTGAAGGAATTGCCCAAATGGCAAATTTTCTCTTGTGTGTCTCGGGTGGAAACTGTTAAAACCTAACAAGGCATTCTTGTCTGTTTTTTTGTGAAAGGGTTTCACTTGTAAAATGTTCTGTACTGTATCTACCCAGATGGTAATATCCAGGAAGTCAATTTTTTCCGCGCTATAGGTGCAGGTGAACTTCAAATGTCTATTCTGTCGATTGATCCATTCAAAGAATTCTAGAAAGGAGCTCACAGTACCTTCCCATACTATTAGGATGTCATCAATGAATCTACGCCATAAGGCGATTTTAGAAAAATATGGATTGGTGTTTTGATAGATGTGTTGTATTTCAAAATTTTCCACATAAAGGTTAGCAGCCGTAGGAGCAACTGGCAAACCCATGGTAGTACCATGAATCTGATGGTATAATTCATTATTGAACATGAAATAATTCTCTGTTAGAGCCATCTCGGCACACCATAGAATAAAACTATTTGGTGTTACCCCTGTAGTCCTCTTAGTTAGTAAAACATTTTCAAGTACCTCTAATGTGTCATGTTGTGGAATACACGTGTATAACGCTACTGCATCTATGCTAACTAACAGATGAATGTCTGGATCAAAAGTCATATGTTCTATGGAATTGATAACCTCTGTTGTATCTTGTATGTATGAAAACATCTCTAATACGAATGGTTTAAGAAATGTATCTGCAAATTTTGCAGGTGGTTCTAGCAACGACCCCATGCCTGAGACAATTGGACGGCCCGGGGGTGCAAGTAGTGATTTGTGGATTTTGGGCAGAGTGTAAAATTTCGGAATGGAGGGTCTGTGTACAATAAGATATTCGTATTCTTGTTGACATATCCATTCTCTCCCAGGTGCTTTCTCAACTTTCTCTCGAATAAGACTCGATAGTCTACCAGAAGGATCTTCTGTAACCTTAAGGTAATAAGACGCATCACTCAATTGTCGTTCGCATTCTGTTATATAAGCTTCCCTATCCTGAATCACTGCAGCACCACCTTTATCTGCCTTGCGTATGATAATACTGTGGTTTTTTGCTAATGACTTTATAGCTTTTCTCTCCTCATTACTCACATTTTGAAATTTAGAGGGAACACTTGTATTTTCCATTTTATGCAGATCTAGCCACACCCGTCTGGCAAAAACTATGGCCTCAGGTGTATAGCTAGCTACCGGAGGATCAAAGTTTTTCAAATTCTTTGTCCATAAAGTACTGTTTCAGATGAATCTTCCGCAATAACTGTTCGATCTCAATTCTAGTTTGAAACTTATTGTAATGCGTAGTAGGGACAAATCCTAGCCCATGATTTAACACTCTCTTCTCAACAACGTTGGGGGTATATGCGGATAGATTAACTAATAAGGATGATTGCTCCGAGTCCTGTGTTCTTCTGATTCCCATTCGTTCATTCTCTCTCGCTCGTCCAAAAAAGATACCGTGGAGTTGGGAGGTTGTTGTTGTTGTTGTGGTTGCAGTCCTGAATTAAATTGATTACTTGTACCACCTCTGCGTTGTGAACGCCTATTTCGATAGTTCCCTCGCTGCTGCCGACCTCTATTTCTATAGGGTCTCTGACCTTGACCACTCTGAAAACTACCGTCATTAGAACTACCCGAGCTGTATGACGTGTAACCTCTCCTGTTTTGTTGTTGTTGGCCATACCCTCTTTGTCTTTGTTGTTGTACTCCTTGGGGTACATGGCCTTCTTTAGTATATTGATATGCTCCTTCATGTGAGAACTGTATGAAGTCCTTTTTCATCCGAGCGACTCTGTCTTTTGTACAGAAACTTTTAAAGTCCTTCATTTCACGTGTAATTTCCTCTAGGCGTTTTTTATATGTGTCTAATGGTACCAATTTCTTGATGGCTTCACCCATTGTGTCTAGATCACCTGTGATCTTCAGTGTCATTTCTCTGGCTGTGTCGATTATCAAAATCACCCAGTCTGTGCCACATTTATTAGCTATGTAGCTCCACTGGATAATGAACTGCTTATTGTCCAAGAATAACCGTGGTTCATTCCGTACGATCAGTCCAGTGGGTAGCGTACCCGACCGTAGGTACTCTATCATGATGGATCCATGCAGCTCTGTGCGTATTAACCTTTTTTTGATTTGCACAAGTTCGTCCCAGTTGCTCAAATTCACAGCCAGTGGACCATCTCCTTCTTCAGAGAAAAAAGAAGCTTGAGCTAATAATTCTTCCACATATTTTGCATCATCGTGTCTGCGCCTTTCCTCTGTCGTGCTGCAAATTGAGATGTCATCCACATATTGCAAGGCAATACTCTCTAATGCAATATTGCTCAAGTCCATCTGCAGGACTCTGTTGAAAATTGAAGGCGACTCGCAGTACCCCTGGGGTAACCTTGTACTTTTCAGACGCATCTGTCTGAACATAAATGACACTTGGAACAAGGGGGACGCCACTTCCTTTAAGTCTCTATACCTATATATTTTGATAAAGACTAGCTTATTTAGCATGCTAGATATGGCAATAGCTATTTCATTAAGCTGACTGTCATACGTATTCTAAAAGATGAGCAAAAGAGCCCTTCATAAATACACTATAGCTTTTTTATTTGGCCAGTATTAAATAAGTGCAAACCAAATTTTATGCATTTAGATTTGACAAAAAACTTTTTTTGTTTTCAGTATACATTTGAATCAAAACACATTCATATTATTCCACAAATGCATTGAAAAAAGAGTAACTAACATTGTTTAATAAAAAGTTTACAAATACAAAAAACATATAGATACACCATCATTAGTGTTTTATCTCAGTAGGCAATAAATGCAAAGAAACATGGTGTATTCTTTTTGACACAAAACAAACAGTTGCATGTAGTGTGTGAAGTCTAGAGCCATGAGTAAGAGAAAAAGGGCATTATTTCTTTCTGAAACTGGGTTATTTTCTTGTTGGCTCTTGAAGAAAAGGGACCTAGTCGTTGGTCAACATCAAGAAACAGATCGAGTTATGGAACGGGATTGTGGAAATAAAGCCCTCAAAATAATGTGTTCCTGTGATGTTTTAGCATGAAGCCTTCTTCATGGGCCTCGACTTGGTCTCCCCTGGACGGAAGTCCGGGAATCGTATTGACTTCCAGTCGTTGTTGACAGGGAATTGAAAATGGTGTGTGGCGGACCTCTTCGAGGAGATTGCTGCAGTTGGATGGCAGTTTGCCAGGGTGAACTGTTTCACGGGGTCCTGCAGCCGTATGAGGCTGTGTGCAGTTGGGAGAAATCTTTTGGAGAAAGCCCTTTGTGAAGTGGCTGGCGTCAAATCTTGTGAGTCTTTGTGCAATGGGATTGAGAAAAATGCATTTTTCAAGTCAATCACCGTGAAATATTTTGCCCCAACGGGTATATTACATAGGATCATAGACGGGTTAGGGACTAGAGGGAACTCAGCCTCTATAATATAATTTATCGAGCGTAAATCTTGAATTTGTCTCCACAACCCTCCCTTTGATTTTTTGTTAGGGTACACCACGGTATTGCATGACGACTCAGACGTCACCAAAATGCCCAGCTCCATCATGGCAGAGATTGTCTTGAAAATCCCCTCATCTGCTTCCCTAGACATGGGATATTGTTGTGCCTTTGGTAAAATTGCTCCTGGTTTCAATTTGGTCCTCACTTCTTCGACTCCTTTCAGTAAGCCTACGTCATAGGGGCCTGTGGTCCACACTGAGGCAGGCACCTAGGCCATGTCGTCATCAAAATATTCCAGACGGTTTTGTGCCAGCATCATTCTCTCGGGCACCTCTCTTTTGATCATTCTGACCCAGAAAATAAGATTCATCTCAACTGTTGTTTCCTCAACACCTGTTTGTTCATCAAACAGATCTTCATCAGTGATGTCAGTCAATCTTTACTCTTTCTCAATGTGGATTACTGTGCACCATTGTCTGCCTTCATCATCATAACCATCTATCAATGCCTTTTGTCCTCGCACTATGGCTGTGTGCATTGCCAAGGGAAATACTTGTCCCTTTTCTTCATGCATAGGTATTCTTGGCCTGAATAGAAACTCATCAGGAGTCCTCATGGTTTTGTCTGCAAGGCCTGGTAGCCCTGCCATTAACACATGCACTCCATACGCAAATATTTCTGGTTCCAATGGGACAGCCCTCATAGCTGTTTGTCCCGCGTAGGCTCTAATCATTTCGCATCCATTCAAATAATGCATTCCTGGAGTTGAACATACTATGCCCTTCTCCGAGAACAAGATCATCATGTTTAACTTCGTCATTAGGTCACGCCCTAATATATTCACTGGGGTTTGCCTTCAGTATATCATGTCACAGTCTCCTATAGAGACTGGAAGTTCATTTGTAAAAGGAACCTGTAAAAGGAACCTGGCTTGTTGCTTCTGTGAAACCCTGAGTATTTATGGCATCGCCGGACAAGGAAAACTTGCCTTCACGTATACACAAGCGTGTTGCACCTGTGTCAACTAAGAAGGAATTTTTTTTATCCCCTATAACGACATCTACCCTTGGTTCCTCGTGAGGGTTAGGTGTCACTGATAGGATAGAACACATCACGTTTCCCAAAGAGCTGTCCTAATCCATATATAACTTCGTCCCATGCTGAGTGAATGGATTTCCTCCATCACCAGTGTTATTTCTCATTCCAGAATTCATTACCTGTCCTGCACTTGTTGTCTGTGACAGTTGCATAGGTGACTGTTGAGACTGACCTTGCGGAAAATGTGTCATGTTCTGAGGTTGCAGGTGTTGCTGTGCTCCCAGCGCTTGCTGCACCGTGTGATTTTGTGCAACTCCATTTCTACCCTGCTGTACAAACGCAGGTGGATTTACCATTCCTACTCTTGTTCCTTGGTCATTTTGCATCATGCCTTGACTTCTGCATGTGCATGCTAGATGCCCTGTCATCCCACACGTCCAACATATTGGGGGTGGTCTGATTATTTGCCCATTGGACATATCCTGATTTCCATTTTGCATGCTCTGAAAACCTCCCTGATTACCTTGGACACCTCCCTGATTACTCTGCCATCCTCTTCCTCGAAAGCTTCTCCCCCTTGGGTAGAATCCATTATTGCCCTGATTAACCTGCTGTTGATTGTTGACCTGCTTCATGCTCGATCCGTCTGTGCTAGTTATCATTGCCCCTTCAATGGCATATTTTGACCGTTTTTTCAGCGCTAATTTTGCCTCTTCAGCTTTTCGTGCAGTCTCTTTTTTGCAATTCTTCTCTTGCAGCAATCTGCAATAGTGAGCTATGGTCAACTGTATTTCAGACCATGGTTTGGCTTATATTCCTACCAATTTCTTGAGCTGCTTCTGTACCTGATCTGGCAGCCCTTGGCACAATATATGGTAAAACACGGGTATAGATTTCCCCCAAGATTCATGAGTTTCAAGCACCCACGAGTCTTGGAAATTCTGAATGTAAAGCAAAGGATCCTCTGACTCCTTCATTTTACGTGTCATTATAGCTCCCATGTCTGAAGTGTCTGGGTATAGCAATCATAATGCTTTCCATACCGCGGCTCTGCAATTGTTAAATGGCGCTCCATCATGCACAGTGTTTACAGTAGACACACCAGGATAACCTGCCCATGTCCACACATCGTCAGCTCTTTCACCAAGTATGGCGATTAAAAGACACTTAATGTCCCTGATGGCTAATGTGTTTCCTCCCATCATTTCTTCTAACTCATGTATCCATTTTCTGGCTCCCGATGTCAACATTGGAAGCTTATTTTTCAGATTTTCTCGATCCATGTGTGGCCACGGTATATTCTGTGGCCTTGTTCCTCCTTTTGGAGCAATGGGAATTGTAGCATGTGGCACTCCTTCCCTTCTCTCATCAGTTTCCTATCCACTGCAGGGGTAATATTCCTGCATCGCTGTCTACCTGGCAGTGTCCTTAGTCAGCTCACATAGGCTGGTGGAGACACCCCCCTCTGACCGTTAGATACTCCTTTGTGTCGATCTGATTGTGTGGCTGACTCTGATGCCTTAGGTACAGATCCATTAGAATCTGACCATCTTATTCCTTTTCCTCCAGAGAAGCGTTTTTTTGCACGTTTCTCATCTTCTCTTTCACATTCCTCTCTTTCTGCGTTTGATATTGTCTGTGCCCAACTCGTGCAACTCCTCTCATCTTCCTTGTTCCTATTCAGCATCAACCTATCTAAGGACAGCTCTCTATTTCTGCTACTTCGAGAGGCGTCCTCAGTATCGTACAACTGGGTGCTCTCCAGACACTCGTCATCTCTCTTCCCTTGGGGTACCTGTTCTAGTCCCATTTCTTCATATATTCTATCGATCGTTTCTCCGATGCTTCTGGTGTCAAAGTCATCTTTGGTATTTGCCCTAGACGTGCCTGGTACTGAATTATACCCAGGAAATAATTCTTCTATGTCTTCCCAATCTACTACTGGATCAGGTTTTTTAACCTCTCACTCCAGATATACAAGATCTCGTGCTCTCTGTCTTCGCTTACGTTCTATGTCGTCATCAAACTCTCTGCGCTTCCTCGCTTCCTCTCTTCTGACCCAATCTTCTTCCTGTTTCTTCACATCCCTACGTTCATTTGCCCTTCGTATTTCCTCATCCCTTCATCTCTTTATTCTCTTTTCCCATATTTTCTGTTTTTCTTCTTCTATTCTCCGTTGATCCTGCCTGTCCTGATCATTAGCTGTTCTCTGCTTATGAATGCGTTTCCTTTCTTGCTCCTCGCGATATAACTGCTCTCGTCTCTGTCTATCTTTTTTCCTGATTCCTTCATCTCTCAATCCTTTTTCTTTTTCCTTCTCTTTCCTTTTTGAATCGTCTGACTCTCCCTTTTGCCTCACATCCTCAATGGCTTTACCATCGAGTTTCAAAAGAATCTGACCTCCCATCCATTAGTTTTGTGTAAATGCTATCTCATCAGTTCTGTCCTCATCTCCTTTCCATCTCTTGCCATCTCTATCTGTATCTAGAGATGTACTTGCTTGTGCCTGGTCTCCTTTTCCTTTCTCGCGTCTCTCCTTGTCCCTCGGGACATTGGAGGTGATATCTCTGTCTCTGTCCTTGTCTGGGTTTTTGCCACTACTTTGCATAGGTGACTCATATGCCGGGTTGCTATATCCCATGGCTGCAGCAGGCCCTTGACTACTATTAGCTATCCCAGACAACTATTCCATCATTAGATTTGACAGACCCATAACCAGAGGAGGAGGCAACGCCCTCATTTTCAGAAAATCACTCGACATGAGATTAGTCCCCTAACCACCACTCTCCTCATGCGAAATCCTCTCACCTAAACTCCAAACGTCACACAAAAGCACCACCTCTATCCACTTAATCTACAGACCTCCTGGGCCATTAGGCACTTTCGAAGAGGACATAATGAACTTACTCTCTGACAATATTAAAACCACCTTGCAAACCCTAATCCTAGGAGACTTCAACCTAAGCTACAACGAACCTAACAACTTCTCTGCAGCCTCCCTAGCCAACACATTGGTTGAACATGGATTTACTCAAATTACCTAACCTACTCATGAGAAAGGAAGGACCCTCGACTGGGTAGCAGACTTAAACTGCAATATTTCAGTAAATTATACCATACCACAAACTTGGACTGACCACTATTTTATAACATTTTAGCTCAATATGGACACAACACATAACAAAACATGTCCCATAGCACCCTCGTGCCCTACCAGAAACAAATGTAATATTACGGCTGAGGCAATCATGCCCCTTCTTAACCCAACCCTTAACACACTATCGAACACAAATGACCCTAACGTCCTTGTAGACGCTTATAACTCCTCCATGCATAAAGCAATTCACTCAGTAGCACCTCTTAAAATGCGTAAAGCGAAACAAAGAGCCCATGTGAACTCATGGTTTACCCCTGAGCTGAAAGCACTCCGTTCTGAAAAAAGAAAACTCTAAACTCTCTGGAAACATACACCTTCACCAGAGAACAAAACCATCCTAGTCTCCATGTCCACTAAACACAAAAAAGAGATTATCCACACCAAACCTGACACCTACAACAATAGAATAAATCAAGCATGCTCTAGAACCAAAGAACTCTTCACCATTTTGCGAGAAATGGAGACACCCAACCCACCCACAGACACATGCCTAAAAGATAAACTCTGGTGCACGAACATCCAAAATGCTCTCACAAATAAAATTGCTAGTCTACAGACCAAAATAGCAGACTAACTTAGACTACTTACTAACCAAGCTACTACCTTGCCCCCCAGTTAAGTACAAAACCAGTTACCACCTACTTCACAGCCTCTTAGCTTCAAATTTTCAAATGTATCAGTACCCGAAGTACAAAAAATCATAGCCTCCCTGAAACCATCTAATTGCCAGGGCAACAGTTGCCCAGCTCAGATCATTAAAGATGCAGCCAGATACCTGGCATCATTCATTACCAAATTGATCAATGCATCATTCTCCAGTGGTATAGTACATAGCAATCTAAAGGAATCCTGGGTACTTACACTACTCAAAAAACAAACTTTAGACCCCACCATTACCACGAACTACAGACTGATCATCACGGTTCCATTTCTGTTAAATATCCTGGATAGGGTTGCATATCTGCAAATCCAGGATTACCTTGAGGCCAACAAACTCCTGGGATCTCGGCAATCCGACTTTAGACCTCAGCACGGGACTGAAACCGCCCTTGTTGATTTAAAAAGTCAGAATGACGATTTCAAAGACAAAGGCAGTCTTGCTAAACTGCTTCTTTTGGATCTGTCAGCAGCGTTTGACTTGGTTGATCACAAGGTAGTATGCAATCACCTTGCGACAGCTACCTACTTCTCCAACTCAGCCATCACATGGATACAATCATTCCTAAACAATAGGGCCATGCGAGTCTTCTCGCCCATCGCAGCAGCTGACCCCATACCAATCACCTCTGGTGTGCCCCAAGGCTCCTATGTCTCGGCCACTTTGTATAACATCTTTACAAAGCCGTTATTTGATGTACTGGACCGTCTGGGTGTCACCTACACTAACTATGCAGATGACACCCAGATACTCCTACCCCTTACAGACTCCTATGACACAGATGTACATTGGTTGAACGGAATTTACACCATCATTCAGGCATGGATGGCCATCCATGGCCTATGACTGAATGATGATAAAACGGAACTGTTACTAGTAGGCTCCACAGCTAACTTAAACAAACTAAGCCCCCGGTGGATCTAGTTTTCCGGTACTGGCCTCCCAACTATGGAACTCCCTCCCATCTGACATCAGGGCCATACAAGTATTTGACAACTTCAGAAGAAGTGGTATCTCCTGGATACTCAGCAAGAACTAACTAACTGCTGCCCAGCTCCCAATGCGACCTCTATCTAGTCCAACCGCTAGCCACCCCTAGACTGAACACACTTACCACTCCTCTTGCTGTAACTTCTTCACTACCATCTATCTTCCCTACTATGAACTCCATCTACCTTTGTCACACCACATAGCTCCCACTATAACTGCCATCCACGTATTTAGCTCCACTCCACATTCGTACCATACCTGTTGCCTGTCTATATTCTGGCTTTTAAAAAAAAAGAATTTCAAGGATGTATGTACTTTATCTTCTGCCAAACTGTTAGCCTGTACATGTAACTGTTTACTAAAAGTGCCCAGATATCTCTGGGTCAGGCCCGCTATATAAATAAAATAAACAAACAAACTATCCACACTCATGACACTGTCCAATGAGAAGTGTCTTGCATGACATTGCCAAATATAGGTGTAATGGCTGTAAGGTAGGCATGGTATCACAAGTATAACACTGACACAAGAGGTACAAGTTTCAAAACCTTTATTCAATTTTCGGGGGGTTGGAAAAACTCCTGCTTTGCCCTATACCTATGATGCGAGTAGTCTCTGCCATTAAATAATAAAGAAAACACAGTCCTAGCCAGTGTTTGTCAAATCAAAATGGCCTATACTAACAAAACCTAATGCCTGCCATATCTCTTATACAAAAAGTGTGTAAAGGGGAATATCTATTCAAATAAAAATCAGTGTTATAACAAAAAGGATCAAGATGGCTGAGTCAGCTAGCCTCCCCATGTTGGACAGCACAGAGTAAGGCGGCTCTGTAAACAAGATGACACACTCTGGCTCCGTTTCTCAAAACAAGGCAGTTCAAAATGTGGATTGAGGTCTCCCTCCATCGGGCTCAGACATCTCAAAGTTTTAAAAGTTCACATAAGTCTCACTCAGATAGGCTCAGACCTCTCAATCAACAAGTACCTGATTCAATGCAATTCTCCCTCACCCGGGCTTAGACCTTGCAATCACAGCACTTGCATGGGTTCCCTTTGCCAAGCTACATTCACATTTGTTAGGTGTTCCCTTCCCCTAACTTATTTCAAACTTCCGTTCTCCCTCAGTTAGGCTTGGACCTTTCACTGATGTCAAAGACTTTCGAATGTGCGAGGCTTTTACTATAGACGTCTGCAGGACCACTTTGACTTTCACTTCAGCTCAACCTTTGGTTACTTGCCCCAGTGTCTCTTGGTCTTGGTAGTTCCAAACCATAAGCACAAAAGTTCAAAGAAATTGAACTCCTGCAGGGATCTCCTGGGTTTCCCTACCCTTTGCTCTCGTCCCTCGATCAGTCACTCTGCTCCAGTGGGTTTGCCTTCACCACAGAAGATCTGCTCCTTGTCGTGTTCCACCTTGCTCAGAGTGTGTCTCTATGTTCCGCCTTTTATCCATGTGGGGAGAGCTAATGGGTATCAGATGTATGTGATTAAAGTCAGGTGCCTGACTTTGCCTGACCCGATTAGTGGGACATGTCCAATGGGATATGTAAGTGTTAGCATCTTTACTCTCAGTCACCCTCTTCCTTGGCCCAGTGTCTGTGTAGAAAGGGGGAACTTGGGACATCAATGAATCCTATAAAATAGGATGAGATATGGGAACGGGAAAGGGGGGAATACCATGTCTCACCATCGGTTGCCTCACCCCCAAACCCCAAAGACCCCTCACCCAAGTGATCCTTGGCCCAGTGTCTGTGTAGAAAGGGGGGGGAGTTGGGACATCGGAGAATCCTATAAAATAGGATGAGGTATGGGAACGGGAAACGGGAGAATACCATGTCTCACAATCGGTTGCCTCACCCCCAATCTCCGAAGACGCCTCACCCAAGTGATTCTGCCGCACTGGTCCATCCCCAGTTCCTGGATCCAAAGGCGATGGCCGTGCCCTGGCAACCTCAGAGAGAGATCCCTGGGGACTAGCAAGTGAGACACCCTTTGGTTTCTCACATCGTGTAGCAGTGAAATCCTGTGTACAGTGATATGTACTGTGAGGTCAATGTCAACTGCACACGATCACCATGCATACACCTCCCTGAATGCAAAACATGTGATGGAAGTGGCCATGATAGCACTACTGCAGTACCCATGGATGGGTGAGGAGGACCCCAGCCAACTGTACCGTTTGACATTATACCATGCATAGATGGAAGTACATCTGACATGCACACATGGCATTCACCCGATGTGGATTCATAGGTGTCACTGGCCCCCATGCTAACCACCTGCTTATTGCTGATGTGTCTACTGGTGAACCTCTTCAAATGGAGTTAGCTCCTCCTCCTGTGGTGATTTGCCTCCAGTGGCCTGGGAAGAGGCCACATTGCCACCACGCTTTTCCTTGGTCCATTGCATGAGGACCCCCATCCTCTTGTGCGCCTCTGTTGCACTGCATCTCTCCACGCCAGAGGCATTGATGTGGTCTATGACTTCCTACCAAATACTCCACTACTGGGTCACAGGAAAGGTGCTACCAGCCCAAAAGTACAGATCGACTTGATGTTCAGCAACATAATCAGTGAGGATTGCTAGCTCCTCATCTGAAAAATGCTTCTTCCTTGGTGGCCCCTTCTCCTTCACCAGTGCCCCTTCGTGGAATGCTGGCTCTTCCTGCTCTGAAGACTGGCACTCCCTGCCCCTAGTGGACCTTGGTTGAACCTTCTTCTGCCCTCTTCCCCATCCTTGTCCTCCACTCCATCCTCTCACTCTATGTGGAGCCCTCCTACTCTTGGTGTGGTTATGACAAGAGACCCCATTGCAGAAAGACCCAGTTGGATTAAGCTGCCATGGTCAGATAGCAGGCAAAGCCGGGAGTCAGGGGGGTGGAGCACACTGCTGTTATCAGGACAAGAAGCCTTCCTAGCAGCCACACTTTCTTTCACCAGCCACCTGTTTGACACGCAATCTCTGCAACTGAGGATCCCCAGTCTATGTGAAAAGAGGATTTGCATTCCTGGTGAAGCACTGGAACAGAGAACTGCAGAAAAAGGGGTGAGACTGTTCCACAATAATATTGTATGATCTGATATTTTAAGAATGAAATGTATTTCCCTGTGAAAGCATACTGCTAATGAACCATAGAGAAATACACTTGGATGTGTAGTGATGTGTTCCCTGTAGAAAACATACTGTTAATGAACTATAGGGAAGTAGACTTGGACATGTAGTGCTGTGTTCCCTGTGAAAGCATATTGTTAATGAGCCATAGGGAAACCCAGTTGAATATGTAATATAATATTTCTATAGGAAGCATATTGGTAATGAATATACACTTTGTTTATATAAAATTAGAAACCATAGCATGGATGAATCATGGAATGAGCTTGCAGATTGCATTGATTGTGGACACACTGCATTTAAGTGAGACATAATCAATGCAACTTTGTGATAACAAAATAAGTAGACAAAATAGACAGAGTAAGTAAACAAATGTGATTAAATCGTTGTAAGAGGCAACAGGAGTTAGAAAAACATGTGTCTACCCCACTGGAAGGAACGCCAGGCTGGGAATTAATGATTAAAAACAGCTTGGGCATAGTGATGTTTCCGAAAGAAATGGCATGAACACACTGCAGACAACCTTGATCTGCAATTCCCAGTACATGGTTCTTTTGATCTGGAAAAGATAGGATATTTAAGGGAAGTACTAGCCTCTAAGGGTGATCAGGTCATCAGACTCCAGCAATGGGAAATACACAAGCAATAGGAACATTTTTCAAGACGAAAATCCATGAGAGAAGCACAGATTAAGAAACATAAGCCACAAACTGAAAAAACGGAAGTGCGCGCATATGATCAGAAAGAGCTAAAAAAAGATTGGGATGTGGGAGATTATGAAGATACAATGAGGATAAAGGGTGTGTATGTAGCCAAAGCTTACCCCTCAGCCCCAGCACCCGAATCAAAAATGACTTTAGAACAGTGGTCTTCAAACTTTTTTGGCTCGGGCCCCCCTTGAGCCAAGTTTGGGCAGGCCCGGCCCCCCTAAAAGTGCTGGATGGACAGTATGTAGAAATCGCTATGAACTTTGCGTGCCGTCACCGCACCCTACTCACAGTACAGACCCTGGGCTCTCCCCCACCCTAGTCCCACCACTATCCCAGTGCTGCCGCCCATACTGCTCCCACCACAGTCCCATAACACAAACATACACACATCCATACACATTTAAATAAAAAATAAATCACCATAAACGTACCTTCTGCAGGGGCCTGTGCGTGGTTGCTATAATGCCCCACTCCAGGTTGCTCTGCCCGTATGTGCGAGGAGGGGCAGGAGCACCCCCCTCGCACATAAATACATGCAGTGCCCCAGCCAGCATTTCCAATGAGCTATACAAGGCTGGCGAAGCAAAACACCCCCAGCGTTGCAGGGCTCAGTGGTCATGTGCAGCTGGGGAACTGAACTATGAAAGGCAAACAGTGTTTCCCTTTGACAGTTCAGCCAGCCCAGGAGCACTCCCTCAGCTGGATAAAGCAGCTGAGGGAGTGCTCAGAGTTCACTGCGCTGGCTCCTCAGCTCCTCCATAATGGGTGAGGTGGCCAGTGGGTGGACACCTCCTCACCCATTATGGATGAGTCGGCAGGCTTGGACTGGCCTATAGGGCAATAGGACAATGACTGTACCAAAAATGCAAAATGCTAGTGTAGGCCAATCAAAATGGGCCGCTTTTTTGGCCAATGTGGGCCAGTTTGAGGAGTTGCTTCACTATGTAGCTAGTAGTTTTAACCATTGTTGCTGAATATATATTCTTTAAATATCAAAAAACAACTCCTTGGGTACTATTCAGTCTGTGACTAAAGGACTGAATATCCATTTGCAACTGCTGGCCATGTTTTCATTGGTGCCTAAAACCGTTTTATGGTCCATGTAATCTGCCCCCTCCCATTTCCTCCAATCTAAAAAAAAAAAAAAACCCAAAAAAAGATTTTTTTTTTTTTACACATTTCATGCTGGGCTCTGGCGCCCCCCCTAGGAGGCGGCCACGCCCCCCTGGGGGGGCGCGCCCCACAGTTTGAAGACCTCTGCTTTAGAAGATAAGTGTTACGCTCACCTGGTTCCCACAGGGGCGTCGATCGAACCCGGACAGCAGCGGCCTCCACCAACGTGAAGCGTAGGGCAAAGATGGCTGTCTGGACGGACCCACCTAGTCTCGTGTGCTTGACTCGTAGGAATATTCTCCTGTAGATGGAGAAAGGGATTTAGTCCTGTGGATTTGAGTGCAAACCCCTCCCCAATGCTCCCGCTCTCCCCGCTGGCCACCTCCGATATTCCCACTTAGTGTCCTCACCTTATGTTTTTAATGGATGAGCTCTCCATCCTGCGTGGCTTGCAGGGGCGCGTAGATACCAGTTACTTCACTGGTTTGGGGTACTGGAGTTCTGGAAGATTATTGACTCCGGAGTTTACCAAGTTTAAAGAGTTCAATATGTCCAATGCTTACTCTTGCACCCCTTGGTGATTTTGCGGCAACAAACACTGTCTGGAGGTTGCTGATGGCGTTCAGGTAAGAGTCTGTATTACCCAACACTATCCGGTAAAGTTGCGTGAGTTTAACTTGTTGTTTTTTCCTCCCTTCTTAGATGCGGCGTAAGAAGATGCAGTGTATTGAAGGATAATGCCTCCGGTGGTAAATCAGGTAAGCCTTGTGGTAAAATGATTGTCTTTGTAGTCTCTCTAGGCTTACCTCGCTATTCCTTTGTCTTTTTTCCCCAGGTGTTGAAGATCGCCGAAGAAAATGATGGAGGCAGCGCCGAGTCGGAGATGCTGTGGACTGGTGAGAATGGAGCGGCGCTGCAGCTGCAAAGCGACCCGTGTCGAAGTAATGTCCCTTCAGGCTCGGAATGGTGCAAGATCCTGAATCAGGTAAGGAATTAGATTAATGTCCGTAACCTAACCTCTTCTCCTATTTTCCCCTTTCTTCTAGGAGCTCCGGATGAGAGGCGGGCGTGGCAGAAGACTGGATGCAGGTTCGCAGGCACGGTGAGCGTTACGCTGCAGAATGCAGAATAACGCGAAGCGTGTGTTGTAGATAGGGCGTGGTTTAAATAGCCTCAAAAGTAGTCCCAGGTAAGAAGTCCCTAGAACCACACCCGAGTAAAAAATAGTCCTTGCAGAAAAATAGTCCCTTCCAGGTCTCACGTTGGCCTGGATGCATGTGCAGCATGGTCTGCCTGAGGTAAGTGATGACTAGGCGCCAGGACTGATTCCTACTATGAGCCTGGCGCCTAAGGTGCCAGGACTGAACCCAGATAGCCCCTAGCCGGGGCTTCTGAGATTTTACTAAACGTCTGGATGTCTGCTTCCGGGGTGGATTTGCTTGGTCCAGATGCCCGGGGGTAGGCATCATGACAATAAGACAGATCCATTGTTAGAATGTTTAGTGGTTAAAGGACCTTCCCTAACCCCTTATCAAGTACCTAGTGACAATGTGGTCTCTTCGCCACCTCATGCTCGCAGGATTACTACACACAACATGGAAACTGTGGAAAAGGTAGTAGGAGCATGGCTTTAAAATGGGGTTGAGGGGGTGGAGCAAGCTAAAGTATATGTGCTCCAGGAACGAGATATGCTTATGTTTCTAGTATTACAGAGGCTGTGCAAACAAAAGTGGGAATCTGATAAAAAAAAGACAAACGCTAGGGATGAAGTATATCCCTTGCCAGATGATTATGAGGACATAGACGGAGCAGACAAGGAGTATAAGATCAGTCCTGCTATAGTGTAAACATTTTTATTTTGGGTCATAAATGCCCCATCAAAGTCTGTGGTAACTCAAGTGTTCCCAATGAGAGAAGTGCCTGGGTTAGGACACTGATAATCCAACACGCCAGGTTCATGTCCCTTGGAACCATATGGAATTACTGTCCTTTACTAAAGATTATCCAGATATTAGACACAATCCAGAACAGGGGTAAACCCAGACAGGCTGGGTGCTTGAAACAGGTCCACTCACATTGGGAGATATAGATCAGTTGTTCTCATGCATTCTACCAGCAGATATATGGCGCCAATGCAGAATGCAGGACAGTTTAGATCCTGCCATAAAGTGGGAAGAGGTGATTGAGGCAGTAGGAAAAAGGGGGAAGACTGGGGAATTGGCAAAAGAAATAATAGCTCTTGCAGCACTATCGTTAACACGTATCCAGCAAGTGGTTCTCCGCAAGCAAATGAATTGGGATAAACTGACTGCTTGCAGGCAGGAAGTAGGGGAGTGAATTGAAAAATATTTTGCACGAAAAGAAGAGGCTTTTATTTCATTTAGCGGAATGGACATGGCTATTCCAGAGGGACAGAAAGCCTTTTGTTACCATTTTGTAGAAGGATTGTTGCCTTATTTAAAACATGATATACAAACCTTTGAGTCTACATGGCCAACTCAAACTGCTGCCCATATTTTGACTATGGCTAGATATTATGCAAATCACCATGCAAAAGATAAAGTAGAGAAAGACATGAAAATTAAGTTATTAAAAGCAAAGGCGCTAATGCAACATGCTTTTCCAGAAAGAGGCAGAGGTAATATGTGCATACCAAGGGGGAAAATAAGGTATAGAGGAGGAAGAAGTGGTATTGCCCTGCCAAATATGGGAGCAGGTATGATAGACACTGGGTGTCATTTTTGTAAGGCAGAAGATGACTGGATAAGGGAGTATACTTTGTGCTGGAGAAGGCATTGGCATTCTTATGGAGGAGAAATGACAAGGGGAACATTTTTAAAAACTGAGACTGGGAACAGCATAGTAGAAAATACTGGGACATTAGAAGAGAATAACGAGCAGCAGCATCATTATTTTGATCATAGGCAAGGTCAGCTATATTCAGCTAGGGAATGTTATGAGGATGATTACAGTACCATGAATTACACAGCATAGAGCTGCCCTGGAGAGCGAAGTGGCTCATACGTATTCCTGTAGATTCAAAAGGGCCATTTGTAAAAGCTACAGTGCAAGGCAAACAGACAAAAGGGCCATTTTGTAACTCACCTGCGTTGGGCACCCCTTATTGTACTAAAACCTCCTCCTTGATACAGGTGCGTCCAATACATCAATTTCCCACAAACGAGTGCCCCATATTCTCCTCTCCAGGAAAGTAAACACATCAGTAAGATTCTCTAACAATCCAGTTCAAAGTCCAGTATCTGACCCTGCGCAGTTTAGCATAGGTCCTATATATCGCATGGCACAGCTTATTGTCACTAATAAATGTGCTTTACATCTGTCGGGAAAGAATTTGTTGAAACATTTGCATGCTAACTTTTATTGTTTGCCTGATGGGGTATACCTAACAGGTAATGCTGAGCCCTTTTCAAAATGTTTTGTCACTGTTACTAATGAACTGCCACCTGAACTTAAGGGAATTGACCCTGTGATATGGGCTACGGGATCTAATGACGTAGGATATATGGTAGTTGATCCAGTGAAAATAAGAGTCCAGCCAGTGCCATATTACCGCAAATCTCGCAGTATAAAATACCCAAGGAGGGGCTGGAAGGAATTAACTCTGTAGTACAGGATTTTCTAGTTAAAGGAATTTTAAAAGAAATTGTGGGAAGTCCATGCAACAGCCCAATTCGTTCTGTACAAAAACGAATTGATGAGAAGCCCTGTTTTCCAGCACAATGGAGATTAATAATTGATCTCCGACCAATAAATAAAATTGTAGAACCACAGTATCCAGTGGTACCAGACATGACTTGCTTGTGTACTATGATACCACCTTCAGCTCAGTATTTCACAGTTATAGACTTTGAAAACGCTTTCTTTAGCATTCCGATCCATGAAGACAGTCAGTATTTATTTGCCTTCAATTTGGAGGGGCACTCCTATACCTTCGGCAGGGCCCCTCAAGGTCACACTGAAAGCCCAAGTATTTACAGTCAAGCACGGAAAACACAGCTAGACATGTTCACACCAACTACAAGTACTACACTGCTTCAATATGTTGATGATTTGTTGATAGCTGCAGATACCCCAGAACAATGCATGGATTGCATTGTATGGTTGTTACAGTTTTTAGTGTCACTGGGACATAAAGTGTCTTTAAAGAAATTGCAGTTTTGCAAAACTCAGGTCAACTATTTAGGACAATTGTTGTCAAAAGGAGAGCGTAGATTACACCCCAGCACATAGAGGCTATCATGAAAATACATGTTCCTATCACACAGAAAGATGTCTGGGGTTATTTGGAGATGATTTAATTTTGTAGGCAATGTATTCACAATTTTTAATATTTAGCAAAACCACTGTTAGAACTAACACCGAGCAGCACCCCGGTTCCCCTGCCATGGACTGCTGCTCAACAAGAGAGTTTTGATGTTCTAAAATCTGCATTGTGTAACTCACCTGCATTGGGCACCCCCGATTGTACTAAAACCTTTACGTTGTTTGTGCTTGAAAAGCAAGGCTATGTGCTATCTGTACTAACTAAACAATAAGGGGGAAAAACTGACTGTTTGCATATTTTTCTTCCACATTGGACCCAGTGGCAAAAGCACTTACAAATTGTTTAAGGGGTGTGGCGGCTGCAGCATTTCTATGAAACAAGCTGATCCCATAATATTGGGACATCAAGTTACATTGCCTGTGTCAAATGCAATTGATATTGTATTGAATAGGACTAAAACACAGCACCTGACAAATGCCAAGTTGATTAGATATGAGCTGACCTTATTGGCCCCAAATATTGTCATACAACGATGTAAGACTTTAAATCCTACCACATTGCTACCCCGCCCATCAGATGAATCAAAAGTAATGCATGATTGTATATAATGACAGATGAGGAAACAAAGGAACGGGTAGACTTGATGGATACTCCAATTGATAAACCTGATGGTACATTTTTTGTAGATGGGTCGTGTTATAAATTACCAAATGGTACTACCACAGCAGCATATGCTATTACAACATTGAAAACCATTGTTGAGGCTTGTAGAATATCTCAGCATTCTGCCAAGGCAGCTGAAATGATTGCCCTTACTAGAGCTTGCGAGTTAAGCTCAGGTCTTGTAGTTAACATCTTTACTGACTGTCAGTATGCATTTGGAGTGGCTCACAACTTTGGCCGCTTATGGGCAGAGAGAGTTTTTTTTTTAACTTCAAATGGGACAGAGATACAGCATGGTACCTTCATTTCAAATGTATTGTATGCACTGACCCTGCCAAAGAAATTGGCTGTCATTAAATGTAACGCCCATAAGGCCATTGTAAATGATATAGGGAGAGGTAATGCTTTTGCTGACCAAATTGCAAAGATAACTGCATAGTCCCCTGTATCACCTGTGTATATTACACACATGATGCAGACATAGAATATTGTATTTGATAATACCCTTGAGACAGTGCAAAACATTCAGGCTGAGGCCACGGGGCAAGAGTTACAGCATTGGAAACTGCGTGGGGCATATATTGATGGGTGTTGGGTGGATTCACGGAATGAACATAGATGGAAGTTACCTAATAAATATATACCCCTAATGTTGTCTCATACCCATGGTCCATCTCATGTAGGGGCATATGGTATGTTTAATCTGCTAAATACAGTATGGATTAACACTGAATTAAGGCAAGCAGCAATTGCATATTGTAGAGACTGTCATGTTTGTGCTGTTCACAATATTAGTAAGGGGGAAGGTGCACCAAACGGACATTTTAGACCTCCAGAGTTCCCATTAGAAGCCCTGTAAATGGACTTTATTGAATTGCCTCCATGTCAAGGAAAGAAATATGCATTAGTAGTAGTATGTATGTTTAGCACAATGGGTAGAAGCATTCCCATTAAAAGATAACACTGCTTTGAGAACTGCAAAGGTGTTAGTTAAGGAATATTTACCCCGATTTGGGTTGCCACACACAGTGATAACAGTGTTCATTTTGTTAATACCACTATGGATTCGGTATGTAAGGCATTAGGCATCAGGCAAATGTCTGCGCCAGTAGCACCCTAGGATGGGTAGATGCACTTCACTAGCATTGTTCTCAATGAGAAATATTGTGCATTCAGGTGTTGGATTAACTCCTTACGAAGTAGTCATGGGTCGGACAGCTAATGTGTGGGGTGTGCCAACTCCAAAGCATTTAAGTACTGTACCTTACCCTTTGTTGATAGATTACTGTAAGGAGTTGACTAAAACATTATCTGTTCTTCGCAAACAGGTCACTGACAAATTGGCAAAACCAATGTAGGGGCCAAGGCACAGGATTCAACCAGATGACTGGGTTTTAATGAAGAACTTCCAGCAAACATCTGGGCTGCAACCCAGATGAAAGGTCCCGACCAGGTGCTACTCACCACTCAGACTGCCGTGAAGTGCAGTGGCCCTAAAAGCTGGATCCATACCAGTCATGTGAAGCGTTCCCCCGGTACACTGATACCTGCCCATGTCGATATTACATTGCCCAGTAAGGAGACTGTGCCTGAGGACATTAGAGGACCAACAGAAGAACGAAGATATAACTTGAGACCCAGGAAGCTGTAAGCAGAACTACAAACTGTGAAAAACCAAATTTTGTTCCTGACGAATAGCCACCAGGTGGCGAGCCCACCATCTTTTGGACTATCTAAGGGGTGAGATAGAAAAGAAAAAAGAGACACTCCATAAAATTGCAGTATTATTGCAGCCTGTTCCTTTGCCTTAACTATCACGTGGTTGTCAATATGCCGCATCAAGAGAATACCGTTATATCAATTCATAACCGTTCATGCAATGAGGAAACAAAAAAGTGGTACACAACCGAAACCTTTATTTATGTGATGTTGATTTTTATCACACTATGGGCCTCATTACACGGTAGGCGGTAACCATGGCGCTATTAGCGCCATGGTTGCCGCCGGTATTTTACGGTGTCCGCCTTGGTGGATGGCGGAATTACCGCCCTACTCCAAAGTGAGCGGGGGCGGTAATTCCACATTCACCAAGGCCCTTCCCCATTCCCATTTTTGCCCCCATAGGGCATAATGGGAATGGGGAAGGCGCTAATTACGGTACCGCAAATTGCGATACCGTAATTAGCACCAAGGTCCCTTTGCGGGTTAGTTTTTTAACGCCTGCTAAAAGCAGGCATTAAAGTACCAACCCGCAAAGGGACCTCGTAATAAGGCGCCTTCCGTGTAATGAGACCCTATGTGTTATTGGGGGGTGGTTATTGGTAGAATATATTGTGTAGCCAGCTGTCTCCAATACCACTATACTCGTGCCTACTTAATCCACTGTGCAAAAATACCACAGGGCGAAATATATGGAGAAAAATACTTTTGTTTCACTGCTACATAACACATATAAAATCATAAACAGAAGTAATTGTATCTGTCTGAATTACCCAGCCTATGCTGGTGAAGGCCTACCATTACAGAAGAGAAAGGAGGCATTTGTCAGATATGTGAAGAAAATGCTGTTAATTTATTCCTGACTTTTCCATCTCAGTGTGACATGCCATTAATAATCTCCAGAGGATTGCAGGTCAGGTACATTTCCCCACCGGTACACTAGATATCAGTGGACCTTTATGGTCCTTAATAACTAAATTTGGTTGAGAACTATTTTCTGTTATTTTTGTGCTATTAGCTATGTATCATTTTTATATGTTTGTGTATTAATTGTGTGCCTGCCTTGTGCCATGCATTAGCCTCATATCTCAGATCATAAGTAACTCAAAGACCCCCCTCAAATGATGTGTTTCGGGAATTGGTAGCTATAGATATGGAAGATTAGATTACATGATTAAAATGGGTACACTTAGAGATTTATGTAAAAAAAGATAGATTGTTAGCTAGTTTTTGGAAGTGTTAAACATAAATTCTCTTTTTGAAACAGTGAACTGCAAACATGTTTTAAATAGCTTCAGCCAGCAAGCACACAGAATTTCCTTGCTAGGTCGTAGCTGTTGGGCTTGGGGTTCAGAGCACCTATGAAGAATGATAAAATAGCTAGGAGCAGCTCTAGAGGAAAATGTGAGACCCAGGCTGCAGTTCAATTATCGCAAAGTCAATGACTGTTGAAATGTAATCTGTGTTCCAACTTGTATATATACATGCTTTATGAATGGAAGGAGAGACAAGAGTTAAGCTCAGAGGGTTTCTTTACACCGAACTGAGTAAATAGCTTCTGCTGTTAAAATAAACTCTCGCTCACTGAGCATAAAGAAACTAATACTCTGTTTGGGTGCTTTATTATTTGCTAGACTCTAGAAAATAGAGTTATTAGTATTATTATGATTTGTTGATATTTTACACAACCTCATACTCGACAATGACTTCGGCCTGCTAGCCATTACAGAAGCCAGGAAGCACGAGGCAGCTTGTAACTCCATCTCTCACAATACCAACAGGCTGTTCCATTCTTAGATCCGACAGAGATGGTGACCACGGCGGAGGATTTGCCATTATTTCCAAATCCTCCCTTCCCATCAGAGCCTCCCCTATCCCACCTTTACTAGGCTACAAACTCTTACTAGCCAAAATTGAATCTAACCCTCAGACCAAAGGGTCTGGTTGGCTCTAGGATTGGAACCTGCCCATGCTAAGCACCATTTATAGGTTGGAAGGTTTGTTCTGGTGTCGCAAGATCACAGGAGTGGTTAGGGGTTTAGCCAGGACCCCAATTTGGTGCGTATGAGAGGTGGGTTTACTCCTGGTTATCTTGTCTGATTCGGTATCAATAATCCTTCTAACACGGTAGTTAGTGCGATACAGGTTCGCTTTTATTGATGGTTTATGAAAGATTCCACTTGATACAATGATTAGTGTGTAGAACACTGTTATGGCATTTTATGCCTTGGTGCGGTCAGCCGACACGTGTTTCAACCCAAACGGGTCTTTCTCAAGGCTGAACAATATTCAAAAAGGTGCAAAGTGATATGTGGTAAAAGACATTTTGTGACCAGCATGTTTAATTAACAAACATTAAACGTGGTGGGTGATGTGTGGTGGTGGTGGGAAATTTAAAAACATTGCATAATTATACATTGCATTTACAAGTTGGATTATTAACACAGTAGACAGAAGAAAAAATGGGGAGAGAGAAAAGAGAGAGGTTAGCAAGAGCGGTGGGGAGGAGGATGGGCGGAAGGAGGATTGGAGAGATAATTGGTCTTCTTACCAAGTATGTCATGCTGCGGTCCCTGGGTGGGGTTCTTGTTTTATTGTGGGTGGCTGTCCTTATGGCAGTCTAGCTCCTATTGGGCTCTGAAAATAATTCATGAAATAGTCCGTGGTTACAACTGGTATATGATTATGATTTGTATAGTTCGAAAGGGGTGGGTTGAGCCCTTTCTTAGGTATGGCGAGTTTCAGCGAGGGTTGGATCGAGGTGGCATTGCTTACCTTCGTCCGAGTAGTGTCTGTGATGCGTTGCTCCCTGCGGCTTCAGTGATGAATGAATGCCGCCATGTTTAATATACTTGCGCATGCGCCTACCAGCCATGGTTGGACTGGCGGCGCATGCGTGAGCGTGTGGTGTCCCAGCGGGTGCTACTGCGCGTGCGCGAAGAGATAGTGTTCTTAGGAGGCAAATTGCGCATGCACGGGTGCGAGTTAGCGATACTGAAGTGTGCACATTTTGATGTTTTTCTGAATGGGCCATGGCCCGGTGGAATGGGGCGGTATTGTTGGAACCTAGGAGGGCAAATTCCAGGGGGATCAGAATGGAAGGGTGTAAGTGGTGGTTTGCTAATTTCTGCTATGAGTGGATAGCTCATTTAAAGTGTGATTGAATAAGTCATTACGGATGGTCAGTCGTGGCTTGCCAAGAAATTTGTCGATGTCTGAAACTGTTATTCGTGTTCGTCGGTCGGGCCAGGGTGTGATGCCCATTGAAGTATATCATGGTGGAGGCAGATTTGGTGGTTGAGAGGGTTTACAGAAAGACATTGAGGTCGTGATCTCTGTTAAGACCATTTTTAACACATCTAAAGTGACAGATAAGTCGCGCTTCTTCTTGTCTGAGTTTCTGGATTCTGTCTCCTCCTCTCGGGCCCAGCCTGACGATTTTCAGTCCGATGAACCTTATTTCACTTTTGTCGTTCATTTGGTGATACTTCTGCCAGTGGTTGGCCAGCGGTAGTTTAGGATCTTGCGAATGTATGCTGTTCATATGTTCCCTTATCCTGATGCGAGCTTCTCGGATGGTGCTGCCAATATATATCTTGTCACATACGCAAATCAAAGCATAGATCACATACTTACTTCTACAATTGATGTGCTCCGTGATTTTAAATATTGGGCAACCTGCGAATTTGGCACAGTTAGTTTGTGTCGCATATTTGCACATTGAGCAAGTTCCGCATTTAGTGAAGCCTATTGGTGTTTGCTTGCTGAGCCAGTCTTGTGCCATGATGTGTTTCTCCGCGAGAAAGGAAGGACTAAGTAGGTTCCTGAGAGTTGGTGCTCTTTTGAACGACATGCTTGGCTATGTCTCAAGCTGAGGTTCGATATGTTCATCCATACGGAGTAGCTCCCAGTGTTTGGTCAAGATTTTTTGGAGGGCATGACTGTCTTGGTTGTATCTTGTGACAAATCTAATCTTGGGGTTGCATTCCTGTCTTCTGGGTTTAGGTGTTAACAGTGTAGATCTTGGAATGTGTATAGCTTGTTCTCTTGCCGGTGTCAGGCTTTGGGCGGAATAGCCTCGGCATCTAAATCTGCGATCCAATAGGTCGCATTCTTCTGTGAAGGATTTGTCTGTGTTGCAGTTCCTTCTCGCTCGGATGTATTCACCTTTTGGGATATTTCGTATAACACTGTTCCTGTGGCAACTTTGTGCATGAAGGGTTGAGTTCACTTCCGTTGGTTTACGAAATGTTCTGGTTGTAATTTTGTTGTCTTCAATCATAATCTTGAGATCCAAAAAGTCTATTTGTTCCGAGCTGATATGGCTAGTTAGTTCAATGCCATAGTTGTTAGTATTGAGGTAATCCATGTATTGGTTTAGTTCATCTTCTGTCCCTTTCCATATCAGGATGATATCATCTATGAAACGAGCCCAGTTGACAATTAGGCTGGTGTATTTGGTTTCCTTCATTGCATGCTCTTGTTCGTAGGTATGCATGAAGCAGTTGGCTAATGCTGGAGCATAGCTGGCTCCCATAGCGATCCCCTTGATTTGCTTGTAGTATTCACCGTTGAAAATAAATATGTTGTTGTTGAGTGAAAATTTCAGGAAGGATTTGGTCATTTCTACTTGATCGAGGTGTGACGCTGACTCGTATTTGAGGAGGTACCCCATACTCGATATTGCAAGTTCATGGTCTATTGATGTGTACAGGGCCTTGACATCTAAGGTGGCCATTAAGAAATTCGGTTCCCATTTGATTCTGGAAAGTATCTCCAAAGTATGCATGGTATCCCTGAGATAGGTAGGGATCTTGACGATGAGTGGCTGTATTACATTGTTGGTGTATCTTGCTAGTGTTTCAGTAATACCGCCAATGCCACTCATAATTGGTCTTCCTTCTGGAATGGTGTCAAAGGTTTTGTGGATCTTCGGTAGGAAGTACAGCGTTGGCATAATTGGATGATCCGTTCTGAGATAGTCATATTCATCCTCTGTAATGAGTCCTATCGCTTGATATTTGTTTAGGAGTTCTCGGTGTTCCCTGAGAATCCTGGCTTGGGGATTGTTGTCCAGTTTCTCGTAGTTGCCCGGTATTTGGAGGTGGTTCAGGGCCATTTTGATGTAGTCTGTTCTTTCCATAATAACTATATTGCCTCCTTTGTCTGCTTCCTTGATCACGATGCTGGTTTCTTTTTGTAGATTCCTGAGTACCGTTTGTTCCTCTTTTGTTAGGTTGTCTTTACTATTACTACCTCTGGTACATCGATCTTCCAATTTGTGGAGGTCATTGGTCACAGCTTGATGAAAGGTGTCTATGTAGTTCTCCGCACATAGTTGTGGATTGAATTTGGATTTGCTTTTAAGCTCTGGGATTTTCATGGATACACTCTGAATCCCTAATTCTTGCATGCATTCTTGCTTGCTCTTGTTGTTCTCTGCAAGCGTGCTTAGGAGGTGGATGTCTTCAAGGTCTCTGATGGTGAGCAGGCTGGGTTTTGGTACCGTTTCTGGTGGTTTGTAAACCGTTGTTTTGGTTGCGAAGAATTTTGTAAGTTTGAGGCGTCTAGTAAATTTGAATAGATCTATTTGTATGTCTACAAAGTTGTTCTTGCTTGATGGTGAGAAGGACAATCCCTTATTGAGTACCCTTATTTCCAGATTCGTGAGTTCTTTGTGTGACAGGTTCATGATCAGATTTTGTTGTGTTTCTGTCCCACAGTTTTCTGTGATTGTGACCTTGTTTGTCTTTGTTCGATTTCCTCTTCCAGGTCTCCTGCGTCCTCTGTCTGTTCTTCCCCCCCTTCTTCTTCTTGAGGGGTTCCTGTATTTGTCAATGGGGTTGCGAAGGATACCGATTTTTTGTTGCTGTTGGGTTGTGATTTCAGGCGACTTGCCTTCTTGTGTAGTTTTATTTGGTCTAAAAAAGACCGCTTAGCTGTCTCCTTTACCGGTAAATTTGATGATTCTTCCTGATCGCTATCAATTTCTGAACTTGCACCCGAGGTGTTTGGGGTACTTTCTTTGGACTTCTGTTGCTGTTGGTTCTGATCATATTTGGGTTGGTAGGTGAAGACCCGATCTTCCCTGTAGTCTTTGTCGTCTCTGAAGAATTTGTGCAGCTTTCTCATTTTGACCTCATCTTGATGGGTTTTGAGTATTCTATACATGGTTTTGTAGTTCTTCTCCTTGGTTGCTTTGGGGGCATCGTATATCTCTATTTCCTTTTTTAACTCTTCTAGTAGGATCACAATTCTTTCATGTTTTCTTTTTGCGTGTTCGATCAGCAGTTCTATCATTCGTAAAGAGCCTGTTATGAGATTTTGTTCCCATTCATCTGCTAAATCTGAGTCGAGTGGGTCATCAAAATCCGGAAAGATAATTATCCTGAGACCCCTCGGTATTTTCTTTTGTGCCGCATATTCCTGCATTGTTGTTTTCTCCCAGAATTTGTTGATTTCTTTTTTAGATAATTTCTCTAGTCTCATGAATTTGTGCTTCAGATCTTCTTGTAGATTTGAATCTCGGAAGGCGTTATCCGTGGATCCTCGTGGGGCAAATAGCGCTCTGATGTCTTCGTTCCTTGACATCATGTATTCTGCCATTCTTTGGCTGTTCCCTTTTTCGTGTTGAATTTGTTTGGAAAATTTCAGGCGCTGTGAGCAAGGCTGGTTCCCTAGTAGTGAATAAAGGGTCTGGTTGGCTCTAGGATTGGAACCTGCCCATGCTAAGCACCATTTATAGGTTGGAAGGTTTGTTCTGGTGTCGCAAGATCACAGGAGTGGTTAGGGGTTTAGCCAGGACCCCAATTTGGTGCGTATGAGAGGTGGGTTTACTCCTGGTTATCTTGTCTGATTCGGTATCAATAATCCTTCTAACACGGTAGTTAGTGCGATACAGGTTCGCTTTTATTGATGGTTTATGAAAGATTCCACTTGATACAATGATTAGTGTGTAGAACACTGTTATGGCATTTTATGCCTTGGTGCGGTCAGCCGACACGTGTTTCAACCCAAACGGGTCTTTCTCAAGGCTGAACAATATTCAAAAAGGTGCAAAGTGATATGTGGTAAAAGACATTTTGTGACCAGCATGTTTAATTAACAAACATTAAACGTGGTGGGTGATGTGTGGTGGTGGTGGGAAATTTAAAAACATTGCATAATTATACATTGCATTTACAAGTTGGATTATTAACACAGTAGACAGAAGAAAAAATGGGGAGAGAGAAAAGAGAGAGGTTAGCAAGAGCGGTGGGGAGGAGGATGGGCGGAAGGAGGATTGGAGAGATAATTGGTCTTCTTACCAAGTATGTCATGCTGCGGTCCCTGGGTGGGGTTCTTGTTTTATTGTGGGTGGCTGTCCTTATGGCAGTCTAGCTCCTATTGGGCTCTGAAAATAATTCATGAAATAGTCCGTGGTTACAACTGGTATATGATTATGATTTGTATAGTTCGAAAGGGGTGGGTTGAGCCCTTTCTTAGGTATGGCGAGTTTCAGCGAGGGTTGGATCGAGGTGGCATTGCTTACCTTCGTCCGAGTAGTGTCTGTGATGCGTTGCTCCCTGCGGCTTCAGTGATGAATGAATGCCGCCATGTTTAATATACTTGCGCATGCGCCTACCAGCCATGGTTGGACTGGCGGCGCATGCGTGAGCGTGTGGTGTCCCAGCGGGTGCTACTGCGCGTGCGCGAAGAGATAGTGTTCTTAGGAGGCAAATTGCGCATGCACGGGTGCGAGTTAGCGATACTGAAGTGTGCACATTTTGATGTTTTTCTGAATGGGCCATGGCCCGGTGGAATGGGGCGGTATTGTTGGAACCTAGGAGGGCAAATTCCAGGGGGATCAGAATGGAAGGGTGTAAGTGGTGGTTTGCTAATTTCTGCTATGAGTGGATAGCTCATTTAAAGTGTGATTGAATAAGTCATTACGGATGGTCAGTCGTGGCTTGCCAAGAAATTTGTCGATGTCTGAAACTGTTATTCGTGTTCGTCGGTCGGGCCAGGGTGTGATGCCCATTGAAGTATATCATGGTGGAGGCAGATTTGGTGGTTGAGAGGGTTTACAGAAAGACATTGAGGTCGTGATCTCTGTTAAGACCATTTTTAACACATCTAAAGTGACAGATAAGTCGCGCTTCTTCTTGTCTGAGTTTCTGGATTCTGTCTCCTCCTCTCGGGCCCAGCCAGCCTCAGACCACCCTTAACATCCTACTCCTTTACCACCAACCCAACAACCTCAGCTCCCCAGATGCTGATATCCCCTTCTCATTGCTTCTATCCTTAAGCCCAACACCAAATTTCTGATCCTAGATGATTTCTACCTAGGGTTCAATGGCCCTGCAGAACAGAAGTCGACTGCCCTCACTACAGCTGTCTGTGAGATGAACGTCTCTCAAGCTGTTTCCGCCCCCAGTCACTTTAAAGGCGGGATCTTTGACTGGATCTTAAATATCAACACACCCACCCAAGTCACATCCATTGACCGAGTGCCCTGGACAGACCACTCCTTGATCCTCTTCACCATGTCCCCCGCTTATACACCCACTCAAAAAGCTGGTGACCGGACACTCATCACTTTGAGGCACAGCCACAAATTGACCGAGGAACTATTGGAGCATTCGTACCTCCCTTGAGCCGTTGCCCATCAGCATCAACCCTGAAACTATCCCCAATGCCTGCAACTCTGCTCTCCTATGAGCACTAGACCCCCCTCAAAACAATGTCACGTAAAAAAAAGTAACTACCATAACTGGTTCACAGAGGAACTAACATCCCTCTGCCAACTTAAACGGGGCAGAGAACATCTCTGGAGAAAAAATCCCATCCCACCAATAAAGAACCCTTTAGTACCATTGCCAACTTATAAAACGGAGATTATCACCACAAAGCCAGCATCTACAATATTAAAACCACTGAAGCTATCTCTAACACTAGAGAGCTCTTTAAAATCCTCAGGGAGCTCAAAGCTCCAGCCCTGCTATCACTAGTTTCCCAAAAGACAACACTCAGTGCTCTCTTGTACAATCAGCTCTGTCTAACAAAACCCACAACCTCACAGACAAAACAATTCTCAAGAAATCACTACTCCTCGCCACAGAATCAGATAGCCCTACACTCACTGCCCCCCTGCTCCCACGACCCTCCCCTGTCCCCCCGACAGATGTGTCCACTACCATTCAATGCCTTAAAGCATCCAACTGCATGGACAACACCTGCCCAGCCCATCTTGTCAAGATGTGCAGAGACCCCCTCGCTCCCCCATTGCTAAATTCATCAACGTGTCATTCAATTCCCGCATAGTGCCCAGCTCCATCAAAGAAGCCTGGGTCACGCTGCTCATGAAAAAACCCTCTCTTGACCCCACCCTTCCTGCCAACTACCACACAATCGAAACAGTGCCCTACCTCCTGGCAATTCTTGACCACACTGCCTAACTTCACAATTTTAAAACCATCTTGAAACCCATAATCTACTTGGCTCTCGCCAATCTCGATTCAGTCAAAGACACAGCACTTAATTAGCCCTCCTTGACCTAAATGTTCAGCTTTATCACATCCATGATGCAGGGATCTCGCCATCCACCTCCTACTTGACCTCTCGGCAGCCTTTGATCTCGTCGACCATGTCACCATCTCATAGCCACTTTCAACCTCTCCACTGATTCAGCCAACTGGATTCAGTCCTTCCTGATTGAGCGATCCTCCAGGATCTTTGCTGGGGCTGAGGCAGCCAACCTCATCCCCGTCTCATATGGGGTGCCACAAGGATCCTGTCTCTCACCTACATTGTACAATATGTACACCAAGCTACTATTTGATCATCTGGACAGCCTAAACATCCCGTAGACAAACTTTCCCGATGATAAGCAGGTCCTCCTGAAACTCACTGGTAATCATGAACATGATTCTGCTAACATAAACCGTATCTACAGCATCATTCAGGCCTGGATGGCTAACCATCATCTCTGTCTGAATGACAACAAGACAGAGCTCCTCATTGTTGGTTATCCGCACCATCTCAAACACCTTATCCCTGCTTTTGCCTCTTTCTGCATCGATGGGAACATCACCCCCGTATCAATCCAAGTAAAAACACTGGGGGTCTATCCTGACTCAGAGCTAAATATGCTAAACTTGTCAAGGTTGTCACCTCGTCCGTTGCCTACTCTACCAAACTCATCAATCTATCCAGAAAATTCCTTACCCCAAACAACTGCCTCACGCTGGCCAGAGCCATTATCGGCAGCAAATGAGAATACTGCAATGCCATACTTGCAGGAACCTCCACTAAAAACCTTAATAAAGTACAGATGATCCAAAATAATACCCTTAGGACAGTGTGGGGCATTAAGTGATCTGATCACATCTCCCTAGTGAGAAGGCAAGCACATTGGCTACAAATTAACTTGCGTATTGAGTTCAAAATCCGATCCATCACTCATCGATGACTCCATATTACAGCCCTCCATACCTCACCCATCGCATCTCAAAAAGGACGAGCTATGCACCCTGCGATCCTTCTCCTCCACCTCATTAATTACCACCAGATTCAACAGAGAACGAGCTGGATAAGCAAGCTTCACCATTATCGCTCCCAATCTCTGGAACACGCTCCCGTCCTGTATCCAAGAAGAACCCTCCTACTTGATCTTTTGTAAAAAAGTTAAAACTGTGCTGTTTAACAGATATGTCTAATTGCCTCTGCTTTATACCACTGATCTACTGACTGTAACTAAACCTGTACCTCCCCACCTCCCCCGTACTATATTGTAACCTCTGTCTTAATTAATTGATTGTAATGTAACCTTCAGCAGAGCTGTGATACATCTGGGTCTAGGCGCTATCAACAAATTAAATAAATAAATAGATAAAATAAAATGTGCTTTAGCACTTTAAAACATCCTCTATGCACTAGATGGAATTCCCAATAAACATCTTAGACCAAATAACGGGTCGGACCCAAGGAAAATGGTGAAATACTGCTTTAATCTCAATGAAAGAAAGCAGGTAGAGACACTGCTTTTAAAATAGATGCATCGTTCACTTTAGGGTGGGTATAACCCTTTAATTCGTAGACACCTGGGGTAGAAATAGAAGTAACAACAAAGGGTGGTGTCTCACAAAGGTAGATTCAATATAACAAATATCAAAACAATTTATCACAACAGTGTATATCAAATTTAACCGGTGGCACACAAGTCAAAGAACATTCAAATGGTTTACAATGAGCGTATTTAATACATATAGATAAAAAATGGTGGTTAAGAAAAACTCTTTAAATCCCAAAAAAAGGTTTGAATGTAATAAAGCAAACAATAAATAACATACCAATATTATGTATTATGAAACTAAAGGGTACATAAAAAATATCACCTCGAAAGTTATAGACAGTACACAAAAGCACAGGTACCACAACTACAAGAAGTCAACATTTCAAAAATACTTCAAACCTAGTGGCACCTTGTTGCATATAACAATCATTGTGTTGAACCATACACTACAATTATGGTCTACTGTCAGACCATTAGTAGTGGCCAGTGCTATTTTTTTAAGCACCCTTTAGTTTCATAATATTGTTATCTTATGTATTGTTTATTACATTGAAACCTTTTTTGGGTTGCAAATTCCTACCCACCATTGTTTATCTATATGTATTAAATACACTCATTGTGAATTATTTGAATGTTCTCTGAATTGTGTGCCACTGGTTCCATTTTAAATACACTGTTGCGATTAATTGTTTTGATATTTGTTATATTGATTCTACCTTTGTGAGACACCATCAAAATAGATGCATGCATAATCACACCTCCTCTTGTGTGTACAGAGTATGTATACTTTTCATACATCATCTATGACATCATCCTACGTGGCATTTTGCCATACCCCACTACTGGGAGGGGTTAGATTAGGGGAACCTCTCTACTTATAGAATCATATACGTGTTAATATCTCATTCTCTGCCCCTTGTTTGTAGGACATGCTCTGACCTACTTCTACATACATAGTATACTGATTATAGCAGAGAATATGGCAGCAGATTCTTAACCACAACATTTTATGTGAAAGTGCATGGGAAACATTATGATTGGTTGGCAACCCCATCCAACCTTGGACTTGCAGCTTGTTTAGCAGCACGCGGTAGAAATGAAGCATAGGTGCTTGAGATGCATCTATTCATTTCTTGTTTTCCCAATTAGTCCATCGTATGTCATCGACCTGAACCTTAGCCAAGGCCTTCAGGCGTATGAACAGACCACTATCTCCATCTGGGTTTTAATCAATAGCCCTTGTTTTCAACTTCTGAGTCATGTGTTAGGCGACCACGATTTTGTCAATTTCAGCTCTTATTTAGGACTATTAAACATGGTGCCATTACCCTCTCTGGCCTTTACAGACTTGCTCACTCCACCTCACATAGGCTTTTGCCCTTGTGATTGTTCAGTACTTGGCACTTGCACATGTCCTGGTCTCTCCTAATCTTAGCAGAAATATCTCTCATGCACGTGGTCTGTTCCGTTGACCCCCTTTGTGCCTTGCGCCCATCTCTCAAAATAGCCTTCTTGATCCTAGGCCAAGGTACTCCCTTATTCTGCTTGCAAAGACAGCTTCTCCATCAGTTCTTCAATTTGCAATCCTAGGCTCGTCTTTTGAGGTAAAAGGGTTTATTCTTGACACAGGACGTCATCCATTTTCTTCCAATGGCCGTCCTAAACGTTGTATGAATACCTCTTTTTAGCTTTTCTACCTTGCATTACATCGTATTTACAGTTATTGGTCAGCATGTTATTATATCATTTTATATTCACGATTACTTTGTCTTTAGGTTCATGTTTCTGTTTGTGCTTCAGTTGCATTGTCAGTTTTAAGTATTTTCATATTGTTTTGGCGTAGGTACATACATCTTCTTTATGACATCATTCTGTCATCTTCAGATTTTACTTAAAATTCATCCATATTATTCACAACCGCATTCTGGCATCTTGGTAGTGTAAGGAACAAATGGTGGCAACAGTAAAGACAGACACAAGGCATCACAGTTCAAGGGTATTTATTTAACTTTACAATGTGTTGGATAAACACCTAAACTACACCTAAATCTAAGATGGGAGCAAGCTACGACCATCAAATAATAATAAGGCAGTGCTAGTAGCGTCTTGTCAAATAAAAAGGGCCTATATTAAAAACCCTACTGCCAATCCTTATCATTAAGTTACAAAGAAAATATGTGGGATAATGTTCACCAGAAAAAAAAGAAGTGTTCACAAAATGATAAATCAGGATGGTATGGCTGTGTCTCCCTTCCCCACATTTTTAGCACAGGACAAGGTGGGACTTCTGAGCACAGCACACTCCTGGGCCTCTCCAGCATGAGGTTCATAATTCCAGTTCAACTATATCAGAACCTTCAAGGGCCAAGTCTCTTCTCTGCAAAGCCTCTTGCCTTAGAAGGTCTGATGTATCAAAACAACAAACAAACAAAAAGTTCCTGCAGTAATTTTGTACTTTGGGCGATTGCTCTCCATCCCTTGGATCTCCCTCTGCTGGGCTCAGATCCTTCTTGCAACTTGGGCCTCCCTCTGTCTGGTTCACTACAGCCTTTCACATGCAGCTTGCAACTTCTCAGGGGGGTGTAGCCTGAGCTCATCTGGTGAGGCTGCAATGACATTGAGCTCCCACTCTGATCCTTCTTCGATCCAGACCTGTGGTGTCTAAAGGGGTTTATTCTAGCATCCAGAGGGATCACTCTGCGTGGGATGCTGGTGGGATGCTGCTGCCCAGCTGATCGGCTTTGCTCCAACAGAAATCGGAGCTGTTGAAAATAAGTTACGCCGTTTGACAAGTTGCTCCAGTGTGATCTAAAATGGCCTCTGCACTGGTTTTTCTGAAGTTTGGGGAGTGCCAGCGATGGAATTGTTCCCTGTTACTCGCTGGGGGCTGGCCAGTATTGCAAACCTTCCTAGAAAGAGCTGCTTCGTGGGACCGGGGGCTCCTGCAAGTGCCCCACATCCTCCTGCTGCTTCCTTCTTGTTGATATGAGGTGCAGGGCCTGGGAGGGACGCTCAGCTCTCACCTGCGGCACCTCACGGGGTACTCATTCACCCGACGCTTACCTCTGGTGGAGTTTGCTGCTCTGTACTGGCGCAAGCTGAATCTCTGGAGCGCTGAAGGATCCTCTCCAATACCTCCACAATGACCGGATAATCCGTGCCTTCCTGGCTTCAGGTATTTTTGCAGGTGTGAATCGGGAACCGTAAATCTGCACTTTTTGCTGTTCCTTCACAGCACAGGATCTGTTTCTTTACCCTGTCTCCTCCATCCCCTCCTGGTATCCAAACACACGCAGAGGACTCATCAGATCTCTATGGCTCTCACCCTCCCTATTGAAGTAAGACTTGGGCAGAGTGTGGGTGCTGGAGGGCTTAAACTTCACTGGCATCCTTCCCTTGAGAGCCCAAAATCACTAAGACACCACCTAAGCTCTGTATTGTGCCACCCATGACTGGATTTGGACTCATTTTAGCACTGCACGCTGCGGCTGCCTAGAGGAAACGGGCCTCATTGTTCACCCATTGGGCCTCATTCCGAGTCCGGCGGTAAGTAACAGTAATTACCGCCATGGCGTAAATACCATGTACGATGTGGTCGGAAGGCGCTATTTCCACCATATTCCGACTTCGCGTGCACGAGTATTCCGCCATGGCGGTAAACTCCCTTGCGGCATAGCGCAAAAGGTCCCGTCAAACCTCTTACCGCCATAAACCTAGACGTATTTAACACCATCGCCTTCGATGGAATCCGTAATTAGCGGAGACCGTAATTTACGCTAACCGTAAATTACGGCCACCGTTAAATACCGGAAACGGAAATAACGTCATCGCACAGGAACGGGAAGCATCACAGCGGCCATATTTAAAATCACAATCCATTGCAATCCTCTCCATACAGGACATACAGGACTCCATACAGGACTCAGATCGACCAAATATACAACAGAGAACATCATCATGCCTAAAGTTCTGAAAAAGGGCGCTGCGCGCATCCGAAAAGAAAAATTCACCCAGGATGAGTTACAGGTCCTGGTCGACACTCTGCATGAACATGCAGATATCGTATTCTGCAGCGACATGCGTAGGACCACCATCCTCAGAAAGAAGGAGATATGGGAGTTGGTCGCACAGAGGGTGAGCGCCGTTGGGAACACCCCCCGCAGCACGACGCATTGCCGCAAACGCTGGGATGACCTCCGTCTCAGGGTGCGGGCCATCATGTCAGCAAACCGTCAGCAGGCCCTGGAGACAGGAGGAGGCCCAGGCTCACCCATTAAAATGATGCCCTGGGAGGAAACATGTGCGGAGATGATGGGCACAGAAGCCATCGAAGGTGTGGGCGAAATGGATTGCAGTGATCCCTCATCCGCTGATGCAGGTGAGTGTCATGAGTCTAAACAGTACATGCATCCCTAATGTAATTCACCGCAAAGGGCCGGCCAAAGAGTCACATCATGTTTGCTTCGTAGCCCCCCCCCCTGCAACCATGTCGTAACAAGTGTGACCCAGGATGATGTCAGGTGCAATGCTGACACCCATATTGGCCATGCCACACAGAAAGCTGGTCAATGTCACTCACCACAGTACTCCGCCAACATGATTGACCCCGCCAACAGTATGCTTTTACCATCCAAGCCAAGTTCACTCACCGACCAAAATATCACCAAGACGCTGCTCTCCCAATGTGTTACCATAGGCTTGAAGTCATGATGACCCCCAGATCATTGATCATGCTGTCTCTCTCTTGCCCCCCACAGGTAGCGGTCATGAAAGTGAGGAGCAGGAAGGCTCCCGGCCAAGTACCTCCCGGGACAGGGGCAGGGTACAGCGCATTCCTGCTGGCAGACATAAGGCCCATACTACACCACCTGCTCCAGCAACCCCCATGGAGGGTACACAACCCCCACCCGCGCACCTGGACATGGCTGCAGTTCCGCCGGAAACATGCCCCACGCTGCACCCTGAGGAATCCAGCATGTCAGGGGAGAATGCTGCCATGTGCCTCCTTAGTGTGCCAGACAGCCCCACATCCTATTCCGTGGTCAACGTGGAGGAGACCAACGTCTACAGCCCTGAGTCACCATCATACAGCCAGGTTGCACACAGCGACTCCGGGTCGAGTGATGGCCCAGGTCTCACAGGCGAAGGGGTAACACCTGTCTCACATCAGCCCACTTCCCCTGCCGAAACACCTGAGAGGCCTGCAGGCCCAATACCGAGCCTGCCAACCACATCCCCCACATCGGCCGCAGAAGCTGTGCACTCCCAGAACCTCACGGCCATGATTGAGGAGTTTCTCCGGGACAACCGGGAATCAGGGTTGGTGCATCACAATGACCTGCAGGCTCTGGGCGAGGTCATCACTACATCCACAAACCGGCTCTGTGAGGTGCTCGGCAGGATTGCTGATGCCCTGGAGGCAGCAACCCCCAGACCTCAGCCCCAGCAGGAGGAACCACCCTCCCAGTGCTCCTCCACGCAGACCAGCCCGGTCCGCAGGTCACAACGCACAATGCGAAAATGATTCCTCATGCTCGGGGCGTGCCCATTGACTATGAAGCCACACACATGTGGCCTATGTAGTATTGATGGGACCATTGTGGGGCTGTTGTGGGGGGGAGGGTGAGGGGGGTGAGGGTGTGCGTGGGAGTTGGGGGGGAGGGGGGTGAGGGTGTGCGTGGGAGTTGGGGGGGGGTGAGGGTGTGCGTGGGAGTTGGGGGGGAGGGGGTGAGGGTGGAGGATTATTTGTACACGTTTTCACATGATTATACAATACACAGTTTGGTGTATCCTGGAAAACAGAGTGGACATTGATCATTGTGCATGTGTCTTTTAATGTCTCACAGTGCATGTAGTACATGTATCCCCACACCCAGTGCCCAATGTCCTGTCATCCTCACCCCCTCAGCTGACTTGTGACACGTGACGTCCCTCCTGTGCATCGGCCCCGTGATGCTTTCCTGCCATTCCTTCCTCCTCCTCCTCCTCCTCCTCCTCATCTGGTGGTAGCAGACCCACGTCAGGGGGCAGTGGCACGTTCCGATGGATGCACATGTTGTGCAGCATTGCACATACCATGGTGATCTTGGCCACCTTCTCGTGGCTGTAGATGAGGGCCCCACCTGACCGGCTGAGGCAACGAAATCGTGCCTTCAAAAGGCCGAAGGTCTGCTCTATCACCACCCGTGTACGGGTATGAGATCTATTGTAGTCCTCCTGGTGCCTGTTTTGTGGGTTGCGGACCGAGGCCATGAGCCACGGCTTCAATGGGTAGCCAGCATCACCTGCATGAGAGTGGAATGAAGGTAAGTGTTCGTGCAATCATGGTGGAGAACTGGGCTAATCTGACATTGCAGCAGGTGTTCACTGGCCATGCACACATGTCCCAGGATACAGTCACCCCATTACATCGTACAATGGTGTTGACTGTCCCACCCTTATGCATCTCTCTACCCCACCCTTTACCACCCGGGTGGAGTATGCTGACAACCTACTCACAGCCCCAATGGACTGCCATGGCCCATTCCGGTTACTCACCAAGCAGCCAGGTACGTCGTTCAGCATGTCGCTCCATGTAGCGTGGTAGTGTAGAGTTGCGCAGGACCCAGGAGTCATGAGTTGATCCGGGGTATCGGGCATTGCATTGTGTGATGGCTTTACTGGCATTACACACCATCTGGACGTTGATGGAGTGATATTGCTTGCGGTTGCGATGCGGCACCTCCATGGCATGGGGAACCACCAATTCTACGTGGGTGCAGTCGATGGCACCTATGCAATTTGGCATGCCTGCAAGTGCATGGAAGGCAGCTTTGGTATCATATGTCTCCTGGGGAGTCCGGGGGAGGCATATGTAGTCCCTTCTGTGCTTGAGGAGGGCATCGAGCACTTGGTTGAGTATCCGGGAAAATATGGGCTGTGAAATGCCATGCATGTGCCCCACTGTATGCTGGTAGGTCCCTGTGGCAAGGAAGTGGAGCACAGACACTACCTTTAGTAGAGGGGGGATGGCAGTGCTGATTTCTATTAGGCTCACTATGTCGTTATGTATCAGGGCCACTATGGTGGTTATGGTGTCCCGGTCAAGCCGGTACAGGGTGTGTATCTGCTCTGGTGTGAGGTTGAAGGGGGTGGGTCTGATGCGTGGAATTGGGGGCTGACGGCGTGGTAATGGTGGCTGCACTGGTAGGGCATGCTGGGCCTGTCTCTGCCTCCTTCTCCTCCTGTGTATCCTCTGTGGTGGGGGCTGTGGTTGCTGTGGTTGCTGTTGTTGATGTTGTCGTAGTTGCTGCCTTGCAAGCAGAGCCTCCAGCTCCATGAATGCTGCGAGAATTGGTATCATCTTGGTGTGGGAGGGGGTGTGGTGTGTGGGTGTGCTCCTTTTGTGCTGTGCCTGACTCTATGGACTCCACCTGTGCTGATTGGGTGCACCTGTTGCTCTTTCTGGCACTGTTCAGGGTTGTTAACACCTTCTCTGCGATGCCGGTAATTACGCCATGGCGTTAAGGTACTTTGCGCCCTTATGGAGGCCGTTTTTACCGTGTCCGCTTTACTTGGGATCAGCACTGGTTAATGCCTTAGCGTTATTTCCGACGTGGTGTCTCGGGCGCGCGACACTGGTCCGCTATTTACGCCGTCGTACTTTACGGCGGCGGTAATTACGGTGTGAAGGGTCGGAATAGTCCACGGCGGAAAAGGATGGCGGAATTACTTTACCGCCATCGTTTTTCCATTAGCGCCGGACTCGGAATGAGGCCCATTGTGTCTTGTTACACATCATACCTCCCTAGCTGCCCTGCTCGGGAGCTTTGAGCTTTGAGCGGCATTGTTCTTTCTGCTTGCAGTGACCACCTACTGCGCTGGGATAAGAAAAGAAGTACTGACCTGCCTTGTGTTTTGAGGGGCCACGTGCTTGACCCTTGCTACCTGGAACGTCTCTGGCCACGTGTTGGGGTATATAAGCCAGTTTGCCCTCCCTGCTTTCTTCCACAATGTCACCTCCTAAAAATAAGGGCAGACCACCCATTATGGATTCATTCCTTGGCCAAAATAAACACTGTGAGACTCCTCCAACTGCAGACCATGTACAGGCAAAGTCAAAGGGCCTCATTACACGGTAGGCGGTAAGGGTTTACCGGTACCGGTATTTTACCGGTACCGGTAAACCCTTACCGCCTTACTACGAAGTCCCTTTGCAGGTTGGGGAATTTAACGCCTGCTTTTTGCAGGCGTTAAAAACCAACCCACAAAGGGACCAGGGAGCTAATTATGGTACGGCAATTTGCGGTGCCGTAATTAGCACCTTCCCCATTCCCATTATGCCCTATGGGGCAGAAATGGGAATGGGGAAGGGCAATGGGGGAAGGGGGAATTACCGGCCCACCAACCTTGGAATGGGGCGGTAATTCCCCTTTCCACCAAGGCGGTGCCGGTATTTTACCGGCATGGACCAAGGTGCTAGTAGCACCTTGGTCCACCGCCATCCGTGTAATGATGCCCAAACACTTCTGCAAAAATCCCTCAGGAAGACCAAGTTCTTGCTGCAATCGCTGCCTTGAGATCCTCACTGGAGACGAAAATAGATGAGGTCAAAGTGGATGTCCAGTTGCTCCAACAAGATGTCAGGCAACTAGCTGAGGGGGTCACAATGGTGGAACTGGGGCTGAAAAAAACTGCGGACACTGCTGAGGATCTTGAGACACGGGTTAAGGAACTGGAGAGCAGAAACACTACATGGGAACTACGCACAGAAGACTCTGAGCTTGGTCTCCCTGAGGGGACGGAGGGTTCGGATTTGACTTCATATTTCGAAAATGTACTGCTTCAGAAGATTTAGCCTGATAAAATGTCACAGAGCTTTGCATTCGAGCAAGCCCACCGGTCGGTACAAAAGAGACCTCCACCTGGATCCCACCCTAGACCAGTCATCACTAGGATCCTAAATTTCCGCAGCAGAGAAGTGGTCCTGAAATATTCCAGGGAAGGTGGGGAAATACTGAGAGATAGCTCTAAAATTGCTATTTACTCAGATTATACACCTTCGGTCCAGAGGGCCAAGAACCTGTTTGTGCCGATTAAAGCGAGACTCAACACCTTAACCTTAAATACATGCTTATGTACCCTGCTAGACTAAAAATGATTTAGAATGAAAGAACACACTTCCTAGAAAAGTCCTGCAGCGGCATCCATGTGTTTGGAACACAACAACCTAGCCAGTGGAGATAAAACTACCACTTAACCTAACGTCTGACACTACCTAAAATGGACACACAGTCAGACGGCCCTGGCCCTCTGGCCCTCTCTTCAGACAAGGAGTGTTGCTTGATATGAATTGTGGGATGCTGGGGATCCAGAGACCGTACTTATCTACCCTGTCGCTGGTGCCACTACTATGCTCTTGATGTGTAACCCTGTATGCCCTGAATTATGCTGTACTGCAACAGCTTATTACCACCTGAGAAAACTTATTTTCAGTGGGGGCAACATTTGGTCGCCCACCGCTGGTCTTACTTGCCTGCTCTATGTTATCAATGGGTGCCAGCCTGTTGCTGGCCCCGCTACCTGGTACACAACGGCCAGGTTTGGCCTTAGTGTTACGGTAATACCTGAGCAATGTACAATTGCTCGGCAATGTTATTCCGTTTGGTTATTGTTATTGTTATTTTTTTATGTTTACTCCATGCATTTTGGCTCATAATTTACTGCCTTTGGTCAATCAGCTGGATAGGGACGGCGTGTTATAAAATTACCTGTGGCTACGTAGAAAGTGTGGGTATCCTGGACACTTGCAGGATGGGGGTGCTACTCTTGTTCACCACAATGGGTTGGGGATGGGGTCCCTTGCTTGATGCGCGGACTGACTGGCATATATCACAACCATGGCCTCCATTAGACTAGTGACATGGAATGTGCATGGTTTGGGCTCTTACCTACGTAGAAACAGGGTGAAATCCTATCTGAAGTTGAAGAAGATATTGATAGCTCTAATCCAGGAGACCCATAGGATGGGGAAAAGTTGTTAGAAGCAAGGGGGTACCATGTCTCACCCATCGGTGTCCCACTACCAATCCCTGATGACCCCCCACCATCCAGGTGATCCTCCCACACTGATCCACCCCCAGGAACTGGATCCAATAGGAATCGCTGTGTCCTGGCCACCTGGATGACAGATCCCCGGGGACTAGTCAGGGAGACACCTTCGGGTTTCTCACATACCCTTCCTCCATGCGATGTAGTCGCATCTGCTTCGCAGGGGAACCAGGACAGAAAATCTACATTCCCTTGGTCTTTACCTTGCCGGTGTTCCACTGTGAAGCAGTAGGGCTGCAGGTCTAGAACCCATCGCATGACACGTGGGTTTGAGTCTTTGCATTGAAAAGTCAAATTACGGGAGAATGATCATTGACTGATCTAAAGTTTTTGCTTAAGAGGTAGTATCCAAGGTGGATAATGGCCCACTTTATGGGCAGGGCCTCTAATTCCAGCACAGAGTAATTTGTTTCATGTGGGAAGAGCTTGCGACTTGTAAACAAGATCGGATGTTCTAATCCATTGCAAACCTGAGATATGACTGCTCCTAGCCCGGTAAGGGAGGCGTCTGTCTGCAACATAAAGTCTTTGGATAAGTCTACTACCTTCAGGATTGGGTACTAGCACAGTGTTTACTTTAAGGTGTTATAACATATATGATCCTCTTCAGACCAATGAAGTTTCTGGGGTTCGGTGTACTTGAGTTTATCCGTTAGCCTGGCTGATTTTTGTCCGAAGAATTTGGGATTAACCTACAGTAATATCCTATTAACCCTAGAAAGGCTCTAAGATCCCTTTTAGTCTTGGGTGTAGGTGTATCTAGGACGGCTGTCACTTTCTCATGTTGGGGCTTTACATTCCCATTCCCCTACAAAAAAAACAAGATATTTTCTGGCTGACTGTGCCAATCTGCAATTAGGTGGATTAGCAGTTAGGCCGGGCCTGTCTGAGGACTCTCATAACAGTATGAAGGTGGAAAAGGTGGTCTTCCCAAGTTTGACTGTAAATTACGATATTGTCAATATAAGCTCCACAGAAATTGGAACAGGGACGTAAGATTGTATCCATTATGCATTGGAAAGTGGCTGGTGTGTTGTGTAAGACAAAATTGAGGACTTTGAATTGAAACAGTCCTAAGGGTGTTGAAAATGCGGTCTTTTCTTTATCTGACCCATATACTGGTACCTGCCAGTACCCTTTTGTTAAGTCTAGGGTGGATAGAAAGGTGGCTGCTCAGAATTTGTCAATAAGATTATTGATGCCTGGCATGGGATAGGCATCGAAGTCGGATATCACATTAACTTGACAGAAGTTTATACAGAACCTCCAGGAACGGTCAGGTTTATTAACCAACACGATAAGGGAGGGCCATGGGCTCGAAGAGGGCTAAATAATATTAGCTTGCAGCATTTTGTTTACTTCCTCGACCACTATATGTTTACAGGCTTCCGGGAGTCTATATAGGTTTTAGATGGACCATTTTTCCCTTGGGTGTTCTAATATAGTGGTAAGTGCCTTTGATTTTTGCTGGTTTATCTGAAAATACACCATGGAAGTATGTAATTACATCTTAGAGATCTTCTTGTTTTTGAGTAGACAACTCGGGAGGAATTAGTTCAAAATTGTATATATCTTCTGGAACCAAACAAGATTGTACTTTGGCATGGCTGGCTGACGGGTACTCTTTCCACTCTTTTAAGAGATTTACGTGATATAAATGGACCTTCTACTTTCTGTCCGGTTGGGCTACTTTATAAGTGCAGGTTCCTGCTCGTTCTATTAATTCATAGGGCCCATGCCACTAAGAAACAAGCTTGTTTTCTGAGGTGGGTAATAGGACCGATACTTTTTGTCCTATAGAAATTGATCTCAAGCTTACTTTCTCGTCGTAGTTCGATTTTTGTTGGCTCTGGGCCTTTTCCATATGAGTGCTGACTAGATCTCGAACAAGTCTCATATGTTCTCGCATTCAGGTAGAAATTTACGAGATGGGAATGGGTACCTCTTCTCGTTCTTCCCAGGTTTCATGGAGCATGTCCAGGACATCTCTGGGCTCTCAAGTAGCTCAAAGGGGGAAAATACTCTAGAGGCCTGTGGGGTTTTCCTCACAACAAATAGTGCCAACAGTATCATTCGGTCCCAGTCTTTCCCATCTTGCCTACCAGTTTTCACAGGATTCATTTTAGGGTCCTGTTGAATATTTCTACCAAGCCATTGGTTTGGGGATGGTACACAGAAGTTCGTAAGGTGGTAATATGGAGTAGATCTTTGACCTCTGCCATGAGCTAGCTCATAACATTTTAACCTTGATTGGGCAATATTTCCTTGGGAAAGCCAACCCTGGAAAATTACAGTAGGGGGTGTTTAAGGATTTGCTGGGTGCTATTATTTTCACATTGGGAATGCTTTGGGGTATCTAGTGGCATAATCAACAATCACAAGGACGTATTTGTTGCCTATTCTGGATGTTTCTAGAGGCCCAATAATGTCTATTCTGATTCTTGAAAAAGGGACTTCTAGGATTGGTAAAGGATTTCAAGGGGCAGGCAATGGGACGTGTTGCTATTTTCTTTTATACATATTGGCATGTCTGGATAAAGGTCTTTATATCAGCGTGGATACCTGGCCAGTAAAACCTCCCACTGATGTGTGCTTGGGTTTTGGATTGTCTTAAGTGGCCCCCGGTAAGGTGGGAATGCGCAATCTCCGGTACAAACTTTCGGTGTGTCCTGGGGATCACCAACTATGTTTTTATTAACCCTTCAGTCACTGTTTACCTTCTATACAGCAATCTCTGCTTTGAGAAGAAAAAGGGTCTCCCTTTTCCTCTACCTTCTCCTTCCAGAATAGCCTGCAGAAAGGCTTCAGTGAGAGCAGGGTTGTTTAGGTAAGTGAAGGCTAGATCAGGATAGATGGTGGTTTCCTCTCTCTTTGTTTCTTTGATGTTAGAAGGTTTATTGGCTTCCCCAAAGCCCAATGCACCTCTTTCTGTTTTGACTGGTTCGCTTTCTTTAAACTGAGGGAGTAGTGCCCTTTCCAAAATTCCTTGAGAAATTTGATCCCTACAATGTACTTCAAATGGCATTTGGCCATGATCCTGTAAGAGAACCTTTACGTCCCTTGGAAGTCGGGGTTGATGACGCCTGCTAAAACATCTATATCGAACTTCCATAATAGTCGAGATTTTGGGGCTAACCTGATGTAACACCCTGGAGGGGTATTGTTACGCTCACCTGGTCTCTGCAGGGACGTTGGGGGACGGTTGCAGCCCTCCCTGGAAATGGCTTTCCTTTCTCATGCTTCTTCCCCTGCTAGTGTGTTGTGGACTGCCCTGGTTGTTGGCACTGCCCCTGCGAGGATATGAGAGGTTGTGAGGAAGCTGTGATAAGACTGCTGTGTCCCTTGAACCCTTCCTCCCAGAATGTGGTGAACATGCGCTGACTCATATAGTCTCACCTGTTTAATGATGATGGCCAGCTCTCTGTCCTCCTTCTCACTGCAGGGGCGCTTTAGAAGGACTGAGTTTCTTCACTGGTCCATGTGCGTGGCAGCCCAGGCCAGCTGTGGCTGAACCACTCTGAAGGTAAGTGTGCTTTCAATAGTGTGTTTCTTTGATTATTGTCCGTATCCTTTTATAATGTCTTTCCTTTGCTTTCTCCCAATAGGTGATATGTGGCCCAGCGGTAGTTGCGACGCAAGAAGTGAGCCCCAATGGAAGAGAAGAGAGTTCACAATGTTCCAATAGATGATAAGGTTGGTTTTAAGGTCAAGCGCGAGGATTTGTGTGAGCGTGACCTTAGCGTAATGTCTTTAGTGATTTTCTAACCTTGTTTGTCTTTTTCTCTTGCAGGAATTGTTTGCCCGATTTCAGACTGCAGTGCTGCTATCCGGAGATCTGCCGGCGAATTATGGATGCCTGGATCCGCAGTTGTGCTGACTGAAAGTGGATTCCCGGGTAAGTATTGTGGCTGGTAGCCAGAATCAGGTAAGGATGCACTCCGACTGCGGTTGCTGCTGGAATCAGGTAAGGATGCGTTCCGACTGTAGTTGCTGCTGGAATCAGGTACGGGTGCGCTCCGACTGCGGTTGCTGTGGGAATCAGGTAAGGATGCGCTCTGACTGCGGTTGCTGCGGGAATCAGCTAAGGATGCGCTCCGACTGTGGGTGCTGCTTGAATCAGGTAAGGAGGCGCTCCGACTGTGGTTGCTGCTTGAGTCCGGTATGGATCCACTGTAGGCGGAGGGGAGCGTTACGCTGCCAAAAGTAGATTAACGCGAAGCGTTTACATGCGGGTGGGGCAGGCTTAAATAGCCTGGCTCCAGCCACGGCCATTAGTTCTGACTCATGGCCCCACCCTGTCACTCCCTGAGGATGCTGCACGTGCAGCCCAATTTACTCCTATGGCCATGCCCGACCTGGAGGCACGTGGAGGCCCTGCAGGGGAAAACCAGCACTTGCACTAGAACAAAAGTGTGCAGGGCACACTTACTCATGAGCCTGGCGCCAGGACTGGGTCCAACTGGACCCTTTAAGTTGTGGAGATGGTGGTTCCTGCCCAGTGGCCATGAAAGGTATCAAAACCAAATTGGTAGGAATCATTCCTCTTTTCCGAGGGGGAATGACAGCTTCCCTACTGCTACAAATATCGAAACCTATAGATTCCTTGGTGCCACAGGACGGTTAGCTGGGGGTGCCAATATCTACAGAGCCATAGATTTCCAAGTTTTCCTTACTCTTTCTCGTCACAGTATGGTTTTTCTAATACTCATAGTCAGGTCTACTCTGCATGAAGTAACTATGAGTAGAAAGAGGAGGTAAAGAAAATGGGAGTATTTTGTCCCTCACATTGTGGGGGGATGTGTTTTTGGGGGTAGAGTGGTAGTTGTTATATCACGTTCTCCCTTTATAGTCTTCTCTTCCTCCATAGAGGGGGTCCCCTCCGATGCAATCATCCCACTGAGTACCACCCACAGGAGAACTATCGCTAGCGGCCTCACCTCCCCGGACCCATGGGAAGGGACCCCTCCAAGGGAGGAAGTGACAACATCAAGGGATTTGTCACATAACTTTCCCCTAAAACTAAATTCTCCCCCATATAATTTGAGACTTGTTGAAAATAGGGTTGATCCATCTTGCATAATAGCTTTATTCCAATTCTAGATAGGAAGATCTTTTGACATCCCCTTCTCTTCTCAGGTATTAACAGGGAAGTAGTTATTGAGGGTTTGGGGGACATCAGACAATTTTATTTTCAAAACCCTGGGAAGTCTCTCCCTACAATGTTCTCTTCATGCAATTCTAGGACTAAGGCCAAATTGATGATAACTGTCCTACCTCTGATGTTCAGTGATATGGAGGTTCTAGGGTATATTTCTTGGTTCCTGTGGATACATGTAATTTCTATAGGCCTTACGTACGGTAGTTTGTCTGTTGCCAAAAAGACAGCTCTGACCATAGTTTGTTGACTACCTGAGTCAATTAGTGCAGACACCCTGGAGCCAGTTCTCGAACTGGCTCATGTATCTTAATGGAGTCCGTTAGACAAAAATAATTGTTGACTACGTCGGTTTCTAATTCCTTAAACTTACCCTCTTCCTCCCACTCTTCTGTGCCTATCCAACCAATTTCGAATTCGTTCCTCCTTGGGTTGGTTCTCTGGACAAGCTTTGGCCATGGGTCCTCTGGCCCTACAGGCAAAACATATGGGAGTTTTTGGAAGGGATTTTCTTCTACTCTAACAGTTGGTTTTTCTTTCAGATAAAATTGAGATTTTCTCTCTTCCTTTTTCCTACCCTTAGCAATCCATCTAAGTTTTACATAATTCCTATCCCTCACAAACCATCTAAATGCACCACATTTCCTACACATAGCAATCGATCAGAGTGTGATGCATATCCTACCCCCAGCAATCCAACTAAGTGTAACACATTTCCTATCCCTCGCAAAACATCTAAGTTTAAGACATTTCGTACCCCAACAGTCCATCTAAGTCTAACATGTTTCATATCCCTCACAGCCCATCTAACTGCAATACATTTCCTACCCCCAGCAATCCAACTGATGCATTTCATACACGTAGAAGTTAAGTATTAGCAACAGCCTGGCTTGTCCGTAGTTGGTGGAAGATTGAGTTGCATGGACAGTGGTTTCTGGTTGCCAATTTAAGAGGTGGACCCCCCTGATAACAGCCGGCACCGTCTGGGTTGCCATTTTGCGAGGCGGGCCACCGTGACAATGGCCGGTGCCACCTGCGGTGTCAGGTCATGTCCCTGAGGAGTTTTGCACTGTTGTTGTTGAGGGATGGCTGATCCGTATTATGGTACACCTTGCAAAGCAAACTAGTTGGATAGGAACGCAGCTCTGGCTGGAAGAGTGATGAAATAGTGGTGGAGAAGGGGAGGAGGGACTCCCTTCCACTACATGATCAGGACACTACTGGGAATCACCATGTTTTTAGGTCCTTTCTGAAGGAGAGGTAGTGTTTGTTGCGACAGATGTGTAGTGGAAGGGAGTTCCAGATGGAGGGGGCATGGATAGAGAAGTCGGATCCTCCCAATCTGGAGGAGTTGTAGGGAGGGGGAATACGAGAAGGGTGCTGAGCCTGATCAGAGAAATCTGGTCGGATTGTAGCAAGTGATCTTGTACTGGAGGAACCCTGGTTCAGTGTGGTGGAGGGTGCAGTGAATGATGCACATGGCTTTAAAGGTGGCCTATCGGCTGATAGAAAGCCAGTGTAGTGTTATGAGGGTGGGGGTAATATGTTCTCATGGTGAAAGGATAAGGCGGAGTCTGGCAGCAGAGGTTTGGATTCATTGCAGTTTTCTGAGCTGATGTGCTGAGCTAGAGGCGGTTGGCATAATCTAAGCAGGAGAGATACAGAGGATAACAGTAAAAATATATAACAATAAATAAAAAGTGCGGCTAGCTAGTGGCAAGTGCAAGGGTAAGTGCAGACATCAGGTGTCAAGTGCAGGGAGGGGGCTATAGGGATACAGAAACATCCCCTGAGTGCAAGGGTTGCCAGGGGGGCAGTGCAGATGTGCATCTGGTGGGAGAGGGGACCTGTGCCCGAGATCAGAGGGTAGCCAGGTGACCAATGCAGTTTCCGTTTCAGCCAGGAGTTCAGCAGGGGAGTGGAAGAGATTAAGCAGAAGCAAAGAGGATGGTTTTTAGGTGCTTACGGAACCGGAGATGGTTCTCAAGTTTCAGGGAGGCAGGGAGGCTGTTCCAGAAGGAGGCCCCAGCCGAAGAGAGAGATCTACCACCAACTCGTTGCTTAGAGAAGCGACTGACCCTGAGGGAGTTGGAGGCGGATGAGCGAAGAGCTTGAGAAGGAAGATATTTAGGAAGAGAGAGTTGAAGGCATTGAGGCCCCAGGACCCAGAAGGCCTTGTGGACAATGCAGAGGGTTTTGTACTCACTCCTCGCAGCCACTGGGAGCCAGTGCAGAGATTTCAGTCCTAGAGAGATACGATCTCTAGGCCTGAGGCCAAGGACAAGTCCTGTTCTGGATGAGTTGCAGAGGGCGGAGAGTAGAAGCAGGCAGATTTGGAAAGAGGCTGTTGCAATAGTCCAGCCTAGAGACAACCAAAGCTCTGGAGATAGTGAGCTTTTGGGGGAAGGAGAGGAAAGGCAGAATAACTCTGAGGAGGGGCAGCTGGTAGTGTGACTTCTTACAGACGTTAGAGATGTGAGGAGAGAAGGAGAGTGTGGAGTCGAAGATGACCCTGAGGTTTTTAGCCTCACAGATGGGAGCAGGAAGAGGGCCAAGAGAGGCCGGCCAGAGAGTGACAGGAAAGGAGGGAGCGGGTGAGCCGATGAGGAGAATCTCGGTCTTACTGACATTAAGGCAGAGTTCATTGGAGGCACACCAGTCCTGGATAGCAGACAGACAGTCAGAGATGAGAGAAGGAGAAGAAGTGGCGGAAGGGAGCATGAAAATGAGTTGAGCGTCATCCGCATAGCACTGAAAGTTGGGGCAGAGAGCGGCAATGCGGTGGACAAGAAGTGCCAGGTATTGGTTGAACAGCCAGGGAGAGAGGTTAGACCCCTGGGGAACACTGCAGGTAGAGATAGAGATAGAGGAGAGGAAGGACCCAAGTTGGACATGGAGGGTCGATCAGAGAACTCCAAGTCCATTGTGCATCCCAGATTTTTCACAGAGGCCGAGTTTGCTCATAGGGCTCATAGGGCATGTGGATAGAGTATTGGATGGGGGATGGGGGTTGTATTGCCGTATATTAGTACTTCACTTTTGCCAGGGTTCAGAAGAAGGTGGTTGTCTGTCATCCAGTGATCGAAGCAGAGAGGCAGGAGGATAGGTCGGGTCAGGTGTTGGTGTTTTGGGGATCTTGAAAACGATCTGGGTATTATCTGCATAGTAATAGCATGAAAGGTTGTGAGAGCAGATGAGTGTGGGCAGTGGGCTGAGGTAGAGATTGAAGAGAAGGGGTGGCAAGGCGGCTCCCTGAGGGACCCCTATCAGGACTGGGTGAGGGACAGAAGTGAAAGAGAGGAATGATGCGATCCATTTCTGATGCCTAGTGTGTGAAGCCTTTCCATGAGAATTGTGTTGTCAATGGTGTCAACAGCAGCAGACAGATCAAGCAGGATGAGTGTGGCGCATCCTTCCGAGTAAGATGTTCTTTTAAGATCGTTCCAGATGGACACAAGGGTAGATTTGGTTCCTCAAGGGGGCCTCAAGCCAGATTGGGCTGGGTTGAGGAGCATGTTGGCTTCTGAGAAAAGGCTGAGTTGCTTGTAAGCTGTGCAGTGAAGGAGTTTAGCAATTAAGTGTATGTTGGAGATAGGTCTGTAGTTTGAAGGAAGGAGGGGATCGAGAGAGGGTTTTTTGAGAAGGGGTTTGACATATGAGGTTTTGAAGGCTTCCAGAAATACCAGATGAGAGAGAGTTGTTAATAATGGCCCGAGCAGCGTTGGCAACATATGTTGTTATTAGGATTTTTTAAAGAAGTGTAGCAGGACAGGGATCTCTGGGGGAGCTGCAGGGTCAGTTTGGTGCTAGAAGTTTGAAGAACTCTGAGTGGGAGATAGGTGTGAACGAGAGGAAGACTGGCCAAGTGGGCCATGGAGGGATAGGACAGAGGGAAGGAGGATTACCAAAGCTAGTTTGGAGAGAATGGCCCTCATTACGAGTTCGGCCGGTAGCCATGCCGCTATTGGTGGCATGGCTGCCGCCGAAATCGCATTCGTGTCCGGGTCCTCGGAATGAGGACTTACCGGGCCATTCCGAGTTCGGATGGCCCGGTAATTCCTCCCTCAAGGACCCGGACACGGCCCTTCCGCATTCCCATTTCAGGCCCCAGAGGGCTGAATGGGAATGGTAGAGGGAGCAAACAACGTGCCATAACGAGATGGCCCGTTGTTTGCTCCCTCTTCCCCTCGCGGGACCCGGTAAGCACGCCTGGTTTTCCCAGGCGTGCTTAACGCATCCCGCGAGGGGACCTCGTAATGTGGCGGAACGGGTTGAACGGCGCCGTCACCTTTTACGGCGCCGTTTAACCCGTTCCGCCAGGGTCGTAATGAGGCCCAATGTCTTTCTATAGCGATATTGTGAAAGTGGTCAGATAGTGTGTCGCAGAAAGCTTGGGAGTGTGGTGTGTGAGGGGTAGAGCAGCTCAGGGTCTGGAATTCAGTGATGATTTTGTGGAGTTACCTGCTCAGGTTTTTGGAGTTTGAAATCTGGTTTGCATACAAGTTTATTTTGGGCTTTTCATATTTCAGTCAAGTAGGCCCTATTTTACCGTGCACAAGCGATTTTGTTTTGAGGAGTGGGGTTAGCCCTCCAAGTTCACTCTAGGAGATGCTTGATGGTTTCAAGGAATTTGACGGAGGGTGTGTACCACTTTGGGTTGGGGCCTTATCTCTGAGAGGTGTGTCTGGTCGGCATGAGGGGGATCAGGGCATTGGTGAGCCAACTATCGAAAAGGTCAATGGACTGGTATCCCCCCTGCGATGGGAGGACTGAAAGGTGTTTAGGAGGTAATTGTCAGATCAGGGTTTATGATGACTTTATTCCAGAGGGGTACTGTAGGGTGAGGAACAGAGAAGAAGTTGAAGGGCATGTGCATGAGAAGGGTGCATGATGTAGAGAAATATAGCGTAGTGATCCGTCCAGATTAGTAGGCAAGGTGGGAGGATGGACAGTAGGTCTGATGTGCTGAAAAGGGTATTGAGGGTGTGCCCTGCAGCGTGAGTTGAGAGGGAGATTAGCTGAGTCAAGCTGTGAGATTCCAAGTTGTCAGTAAGCAAACCGGTCATTGGGTTGGTTGGGACGTCAAACCAGATGTTGAAATCTCCACATATAGTGACAGATGGATGTAGGATTAGGGTGGGTGATAGGGAGTCACAGAGGAAGTCAGCAAAGTTCATGTTATAGCTTATCAACCTATATATCAGTAGGAAGCTGTGGGTGAGGCTGGCGAGGAGGAAGATCTTTACTAGTAATTATTCACAATCAGAGTTGCAGGGTAGATTCTCAGTGAATATGACTGAGAGGTGTTGTTTGTGGCGAATGGCTAGTCCTCTTGCTCTGCTGGGCCTATTTTGTACGTTCAGGGAGTAGTCCGGGGGAAAGGCTCGTGTGTGATGGGTCCGTAGCCATCAGTGAACCATGTTTCTGTGATGAATAGGATATCAGGATTTTCGGTGGACATAGGGTTTAAAATGTTGTCGTTTTTTGAGACAGATCTGGTGTTAATGAATATGCAGGGAAGCTGATGTGGCTTCTGGTGTGCTGTCCGACAGGGGATTATGGGGGTGGCAGATACGGGTGACAGCGAGGGAGCATGGCCTGAAGCGGATCGGAGTGGTGACCAGTTGTGGTGCTGTAAGCAGGGTGATGGGGAAGTGGTTGGCAGCAATTTGGTGTTTCCTTGGGTTGTGTGGTATGTGGGCTGTTGTCAGGCGAAGGGGGTTTATCAGGGAGGTGAAGAGAGCCAGGACAGGGTTGGGAATGGGAGGAGTGGGTTGGGGGAGTAAATAGGTGGTGTGGGGTTGAATCCTTGGTGGAGCTGAGGAGAGGACTGAGGGTATGAAGTCCTCTGGTGGATGAGGCTTGTGTTTTAAGGGGTAGTATGGGGGAGCATTGTGGTGTGAGCGAGAGGAGAAGTTGAGTGCGGTGCGCTAGCCAGGGCGGCCTGTGCTGCACTACTGTAGGTGAAGCGCGAGATGGGGGTTCTGGGAGTTGGTGTAGGTGGAAGTGGGTTGGAGGGTTGAAAAGGGATGGTAGGGGATGGGTGGTGTCTGAGAGTGTGAGTGAGGCGAGGGTTTGTAAAAGCAGGTGCTGTCTGGTGATAGCTTGTGCTGATGTTTTGAGCAGAAGAATGCCAGCGTGCCGCTCTGTTCATGGAGGGATGGGGAATGCAGGGGGAATGGGTTTTGGCAGATGTGAGGTGAGCGCGGGTGGGGGATGGAGGTGGGAATAGGTGAAGGAGACTGACCAGTGAGCGGTGTACCGGGGCTGATGTTCTGGGCCCTAGAGCGCCAGCATGTCGCCCTGTTCTGGGAGGTTTGGGGACCAGAGGTGGAGTGGGTTTTAGAGGATGTGGGGTGGGGGTGGGGAATCGCAGGAAGGGGGAGGAGGCCAGATTGGCTGGCAAGGGAAGGGAGGGGTGGGAGAAGGAGAGGGTGTGTGTGGACATTGGATAGTGGAGAGGAGGAGTTGGCGGAGGAGTGTCGTTGGCTAGGTTTTGGGAGTACCAACGTGCAGCTCTGATCTGGGCTGAGTGGGGCATGGTCAGGCGCCTAGATTCTACACACACAGTGCAGGAAAGGATTGTCTAGATTAAGAACATGCAGTGTGTGAAAATGTACCTTGAATCAAAACCATATACAGTGAGCGAAAAGCTCCTACTTTCAAACAGACACTGCGGGTAAAGTGCAGCTAGATTTAACCCATATACTGTGAGAGAAATGCACCTAGATTCAAGGAAACACTTCAGGTGAAAGCACCTAGATTAAAACAAACACTGCGGGTGAAATGCACCAAACTTATAGACCTAGGGCCCTGTAAAACGAGTTAGCAACACTTAGAGATGGATGGGGATGCAGAGTTTACTCAAACATCAATAATCAAATCAGCTCAGAAAGTTGGCAAAACCTGATGCTGTTTTATTTGCAATTATCTAAAACAAGGAGTTACAATGGACATCAACGGATGTTTACTCGATATCTCTCAACACATGTTGTAAAAAAACACAACTTTTATAGTAAAAACTCATCATTAGTGATGTCGCACTATGTAGCAAACTACAAAAACCTACATGGGGATGTGATAGGCTTACAAGGAACAACTAAGTATGCGTTCCATTCTGACGGGGGAAGTGATTGGGTCTCTATTGTCAGGTGGGCAACTAAGCCCATCCCAAGTGCAAGTCATCTTCCGTGTTGTAGAGGTGGAGTCGAGTACCCCTGCCAAAAGCTCCGCCCCCATGCTGCCTATATGTTGGTTGCCGGAAATTGCAACACGTGCAGTACCAGTAAGGATGCCTGTACCACAGAGAATCATGGAAAACAAGGTTTCCATTAAGAAAACCTTATATGGATTCACAAAGAAATAATGGCCTTTTGGACAGAGTTCCACAAGTGTAAAAATGAGTGAAAGAGAAGACTGGTGACGTCATATGGAGCAGATGATGACGCACCGGGAAAAGATGCACGAGGCAGAAGAACATAAGCGTTCTATAAGCGCTGAGGAGGAGGTGGTAAAGATGAACAACATTTCGGGCTTGAGATGAGGATGTTCATGCTACAGAAATGCTGAAGAAAATGTAAATCGGTTTACACTTGTGCAGAAGCAGTAACGCAAGTAAACAAAGGGATCTTAATGCTGGCTACGTAGTGAATAGTTTTGCTGCAATATGCCAATGTATAATACATAGGAATGTATAGAACCTGGATATTCCACAGTGCACTTTAAGCAAGGCTTGAAACCCCGTGATTTGAAAAGGATTTATTTCAGTGTGCCACAGTTGGAAAATAACTAAAGGTGATGGAGAAATACAAGAAAGGCTTGGCTGGCCCAGCACCAAGAAGATAAGGCCACCGTGAGCCTGTTTGTCCATCCAGTAGTTACACTGAAAGTGAGAAAGAAACAAACTTCTGTTTGAATTGGAATGGAAAAGCACTGAAGGTGTCAAAAGTTCACCATGTAATAGAGTTAAATGCTGCAAATGCGGTCTCCCAGTCACATGGTCAGATCAAAATAGACATTAGGTCGAGCTACACCGAAACCAAGAAGATACTCCCTTTATTTCCCAGGCACAGGAGCTTCTACAAGGCCAAGTTCAAAGCCTAATTGACAGGCAGAGTTATGTTAGATGTGGGGCTAATTGGAAGGGGAGGCATGATCACACCAACCTTCCATACATCTGGTAGGGTAGCCTGCGTGCTGCTAACGTGTGGAATATTCCAGGAGGGTACAAAGGTGCCAAACCAATAGTAGGGGGCCACATATCAAAGAGCCCTATAGTTTGTATAACCAATGAAGTGTCAATTATTAGAGTGACACGAAAGAGGATTTGTACTTGGGATGGACTTAGTTGCCCACCTAATAGTAGAAACCCAATCACTTCCCCCGTCAGTATGGAACATATACTTAAATGTTCCTTGTAATCCTATCACATCCCCAAGTAGGTTTTTGTAGTTTGCCACGTAGTGTGACGTCACTTATGATGAGTTTTTAGTATAAAAGTTGTATTTTTTGTGTTATACACTGAGAGAAATCCGAGCGAACGTCCGTTGATGTCCGTTGTAACTCCCTGTTTTAGACAATTGCAAATAAAACAACACAGAGTTTTGCCAACCTCCTGAATCGGTTTGATTATTGATGTTTGAGTAACTTCTGCATCCCCATTCATCTCAAAGTATTGCTACCTCGTCTAAATGGGCCCTAGGTCTATGGGTTCATGTGGTAGCAGAGAGATGATGGTTGGAGGACTGTCAACCCAATAGGCTTTTAAGGGTCCCGGAAATATCGGATGTCCTCGGCTGGAGGGCCGCAAGACTTGCTGTGGATAGCGGCAGCAACAAAATCTTGCAAGAAAATGAAGACGACGGGACGGGTCCCTCTTTCACGGAATTCCCCTCCCGGTTTTTACAGGCAGCTGAGTGGATGGAAGGCTAAGGTGGCTGGGTAAGGAGGAGACGATCCTGAGGGTCAGAAGCTTAAAAGCTTAATGGTGAGTGGATTGAGAGAGCTTGCAAAACATAACAGTATATTAAATGGGGAAGTGATAATGGGGAAAGAGTAACAGAGGGTTGGTTGGGTATTTTGAGTTAATTACAAAGAGCATTGAGTAGAAGTATCTGGTTGAGGACGAGGAGCGATCCATAAAGATAAGCCCAGAATCCTACGTCTAGAGAGGTCTAGAAGGAATTTGTCTTAAAACCTGATTGGGTGAAACTAGGCTGCGCACAAACAGATTTGTGAGAGAAGACAATTCACACTCCGATCGGAGACATTATTAGGAGCGAGAGTAGCCATGAGGAGCGTTGGCAAAAGTATATGTGGGCCGGCTATTCTGTCTGTCTCTTTGTATAATTGGATGTATTAAATGTGATAGAGAAATAATGAAATGTCAAAGAGCAACGACCTATAGATTGTGGTAAAAGGCTGAGAATAGATGATTTATTTATTTAGTTGTTGAAGGTGTTGATTGAATAGTTAGACTAAAGTAAATTGAGACATAGAGGATTGGAGCTGTGACGATTGGTGCACGCTCATATTTTATTATTTTTCTGGAAAATTATTTTCTGTGTAAAACATTGGTAAGTAATGCCAGTTCATTGTGACTTGTCATGATGGAAAATGTCTCATGCACCTGTGCAAACAGCTGCCAAAAGACGCACCCAATCATAAACAATATAGTGCAGAATGGGTTAAGGGCACAGCAGATAAAATGTTCATGCCAGGGCTGCAGGGAGGATCACTGGCAAAAGCAGCTTTGTAACACATGACCACATACCTGCATGCAGCGTACAGAAAAAAGGTTAGCTAGCTTAGAGCTATGGAAAATGTACCAGGAGGAACGGGAAGACCCGCCTCCTGAAGACTGAATGCTTAACCAGTGTAAAGAGGGGGGTGTGGAGCCTTCTGCTCCCACCACCACGCCTGAAGAAAATGGCGATAGTACGAAAGATGAAGGAGTATATCCATTAAGGGAGGTTTCGGCAGCAGCAGGATATAGTAATCCGACGCATGAGCAGCCTGCGTATAGTAGTGATGAAAGTCTGAAAAAATCTCCAGAAAGGGATGTGATCTCTAAAGTCCCACAGGACAAAGAGAGAGGTGAACGATCAAACACTCTAGATATAGAACAAGAAATAAACAGATGGAAAGGAGAAAAAGTCAAAGCTGATGAGAGAGCGTTCAAACAGAATGAATGGATGGGCGGTCAGATGTTGCTCAAACTTGATGGCAAGAGCATTGAGGAAGTATTGCAAGGGGAAGATCAAGATGAGCAGAATAAAAAAGACATGGAATGAGAGATATGATTGAGAGAAGATGAGGCTAAAAAGAAGAGTAGACCAAGACGAGAGCAACTGCATCAAGAAGAGCAGTTTAGAAAAGAGGAAAGAGCGGAAGAGCAAAGAAAATATGATAACAGGCAGAGAGCAATTGAAGAACGAGACAGTCTAGAAAAGAAGAGAGAAGAAAAGGAAGAACAGAAATTGAGAGAGAAAATAATGCAAAGTCAAAGAGACAGAGAGGTGTGAAAGGCAAATGAGGGGAAAGAAGCTAAGAGACAGGAGGAAGAGAGTGTTAGAGATGAAGCAAAGAACCAAAAGACATTTCATGAAGAGATGGAACAAAAGAGAAGACAGAGATCATGTGACATTGATTGCATCGAAAAAGAGCTAAGAGAGCTTAATCCAGTAGTAGCATGGAAGGGCAGAGAGGAGTACTTCCCATTGCAAGAACCGATGCCAGGGACCTGCAGGATAAACCCAGAGGAATATTTTGAGATAGGAGACATAGGAGATAGAATTGAGAAAGTTTATCAAGAGATGAGGACAGAACGTGAATTAAAAAATAAAGGGAAAGAGGATCGATTTGAGATTATCCAGTCACGAGGTAAGGAGGGAAGCTTGTTTAGTTTTGAGCATAGAACTTTGTCCTTGAATGGGCTGACTCTAAATAGAGATGAGAAAGAGGACATCCACACGAGTTGGCGACAAGACATGTCAGACGAAGATAGAGAAACCTTCCATGGGGAGGAGGGAGTGGGTGCATAAGGTTCTGTTTTTCAACAGATAAAGAGGTTAGATGGTCGGATCTGGACCTATCAAAAGAAAGAACACCAGAGCCTATGGCATGCACAAACGATCTAACGGGTGATTCCATAGTGTGAGGGGGGACTCACCACCATACGTGAGCAGACTAAGGTTATTGCCAGGAAGAAGGCAATCAGGAACCATTGTCCCTACTATGGATAGGCAGACAATGGAAGCTGAGTGCAATTTTGGGATTTCGCAGTTTCCTTTGTTAGAAAAAGGAGGGGCCAGACCACCGTATATTCCATGGCCCCAGATGCACAAGGATAAAATAAGGTGTAAGCTCCCAAATTTGACTTTGGGTGCCGGAAAATGGATCTATGAATTAGAAAAAATGACAGGAGGAAACAGGTTGGCTCTTTGGGACATTAAGGGTCTTCTAGCAGCTATCCTTGGGGAGAGGGCTGATGACATTTGGACAAGAGCAGGTATGCAAGTGTCACAGCACAGAACAAAGCACACAATGGCGCACCATTCAATAATTGTAGAGCAGCAGTTTGAAAGTGCTTGGAGTGCAATATCCTGATACGTCGGATATGGGAGCTATAATGGCACGTAAGATGCAGGAAGGGGAAGATCTGCTGGCTTACATTCAAAATGTTCAAGAGCAGTGGTCTTTGGAAATTCAAGATCCTTGGGGGAATTCGATACCTGCATTCTATCATATTTTATGTCAGGGGGTGCCAGACCAGGTACAGAGGCAGCTCAAGAAGCTGGTGGGCATGGAGGCGAAACCATGGACAGAAATACAGCTGATCATTACACATTATTGCTGATTGTTGCAAGAGAAAAATCAAAAGAGAGAGGATGTTAGGAGGCTCAAGGAAGCTAAATTAGTGCAGAGGAAACTGTTGAAGTATGCTATAGAAGGGGCGATGTTGACTAGTGGAGAAGGGACAGGATCACAGAAAGTTTCAGGTACGCCACAGGTGAATAACCAACGGCAGTTCAATAAAGGAGGGAACTGATTTATGCCAAGAGGCAGAGGAGGCTTCAGCTGAAGAGGGGGCTTTCAGAATAATCAGGGAATCTTTAAGAATAACCAAGGCAGTAATCAAGGCATTCAGGATGGGAAAGCTAGAAGATTCCCTCCTGTATGTTGGACATTTGGAATGACAGGGCACATCGTGTGAACATGTGGGAGCCAAGGATATGTGCAGAATGGGCAATTCTCAAGAGGGGGGATCAGCTTATCCTCCAGCATATAGCCCACAAAGCAAAGATGGGTTCAACCAAGATCAGGCAGTGTATCAAACACAGGTACCGCCAGCACAGCAGGCTTTGCAACCACAGCAAGCACCATTGAATCCGCTGCAAGGGCAGACACAACACGCACCCATGCAGACAAATTGCCACCCCAGTACGATCTCTAACACCACGCCTACATCGGATCTTTGCACTTCCGTGAACCACACTAGGACAGCCAACCCTAAGTCTAGGGTCCCTAACAGTCCCATTCCTCGCCAGATCTTAACCAAAACAGAGGCTCCCCCCTTAAGGGAGCACTTCTAAATGTGAGATCTCTTGTGGCCCATGCCATAGACATAGTTGACCTAATCACAGAAGGAAACCTAGACTTCCTTGCTATAACAGAGTCCTGGCTACATCCTGCCGCAGGACCAGCGTTATCGCTAGCTATACCAGACGGTTGTACCATCTCCAGACAAGATAGAGATGGAACCCGTGGAAGAGCAATTGCCATCATATCCAGAGAGAGACTATCATTGAGACTAGTCCCACACCTAACGCCGCAATCATGTCAAATTCTCACAGCAAAACTCCCTCTGAACAATTCCCAATCACTTACTATGCACCTAATCTACAGACCTCCAGGACCTCTTGGGACATTTGAGGAAGACTTTCATAATATACTTGCCTCCAACCTCAAACCAAACTTCCAATTACTGTTGCTAGGCGAATTTAATTTGGGATTTAATGATCCCGCAGACAAGCATGCCTTAGACATAGCCAATATCCTAAATGCACTTGGCCTCTTGCAAAAAGTTAACCAACCTACCCAAATAAAGGGTAAAACTTTAGACTGGATAGCTGATTATAACTGTATAAGTACTATCACTGCTATCACGCCGCAACCCTGGACTGACCACTCACTAGGAACCTTCACATTATCTACTACCAGACCTCAACAGACAACATTACATAAGGCTCCACCCTGTCTAACTAGAAAGAAAAAAATATCACTATAGACAAAGTGATTCCTGCTATCCTCCCTACTTTAAACACACTGCCAGACAATCTTGACCCAAGTACGTAGGTGCATGAATATAATAAAATCATGCTTATCACACTGGATAAAATTGCTCCCATCAAAGTAAGAGCAAACAAAGCAAAAGCCCACCTTAACAAGTGGTTCACCCCCCAACTAAAGGACCTTCGTCTACTGAAGAGAAAGTGTGAAACTGCCTGGAGACTATGCCCCTCCACTGAGAATAAAAATATAGTAACAAGCACCTCTGCGCACTATAAAAATGAAGTTTGCCTGGCAAAACGGAACTCGTACAATGAACGCATTGCCAACTCTAATTCTAGTATGAAGGAACTATTCATCATACTTAAAGAACTTGAGTCCCCAATTTGCACACCTGACACCTGCAATAAAAATACATCCTGGTGCTCAGATATTCAACAGGCATTAGCTAATAAAATCAACACTCTCCAAAATAAAAATAAACCTAAAGCGAGATTCTCTGAACTTATCACATTCCCCCAATACCATCCTACTTAGTGATACACCAACTGCCTTGACTAACAAATTCCGTTTTACTAAAACATCTGTTCTAGAAGTAGAAAAAACTATTTTATCCCTTACGCCATCCAATTGCAAAGGAGATATCTGTCCAGCACAGATCATAAAAGACGCCGCTAGAGACCCCTCCCCATTTATCTCTAAACTGGTCAACGCCTCATTCTCCTCTGGCACTATCCCTGCCAACTTAAAACAATCCTGGGTTCTCCCACTCCTAAAGAAGCAAACCTTAGACCCTCTTATTGCTACCAACTACCGCCCTATTACGACGGTACCATTCTTACTACAAAATACTCTACAAAATTGCTTATACACAGATTCAAAAATACCCTGAATCACATAAACTCTTAGGGGTAACACCATTTGGCTTCCACCCCCTACATGGGACAGAAACTGCATTAATTGATTTGAAAACACAGATCGATGAGCTGAGAGACAAAGGAAAGACAGCACTGCTCTTACTACTTGATCTCTCAGCTGCATTTGACCTGGTGGACACAAGGTCCTTTGCAGGCATTTGGTTCAGCAGCCCATTTCTCCACTGAGGCTATCAAATGGAGAGAATCTTTCCTGAGTGAGAGAACCATGAGGGTGTTCTCCCCATCGGCAGCGGCAGACCCCTCCCCGATACTATGTGGTGTACCTCAGGGCTCCTGTGTTTCCCCAACTCTGTTCAATATTTTCACCAAACCCTTGTTCGATGATCTGGACTTTCTGGGTATCACCTACACTAACTATGCAGATGATACTCAGATTCTTCTCCCGCTTTCTGGGGATTATTGCAAGGACTTGGCGTTGGTGAATAGGGTCTACCTCACCATTCAGGCATGGATGGCCACTTACAGCCTATGCCTGAATGATGACAAGACAGAGTTGATAATTCTAGGTACTCACTCTAACATTATCAAATTAGGAAAAAAAGATTCCTCGTTTACCATTGATGTAAATATTATTAAGGTATCCAAGAAGGTAAAAACCCTTGGCTTCTAGTTGCACTCCACCATGTCTTTCGATAAACAACTGAAATCGCTGGCATGTACCACTGCTTGCACATGTAAACTCATTAGAGCTGGTAAGCCATTTCTCACAAACGAAAGCTGCATTATCCTGGCTAGAGCACTAATTCTCTCTAGGCTGGATTACTGCAATTCTCTCTACAGTGGTGCCAACAAAGTAACCATTCAGAGATTACACATTTTGCAAAATAACGCTCTAAGAGCTGCACTAGGCATAAACAAAAGAACTCACATTGCCTCAATCAGACAGCAACATAAGTGGCTCTCCACCTACAATAAAATACAGTTAACAATGCTGCACCTATCTATTTAACAGACAAATTGACGAGAAGAATCTCTAGCAGGCCTACAAGAATCAGTAACTCTAACTGCCTGATGATACCAAGATTTAGGCTTGCCAAGATTGGTGATAACAGCTTTCCTGTGAGGCGGCCAAACTATGGAACTCCTTGCCCCATGAGCTAAGAGCAGACCTACCTTATTTACATTTTAGAAAGAGATATATTACACATCTCAACCAGACTGTAGGTTAGGTGGTCTTTCTCCACGACCCATACTACACTACACGTCACTGACGTTGCCTATTCTTGTTAATATTTTTGTAATTATACTGTATAGCGCTGATCTGTATAAGCTGAGCATTTTTATATATCCTCTGTCTGTAAATTACTTTACCTGTACATGTTTGTGGTCATATCGTGAATTATCTGTAACGTTGTAAGCTTTGCATTTTCCTATTGTTGCGCCTGGGTCTGGTGCGCATTAGAAATATAATAAACAAACAAACAAAACAAACACGATACAGCGGAGGACGAACACAGGACAGGTATTGACTCCTAAAAAAGGGGGTATCATTGTCGTGCGAGGGAATCCTTTCACAGGTACAGGGATAAGTCTGTACCCACAACAGGACAGCTCACTGGGTGACTTGATGTGTTCAGTACTATCTGTGACGCCTAATCCTCAAGAAGAACCAAATGTTGGCGTCACAATAGGAGGCAAATCCTTTGCTTTTTTAGTAGACACTGGGGCAACTCCCTCATGTATACGAGAGGGAAAACTGTCATTATCGGGTAATGCCATGAATGCTCAAGGGTTCTCAGGAGCTACTAGTAGAGTTCCTTTTACTGAGAAATTGCCAGTCTCTACAGGAGAATGTGATATGTCTGTTCCATTGTTGTATTCGAAACAGACACCAGTTAATATACTGGGTAGGCATTTGATGACAAAGTTAAATATGACAATCTCCTTCACTGATGAAGGCATAGTGTGTTCAACGCCAGGAATATATTATTTAAACGTGGGCGAATTCATCATGGCATTTACAGTACAAATAGCCATATGAGGAGCGCTGCTAGAACCAGAAGTTTTTCACTATGGGGTATGTATTTTGTTAACATGGCTGCCCGGTTTAATGGGCAAGGTTATGAGAATACCTGATGAATTCCTGTTCAGGCCACAGATTCCCATGGACAAAGAGAGGGGGACAGGTTTTTCCTTAGAGTTGCAGGCAGCTGTAGTGTGAGGGGAGTTGGCCAAGCTTGAAGGGTTTGATGATGACGGTAGACCATGGAGAACAGTGTTTGCTATTGTGGAAGGATATAGATTGAGTGGCGTCACAGTCGAGGATATGTTTAAAGACGATCCGTCAGATGACAAAGTAGTGTTTGAGATGAGCATTACATATTGGATCAGGACAGAGAGACAAGAGATCCCACAGAAAGTGATGATAGTGCAGCAGCACCCCATATTTTTTTATGAATATATGGAAAAAGTACCAACTTCTTTATGGACTACGGGCCCCTATGACATAAGCCTATTAAAAGGGGGGGTACAAAATTAAGCTGAAGCCAGGAGCAATTTTACCTCAAGCAAGACAGTATCCTATGTCTCGAGAGGCAGATGAGGGAATTTTTAAGACTATATCAGTCATGATTGATCAAGGCATCTTAGTGAGGTCAGAGTCACCATGCAATACAGCAGTGTACCCTATAAAAAATCAAAACGGGGGACATGGCATTTAATTCAGGACATGAGGCAGATTAACCAGATTGTAGAGACAGAATTTCCTCTAGTTCCAAATCCAGTGATGATTCTATGTAGTATCCCGGTTGAGGAGCGATATTTCACGGTGATTGATTTGAAAAATGAGTTTACCTCAATCCCGTTGCATAAAGATTCTCAAGATCTTATGTCATTTACATTTCGTCAGACTATGTTGAAAAGTGCACGTTTGCCCCATGGGAATTGTGAGTCTCAATTTATTTTCAATAGAGCCCTGCAGATGGACCTAAGCAATATTGATTTGCCAAGTGTCGTGCTGCAATACGTAGATGATATTTTGGTCTGCAGCACATCAGAAGAGGAGTGCAGATGAGATTCGATTCAGTTAATGATTATTCTACCAGAGAAAGGATATAAAGTAGACAAAGAGAAATTACAGTATTGCCAAGAAGAGGTGTTGTACATAGGGAAAATAATCTCACACGAAGGAAACAAGGTTACTCCTGGAAGATCTGAGGCAATTTTGAAAACAGCAAGACCAAACACAATGAAGCAAATAAAACAGTTTTTAGGACTGTGTAATAAAGTAAGAGCATGCGTATTTGATTATAGTTCTTACACAAGACCATTGTTGCAAGCCCTGGAAAAGGCACAGGTGAACCAGGAAAAAATTGAATGGACTGAGGAAATGAAGGAGGGGTTTGATGAACTAAAAAAAGGCAATATACACAGCGCCAGTTTGGGGATTCCCAATTATTCTAAGGAGTTCTTTTTATTCTCGCACACAAATGGAACAGTTATGATAGCAGTATTTAAACAGAGAACTACATTGGGGTTTAAGCCTTTGTCATATTACAGTGGGATTTTGGATCCAGTAATGAGGGGTCACTTCCCTTGCGAACAGTGATTGGCAGCCGCAGTGTTCGCTATTGAGAAGTCTGCAACCATACTAACAGGGTGTTCCATGACGTTATTTGTTGAGCATGCTTTGTTTGCGCTTTTGGTGAAACCTAAAGGTACACTGACGTCTCAAAGAGCTTCTGTTTATGAGGTGGTCATTTCGAATCTAGCAATCAAAAGTCAGGTGTAAAATGGTGAACCCTGCCACATTTGTAGCTGAAGCACTGGCAGAGGATGAACAAGTGCATGATTGCTCAAATTATGAGGAATTCTATGATTACATCCCAAGAGTGAAAGGAAATGCTCTCGCAGCAGAGGAGATTCTCTTTATTGACGGTTCTTCAAGGATTGATCCAACTAATGGAGAAAGGCATTCAGGTGCCGCTGTAGTGAAGCACAAGGCTAATGGTAAATATGAAGTAATGGCAAGTGCAAGACTATGTTTCAAATATCAGCATATGCTGCAGAACTAGTGGTGCTTCTTGTTGTGCTCATGAAACATGCAGATCAGGAAGTAACAGTGTACAGTGACTCAGCCCACGTGACATCAACTGTGCACGCAGGGCTAGCACTTTGGAAAAGAAGGGGCTACCTCCGAGTCGACGATACTCCGGTGAAACATGCTGCTTTGTTGGACAGGCTTATTAAGGCACTACAACTCCCAGTAGCCATTGCAATAGTTAAGTGTGCAGCGCACACTAAGAGAACAGACTTTATTTCACGTGGAAACTAAGCCGCGGACGAAGAGGCAAAAAGGGTTGCATATTCATCTGACATAATGAGTTTTGGCACGCCTAATGTGAAAGAGAAAATTGTTGTGATGATGGTTGTGAATTAAAGTTTTAATCACTTATCTAGGACGCAATTAATGGAAGTTCATGGTGAAGCCCCACAGGAAGAGAAAGACCTGTGGACACAGAGAGGGTGTTCTTTATCACGTTATGAGGCACTGTGGCGACAAGACAGCACTGGTAAACCAGTGATTTCAGTAGCTTTATAAAGGGAGGCGTTAGAACAGCTACACTACCCTGCACATGTAACTAGGGAGAGCCTCGCAGTAACCATTGCGGAGGACTTGTGCTAGAACATGTTTTTTTTTATGTAGTAAATTGTGTTGTATGTCAAAAGGTTACTGCTTGGCATATGCTGTGAACAGTCAGAAGAGTAATTCCTCGACCAAATGGTCCTTTTTATCATTTACATATTGACTATGTTGATATGCTGCAGGTCTGTAATGGATACAGGTATATGATTGTGGTGGTGTTCCCCTTCCTTAGGTGGATCGAGGCTGGTCCATGCACACATACTGACGCCACTTGCGCTGACAAGTTTTTAGTTTGAGAAGTATTTCCTAGATGGGGAATATGTGAGGTGCTGAGATCAGATAATGTCCCCTATTTTGTGAATGAGTTGTTTGAACAAATCAGCTTATTGCTTGGTATAAAGCACATGTTTTCTTCTGCTTATCACACACAAGCAAATTGAGATATGTGAGAGATTTAACGGTCTGCTCAAAGTGAGAATAGCTAAATTGCAAATGACTCTGAAAAAGGGGTGGCTGCATTGCCTGTCCCTTGCATTATATGCATTAAGAAATCAGCCTGACCACTACCTCACCCCCCATGAACTAGTTACAGGGAAGCGAATGAGAGCACCTCTAACTCCTCCATCAAGGAATAGGAGTGATGCCCAGACAACTGCAGAATTGTTAGGTGATGAGCTACATGCGTACTTAACATGTATGACGGCTAGCATCTCTGTAATTTCAGATCAAGTCAACCGGACAGGGTGTTGTTCTGATGAAGACCATATAGCAACCAAAGTTCAGGAATTACCTGTACCTAGACATTTTCCTGGAGATCAAGTATTGATTAGAAACTTTACACGAAAGTGGTACGAGCCTCGTTTCAGCGGCCCTTTCATAACAAAGGATAGCAGTTAAAGTTCTAGGACGACGACCTTGGATACACCAAGGTGATGTAAAAGTCTACACTGGAGAGGCCGCATCACCCCCAAACCATTTGGAAGCAAGTCAAGGAGGAGGAGTTCAGCATGTGCAGACTTGATCGATGATGAGGAAGAGGATTCAGAGACTGTCCAGTAGACAGATAAAAGAGTACATTGGACTGCGTTTCCCCTGAGACTCTCTTTGTAGCTGCTAAGCGAGGAGTGAAGAAGCTATTTGTTCTTAAATCACAGGAAACTGTACAGGTATTGGACTGCGAAGTGCAAGAATAAAATATAACATGCCAGATCTGGACTTTATGTTAGACGAATGGAAGCGGGAGCAGTTCCCGGATTCGTTTCTTACTGAATTTCATTTTGGAGGCACCTATGGTTCTGTCTGATGCTGATGTACACAGACTACTTCTTTCTGTCTTCATAGTTATACTCAGAACTTACCCTGCTCTTTTTGGGAGGAGCAGTAATATACATACTTTATCTCCAGGATCCTAAGAATGGCCCGGCTATTAGACGCATACTAGCAGCAATAAAGGAGCAGATCAGACTATTACCCGAGTATCTTACTGGAGGTGCAGATGGTCCTGTCTAACAATGATGCCCACAAACTAGTTGCTATGATATTTTACCATTTGCTTCAAGTTCATCCTTACCTTGTTTGGCGAGATACCAACACTTTTGTGTTCATGCGAGATCCTATAAACCATCAAGCAATCAGCCAGTCTCTTGTGGAAATTGTTGAACAGATTCAGCAATTACCGGAGCATTTGACGGGTTTGCCTGAATAAAATGAGTTTTTCCTTCCTCAAAAAGTAATTACAGGCAAACATGTTTTCCATAGAGCATATTGCAGGTCCTGAAAGTGAGCTTAGTCGACAATGCGTGGAGAGGCGTGGATGGTGGAGCCACATGTTTTGGTGTACAATATATGTCTGTGCTATGTTTATCCTTGTTTTTCTGATTCTGCTAATTCACACTGTATATTTCATTGGTCCCAAATAAGCAATGGTCCCTTTGTTTCTTCCTACTCCAGTTACCTTGGCAGAACCAGACATTGTGAGACAGCCAAGGCCTTATGTAATTGTCCCCACTCCAGTAGTTTATGTGGAGACACCTGGTTCTGTAGCAATAGTCCCTAGAAATCCTTATGCAGGAAGGACTCTTATAGATATTTGTACTGAATGCCAGATACAGATTCTGAGAGAGAGACAAAGAAAGAGACCTAAGAGAAGTGAAGGGAGAATGATTATGAATTAAACAATTATTTGGACAGTACCGTGCATTTGGGGAACAACATGTGGTACCAGCACATGAAAGAGGTTGGAAAGAGGACCTCTGAGGAGGATTGATATGTATGTGCACTTCTTCCTTATGCTATGGGGAAGTCTAAGACATTCATAGCTATTGAAATAGATGTTCAAACAGCTCATTGGCTTACTCACCTTGGACTCTGCCTTACAAAAGGTAATTTCCAGGGCCGAACAGCATCTTTGATATGGGTAACACAATGGTCAGCACCTGATGAAGATGACTGTGTGCAAGACATAAAGACAAGAGTGAGAGCACACACCAGAAATCATGTGTTAAGATATAAACATCCTTGTAGGAAGGGAGGAGGAATCAGATGAGAAATCAACAGAAGACTCAATTGTCAAGGCAAAACGAATGAAGAGGTTCAAAGATGCAAAGAAAGAGGTCAGATGCAGATCTGGGGAACAGTGCTTTCTCCAGACGGATGGGAAGGTGTAGTTATATGCAAAGCACATGCAACACAGGGATATCATAAAGCAGCTATAGAAAATGCAGAACAATTGTGTAAACCTCTATGGCCGAGGCTTGCAAAATTGCTGACATGGGTTGAATACAAAGGAGGTCCATTGTAGATACTGCCTTTGGCTAGTGCAGAACTGTGCTTCAGAAACAATGGCACAAGATAAGTTGGAGTGAATCAGCAATGCGGATGAATCTTTGATGTGCCAGGAATGAAGGATGGGACAGCAGTGATAATGGATCACTACTGGGCCTGTGGATCCAGAGCTTATATGAAGTTGCCCAGAGAATGGGGAGGACTACGTTTTATAGTGATTTTTCATGTTCCAGCATGAGTGATCCCAAAGAGTGATTTGAATATTGGAGAATTTCCCAGAGCAGATGCTCACCTGAGAAAGAAGAGATCTGTTGAGCTCCTGAATTGAATGAAGAGGGATAATTATTTCTCAGTCAAGTCAATAGAAGCCTTTGATGCCATCCGATATAAACCTAGACTATTTAGTAAGACATCATCAATATTCACAATAATCCTCATGCCCAGGATTCAGACAGAAGCAAATACTAAATGGTTACAAATAACCAGATGGGAGCTTTTGTAGACGATCAACACCACCATAAAGGGCTTCAATGCTATCAAGGAGGAGCTGAGAGCCATAAGACTGATGGCTCTTCAAAACAGATATGTCCTGGACATGAAATCAGCTATGGATGGAGGTGTTTGTGCCAAAATGGGAGAATCATGTTGCAAATTCACACCTTCTCATGACAACGAGAATGGCACCTTGATAGAGGCCATAATGTTGGTGACAAACCTACACATCAAGATGGAAGACGAAGTGGAAGACATTGGTGATGACAGCTGGTTCGGGTCATTATTCTCGTGGGTACCACAATGGATGGAAAACATTTTCAAGTTACTTGGAGGCCTGCTGGTGATGATCATGTTTGGATTTTTATGATCATGATAATCAGGATTTGAACCAAAGCAGCTAACAAATGAAGAAATCAGAGACAACATAAAGGCCAGCATCCATGCACCTGAGGGAGCGAAGTTCCTGTACCCTAAGAACCACAAGAAGTATGTGGGGTGATGGATCTACTGCAGTCCCAATGGACAATGCATGCTTATGACCTGGAGTGTTGATGAGCATGTGAAATAAGCAGGAGGCCTGAAAGGAGTCATAAAGATATGGGAACCAAATAAGCATTTCTTCAGACAAGGATGTCTTGATGTAAAGAGTGATGAGAGAGTGGTTGATCAATTGCCCAGCGGGAGGAGTGTAGAGGTGGAGTCAAGTACCCCCACCAAAAGCTCTGCCCCCATGTTTCCTATATGTTGGGAGCCGGAAATTGCAACGCGTGCAGTACCAGTAAGGATGCCTGTACCACAAAAAATCATGGAAAACACAGTGTCCATTGAGAAAACCTTATATGCATTCACAAATAAATAATGGCCTTTTGGAGAGAGCACCGGAAGAAGTGTGAAAATGAGTGAAAGAGAAGACTGGTGAAGTCATGTGGAGCAGATGATGACACACCTGGAAAAGATGCACGAGGCGGAAGAACATAGATGTTCTATAAACTCTGAAGAGGAGGTGGTAAAGATGGGCAACATTCTGAGTTTAAGATGAAGATGCTCACGCTACAGAAATGCTGAAGAAGATGTAAATCAGTTTACACTTGTACAGACGCTGTAACGCAAGTTGACAAAGTGATGTTAAGGCTGGCTACATTAGTTAATAGATATGCGGCAATGTGCCATTGTATAATACATAGGAATGTATAGAACCTGGATATTCCACAGTGCACTTTAAGCAAGGGTTGAAACCCTGTGATTGGAAAAGGTTTCTTTCAGTGTGGCACAGTTGGAAAATAACTAAAGGTGATGGTGAAATATAAGAAAGGCTTGGCTGGCCCAGCACCAAGAAGACAAGGCCACCGTGAGTCTGGTTGCCCATCCAGTAGTTACACTGAACGTGAGAAAGAAACAAAGTTCTGTTTGAAATGGAATGGAAAAGCACTGAAGGTGTCAAAAGTTCACCATTTCATAGAATTAAATGCTGCAAAAGGCTTGAAAATGTGGTCTCTCAGTCACATGGTCAGATCAAAATAGACATTGGGCCGAGCTACACGGAAACCAAGAAGATACTCCATTTATTTCCCAGCCATAGAGAGCTTCTACAAGGCCAAGTTCAAAGCCTAATTGACCGGCAGACTGCAAGAGATATGATATGTGGGGCTAATTGCAAGGGGAGGCATGATCACGCCGACCATCCATGCACGTGGTATGGTAGGCTGCATGCTGCTAGCATGTGGAATATTCCAGGAGGGTACAAAGGTGCCAAACCAATGATAGGGGGCCACATATCAATGTATAGCAATGTATAGTTTTTATAAACAATGAAGTGTTGAGTATTAGAGTGACACGAAAGATGATTTGTACTTGGGATGGGCTTAGTTGCCCTCCTGATAGTAGAAACCCAATCACTTCCCCCGTCAGTATGGAACGTATACTTAGATGTTCCCTGTAATCTTATCACATCCTCAAGTAGGTTTTAGTAGTTTGCCACGTAGTGTGACGTCACTTATGACAAGTTTTTGCTATAAAAGTTGTGTGTTTTGTATTATGCGCAGAGAGAATTCGAGCAAACGGCCATTGAATTCCGTTGCAAATCCCTATTTTAGACAATTGCAAATGAAACAGCATCGAGCTTACTTCCTGAGTCGGTATGATTAATGATGTTTGAGTAACTTCTGCATCCCCTTTCATCTCAAAGTATTGCTACCTCGTCTTAAACTGCCCTAGGTCTATGGGTTCAGTGTCATAATAATACTCAACAATTTATTGGTTTACAAACTATAGGGCTCTTTCATAGGTGGCCCTCTGCAATTGGTTTGGCACCCTTGTACCCTTCTGGAATAGTTCCAGACGCTAGCAGCACACAGGCATTCATGTAACTATGGGTGACAACCAGGGTCACAGTGCCCTCGACTTCTTGGCGCTGGGCAAGCCAAGTCTTTCTTGAATTTTTCCTTCACCATCAGTAATTTTCCAACTACGCCACATTGAAACCCCTTTCCAATCACTGGGTTTCAAGCCTTGCTAAAGTGCATTGTGGAACATCCAGATTCTATACATTCCTATGAACATATGTTGGCGCATCGCTGCAAACTATCCACTACTTAGTCAGCCTTAAGATCACTTTTTCTACTTGCTTTATTGCATCTGTACACGTGTAAACTGATTTACATCTTCTTCAGCGTCTCTGTAGCAGGAGCATCTTCATCTTGAGCCCGAAATGCTGCTCATCTTCAACACCTCCTCTTCAGATCTTAGAGAATGTTTATATTCTTTGCTTCATGCATCTTTTCTGGGTGCGTCAGCTCTGCTCTGCATGATGTCAACAGACTTCTCTTTCTCTCATTTTCACACTTCTTCCGGGACTTTGTCCAGAAGACCATCATATCTTCGTGAATGCACATGTGGTTTTCTCAATGGATAATTTGTTTCAAGAATTGTTTGAAGTACAGGCATCCTGACTGGTACTGCACATGTCACAATTTCAGGCTCCGAACATATAGGCAGCATGGGGCGGAGCTTTTGGTGGGGTTACTTGACTCCTTCTCTATAGCACCTAGATTTAAAACATACTGTTAGTGCAATGCACATACTCAATCAGGCAACATGCAATAATTAGGCCAGCTTACACAATAAGGCTAAATGCAATATTAAGCTAACTTCCCCAATCAGGCTAAAAGCAATATTAGGCTAACTTTCAGAGTCAGGCTAAAAGCAATATTAGACTAACTTACACAACCAGTCTAAAAGCAATATTAGGCTAACTTTCAGAGTCAGGCTAAAAGCAATATTAGACTAACTTACACAACCAGTCTAAAAGCAATATTTGGCTAACTTTCAGAGTCAGGCTAAAAGCAATATTAGACTAACTTACACAACCAGTCTAAAAGCAATATTATGCTAACTTACTCAATCAGGCGAAAAGCAATATTAGGCTAACTTTCACAATCAGGCTAAATGTGAATAGATGTATAACATCTTGTGATGAGAGTGGTGGGAGTTTAGTGGAGTACACAAATGGCTGCACTCCCCACCCACACCACACTTACCTTATGTTACGCTCACCTGATATCCCCGGGGTCGTCTGGAAGGCTCTGAGATCTGGAACCCTGGATGCGTAGTTGCCCAGTGCTAAATAATGAATTTTAGTTATTTGTAGGGTGAGCTATCCGTCCTGCTTCACTGGTGCAGTACGCCTTCCTTGAGCCCAGGCCTGCTGTGACCCCGAATCTGCTGGTAGGCATGTAGGTTTGTTAATTGTAAGTCTTTGTTCTGTTTATGGTGGGAATTCGTTAATGTCTATGGCCCTCATTACAAGTCAGGCGTTAAGGGTTTAACGGCGCCGTCGGCGCGTTAACCCTTAACGCCTGAATCACACTTTAACGCCTGCTTTTTGCAGGCGTTAAAGTCCAAGGCGCTAAGCGACCTTGGTGCTAATTACGGCACCGTAATTTACGGTGCCGTAATTAGCGCCTTCCCTATCCCCATTATGTCCTATGGGGCAAAAATGGGAATGGGGAAGGGCAAATGGTGAATGGGGAATTACCGCCCCACTCACCTTGGAATGGGGCGGTAATTCCGCCATCCACCATGGTGGAATCCGGCATGGACAATGGTGCTAATAGCACCATGGTCCACCACCTGACTTGTAATGAGGGCCTTTATCTCCTTCTTTTCGGGTGCGAAGGTCTTGATGCTGGCATGACGGATGGAGAGGTAGGTTTCTAGGTAAGAGAAAGCGCGAAGTGCAGCGCCTTTATTGTCTTTTGAAGCCAACCTGTAATTTCATCTTCTTCTCCTCACAGGCCGCTGTGGAGCTACGAGTGGATGAGAACGCAATGAAAAACAGGCCCCTGGAATCCGTTAAGGTAGTACAGCGCTGTGCGGTTGTTTAATATTGAAAGCAAACCTGAATATGTCTCTTTTCCTTTGAGATGTTGCTGTGGTGCTCCGGATGGAAGCGTGGCGTAGCGTGATGGAATTCAGGTAAGACTGATTGTTTTTCCCTTTCTCATTATTGCAGGTCGCAATGTTCGAACAGCAGCTGTGGTAGCAGTTCGCCAGAAGTCCTTAAGCTAGTACTCACAGGTGAGTGATGTTTCTTCTTCTTCTCTCGGTTTCCATAGATTGCAGCCCAGTTGAGATGCTGAGTGCTGGATGGTGTTTTCTTAGGTAAAACAGAATAATCTTGTTCTTGTTCTTGCAGGATTACAGGAAGATGCTGAAGACCAGGAGCTGGACACGGTGAGCGTCACGCTGCTGGTGGCAGAATAACACGAAGCATGTTCTGCAGTCAGGTTGTGGTTTATATAGCCCAGGTAAATTAGTACCAGGGAAAGTAGTTCCAGGCCTGCCACACCCAAAACACTAGACCGCATGGCTTGGTTCTTAGAACTAGACTATGTGGGTGCTTCCATGTTGTATTTAAAGGCCCATGTACATACATGGGACCTAGTTTGAACAGCCCTTCCTTCCTACATATGAGCCTGGTGCCAAAGGCGCCAGGACTGACTCCAGGAGCCCTTTTGCAGTGGTTTTAAGGCCCTCAGGGTTCTGGTGGGAGCCTGCTTGTTCATGACAGCACACTCCCCCCCCCCCAACGCCCCTCTCATGGTATCCTTCCTGTTCGGTCTGGGTTTGGTGGGGTTATCCAGGCGAAACCTCTTAATCAGACGTGGTGCGTGAATATGTTCACTTGGGTCCCAAGTTCTGTCATGAGGCTCTTACCCTTTCCAGTCCACTAAATAGTATAGCTTAGATCTGGTATGATTCGAATCGAGGATGTTTTTAACTTCAAATTCAAGCTCTCCATCAACTAGCACAGGTTTTGGTGGTGTTAAGACTCGGGTTCCTGGTTGTACAGATTTTACAAATGACACATGGAACACAAGATGAATTTGCATGCTTGGTGGTAAGGCTAACTTGACGGCCACCGGATTTATCACCAATTCGATGGTATAGGGTCCTAGATATCTGGACGAAAGGTCTGCGTACCTTTTATGGGCACATGTTTTGATGCCAACCAAATTTCGTCTCCAACTTAATCGGGAGCTTTCCTTCGAGGCCGATCCGAGATTTTTTCTTGCCTGTCTTTGGCTTGCAGTAAATGTTCATTTGCCCTTTTGAAGGCTTGGGTTATGCTTGTGTGTAGAGTCTTTACCGCTGGCATTTCCAAGGTCGTGGGGGAGTCTAGTTCAGAGGTACGTGGATGTCTTCCGTACATTGTGTAGAACAGGCTTTGCTCGTGCTGGTGTGTATGGATTTATTGTATGAGTATTCCGCTATCCATAACAAGTCTTTCCGATTCTCTTCCACTTGATGCAGCATGCAACGTAGATACTGTTGTAATGTCTGGTTTGTTCTTCCTGTTTGTCCATCCGTTTGGGGGTGATGGCTAGTGGATAATCGAACATCGATTTGTGCCATGGTACAACATTTCCTCCAGAAGTTGGATACAAATTGGCTTCCACGATCTGAGATTAGGACTGAGGGGAAACCATGCAGATTTATAATCTGTTCAAGAAATGCTTTTGCCAGACCGGTAGCGTTAGGACGTCCTTTGAATGGAATGAAATGTGCCATTTTAGAGAACCGGTCTACAACTACCAGAATGGTATTAAAAAGATAACAGGGAGGTAAGTCTGTGATAAAATCAAGAGAAAGAGTATGCCAGGGAGCCAGTGGAATATCCAGTGGTTGTAGGAGGCCAGCTGGTTTTTGTTTTTGTGATTTATTCTGTGCACATATCCCACAGGATAGAACAAATCGAGCAATCTCCTTATGCCAGGTTGGCCACCAATAATTCCGTTTGACCTTGGCTTGAGTCTTAGCAATTCTGGGATGGGCTTCGATCTGGGAATCGTGATAACTAGACATGACCAATTCTTGCAGATCTTTACTTGGTAGATATACTCTTTCCCTGAAATAGGTGTGTCAGGTACTGTCAAGTTGGAGTGACATATTCTTTACATACAGTATCATATACTCATTTACATTGGGTCAGGGGAGACACATATTTAGTATAGAAAGGTTTTAGGAAGTTATTATGGGTTATATTTTTAAACAGCCAATTTTGCCCTTAACCTTCATTACAGTCTATGGAGATTGCCCCAAGCCAAGATGGAGGTTCTCAGTCTAAATTCTGATTGGCTGGAGATTGTTTATAGGGAGGACAATGAACATTCTAAACTGCCTTTCATCGTCCTTGCCCAGCTGAGAGGTTGTGTGCCTTGTTGCTCCTGCTTAACTTTGTCAAGGGTGACAAGTTTCTAGCAGTTGAGCGGAAGATCTGAAAGTAGAACAGGAGTCGTGTTTGGAGTTTGGTGGAGACACAGGACAGGAGTCAGAAACTTCCATTTTTTCTGAGAAAAGAAGTTTTCAAGTCTTATTCACAAGATAAGTGACTTTCCAGTTTTGTTGAACTTTGTAAAAAGGTTATATTTATCTAAGGGATTGAAATCAAATCTATATCTAAAAAGATTGAAGCGCGTACGTTTGTTTTTATCGCTACGTGTCAAATCAAACTAGCGCGTGAGTTTTTTGTCCGTTACTTTTCGCCCGCGTGTGTGTCTCTGCGCATGAGAGTGAAGCGCGAGCGTGTACTTTGGACTCGCGTTTACTGTTCGTTTACGCAAGGGTTTTTTCTGCGTGATAAAATAAGCGCGTGTGTATTTTGTTCATGTACGTATTTATTAGTGAGTTGGACATTAGCGCAAGTGCGTTTTACCCGCAATTGAATTGTCAGCGCGTGAGCGTATTTTCCGCGACTTGGAGGGAAGGGCGTGTAATTTTTATCGCGTCTTGGACTTTAGCGCGAGAGCGTTTTACCCGCGAATTGAATCGTCAGCGCGTGTGCGTATTTCCCGCGACTTGGAGGAAAGCGCGTGTAATTTTTATCGCGTCTACGACTTTAGCGCGAGTGCGTTTTTTCCCACGAACTTGATTGTTAATGTGTGTGCGTAATTCCCGCGATTTGGAGAAAAAGCGCATGATTTTTGCTTCCCGCGGTTTCTGGCTTTGCACGTGAAGATTCCATCGCAAGCTAAATTTGTTCCTGAGAAAAAGACTCTCTACAAAGAAAATATTAAAAACAAATACAAGAACTTAAAAGAACTTCATAAATCTTACTTGAAGACCTTGTTCAAGAATCTTAGATTTGAGCAGACTAACTACAAAGTTAAATTACATTCATGGACCTACTGAGAAGGCTGAATTATCTATAAGATTCTGGTCCACAAGTAAGGAAGTCTTGTCTGCTTTTCACTTCTCTGGGCATTCTGAAGAGAAGAACCAGGTATGGTTTTTAAACTATTTTGGTTAAGGATTTAGAGTTTAAGGTTAGTATAGTAACCCATGAGTAATGAGGTATATTGCATGTTTATGTTTTAACTACAGGTGAAGAACCAGCGAGTTGATAGCTTCCAGCCTGGTGTTTGTTTCTTTGTCCCTTCCCCCTTTCCCCTGAAAGTGAGGTAAACTGAGCAGTTATATTTATGTCAGCTCAGAGTGCCACATTTTGGGTGGATTGTCGGGGGTTCAGCAGCTTCTGCAGACACCAGGTTCTCAGCCTGACAGGTGTAATGCTCACCTGGTATCCACAGGGATGTCACTCAGATTGTTATGACCTCTTACGACCTCAAACCCTTCCCTGGAGTCTACTCGACTGGAGATTGGGCCTGAAACACAGGATTGGTAGAGTTTAACTCCCTATTGTCTCTGTGTGCTTGAACCCCTTCTTCCCCGGGGTCCAACCCTTCCCTTTGATCCACAGCTCACCTTGTTTTCTTGGAAAGTGTGCTCTCCATCCTGCTTTCAGCGCAGGGGCGCATTGATTGATGTGAGCTCATTGCTGCCTAGTTACTTCACTGGCAAGAGTCTGACAGGTAAGTATAATGAGTCTTTTGAACATTTCTCTAACTTTGTTCCTTTCCTTCCTTCGATGATGGCTGGCGTCCGGGGATGGCGACATGCTGCTGAGATGAGTAGCGCTGAAGGTGAGTGAGAGCGCGATGCGCAATGCGACCCTTTCGTATTTGTATTGAACTGAGTTCTTTTTCTGTGTATTTTAGGTGCCACAACGTTTTCAGCGTGGATGCCGGTTATGAAGAAGAAATGCAGTGATTAAGCGCGGTATGCAGCGCCTCTAGGCGTTTCCACGCTAACCTGGAGTGTCTTTTCTCTCTTGCAGATGGATGAGAAGGTCTGGAGACAGAATTCCCCCAGAGTGGCTGGGATTCAGGTAAGCGTTTGAAGCTCGTACAGTCTTTAAAAATAAGCGAAGATTTGCTGAATGCTTACTAATGCCTTTTTTCTGTTCTTTTCCCTTTTCCTTAGGAAACGGCATGCCGGGATGGGAATGACACCGCCAAAGATGCCCGCAGAACAGAAGGAGCGATGAATGATGGGCAGAAGTGCTGCAAGGTAAGGCTGTTCCTAACAGTGTTCTTTTTCTTGCAGGAGCAGAGCGAAGAAGAAAGATGCAGGCCTACTGGAGACCGATCCGAACACGGTGAGTGTCACGCTGCAGGTGCAGAAAACGCAAAGCATGCTTCTTAGCCTGGGCGTGGTTTAAATAGTCTCTGGGTATCCCAGGTGTCTCTGGGCTGAACCACACCCAAAAGACTAGACTGCACATGCAGTTCTGGGAACCAAAATATGTGGGGGCATCCATCTTGTCCCGTACAAAGCACTACAAGTCCAATCCCCAATGTTATCCTATGGGAGTGAGCGAGTCTGGTGCCACAAGCGCCAAGTCTGACTCCAAGTGGCTCTTTGGAGGGATGGAGAGGCCCTTGAGGGCCATGTAGGTGACCGTGGCCTGGCTCCAGCCTGACATCTTGGAGGGCTGGGGACATGAGGGGCAGGAATCATGACAGTAGGGTAATCCATCCCGAACTGTGTGATGTTCATTTTGGGAATTCCATTTCTGCAAGATCTCGGGGTTCATTAAGGTTCGAATCTTATCTTGAAGTTCACTCAGAGTCAATGTGGTGGTGAGTCCCAGTAGTTTATCACTTGGGATGATGGCAACAGGGTCCAGGGTACTGTTCGTTTTCTCTTCAACACCCATACGAGACAAGGCATCGGCCTTCCCATTCCAAACTCCCGGTCGGTATGTTATTACGTAATCGTATACTGTGAAAAATAGAGCCCACCGCAACTGTCGTGAAGATTGGGCTTTTGCTGAGTTTAGGTATTGAAGGTTTTGGTGATCTGTGATTACTATTATGGTATGTCTGGCACCTAATAGATACTGCCGCCCGGCTTTGAAGGCTAATTTTATTGGCAACAATTTGTTGGCCCTCATTAGGACCGTGGCATTAAGGGGTTAACGGCGCCGTAAACGGTGTCAGTGCCGTTAAACCCTTAATGCCTTACTACGAGGTCCCTTTGCGGGACCTGACCTTAACGGCTGGTCTAGACCAGCCGTTAAAGTAGGGGCCCGCAAAGGGACTCCCGCGGTAAGTACGGTACCGCAATTTGGGGGTAATTCCCCATTCCGCCATGGCAGACTCCGGCATCAACCATGGTGCTAACAGCACCACGGTTTTCCGCCGGAGTCCTAATGAGGGCCTTTGTCTGTAATTGCATAGTTAAGTTTTGGTGGTGAGAATTTACATGACCAAAAGGCCATGGTGTATAATTGGCCTGTCTCTGGATCTCTTTGAGAGAGAACTGCTCCCATAGCTACAGTGGAAGCATCAGTTTCCACTACATAGGGGATATCAGGGCGAGGATGTTGTAAAATTGGCATGGAGGTCAATATTTTCTTGAGTTCTTGAAAAGCCTGTTCGCCTCTTCAGTCCATTGGAATTTTTTGTTGTTTTTTCTCTAACGATGTCATTGGGTGGACTATCCGTGAGAAATCTGGAATAAATCGGCGATAAAAATTTGCAAAGCCGAGCATGCTTTGGGTTCCTTTAAGTGAAGAAGGTGACAGCCAATTAAGGATGGCATCTACTTTGTGTAAATCCATCTTGACTCCCTTTGGTGAGAGAACAAAACCGAGGAACTCAACTTTGGTGACCTGGAAGGAGCATTTCTCGAGTTTAGCATACAGTTTGTGCTGGCGAAGTTTTGGAAGGACTGAGCGAACATGTTCCAAATGCTCTCTTTCAGGGGGGGAAAACACCAGGATGTCGTCAAGGGCACAGACATCGATTAATTCCCGTAATACATCATTCATGAAGTATTGGAACGCTGCGGGAGCGTTGCACAACCCGAAAGGCATTACCTGATATTTGTACATGCCATAATTGGTGCGAAACACGGTTTTCCATTCATCCCCTTTCTTAACACGTACAAGGTGGTATGCTCCACTGAGGTCCAGTTTGGTGTAGATTCGGGCATCCTTGACTTGGTCCAACAGTTCCAGGATAAGGGACAAAGGGTAGACATTTTTTACTGTGATTTGATTAAATGCACAATAATTGATGCAAGTCCTCAAATCTCCTTCCTTCTTGGGTACGACGAATAAGGGAGAGGCTGCCAGTGACTTTGACTGGCGGATAAACCCATTAGCCAGGTATTGATCCAGATAGGACTTCAAGTGGAGATTTTCGGTTTCCGTAAGTGCATAAATTCGACCACAAGGAACCTGTGACCAGGTATCAGGTCGATCTGACAGTCATAGGGAGTACCAAGTTGAATACCGCTTTGCCGCTCTACGCTCTTCACTTGCTATAGTTGCCGCTTGGACTGCCCTTTTCCTTTCGGCTTCCTTTCTACTGCTGCTGCCGATGCTCAGCAAACAGCTGTGATCTTCGTGAGAACAGGTTGAGTGACAGTGCCCGTATTGCCCGCCTCCCCTACCCAGGGATTGGCTTTCATTCTTCAACGCTCCATTGGTTGGTATTTGAACCCCGGCACATGCGCATTGCGCGCAGGCTTCCAAGCGAGTACCAAGTTGAGTACCGCTTTGCCGCTCTACGCTCTTCGCTTGCTATAGTTGCCGCATGGACTGCCCTTTTCGGCTTGCTTCCTACTGCTGCTGCCGATGCTCAGCAAACAGCTGTGATCTTCGTGAGAACAGGTGACTGTTAGTTGGTGCGCTGTGCACTGCCACTGCCAACAGAACATTCGCTGAATGACATTCGCTGAACATTTGTTAAAGATTCGTTGAACACCTGTTGATTTTGCTCTTGGCTTTCTTCTAGGTTGAGTGACAGTGCTCGTATTTCCCGCCTCCCTTACCCAGGGATTGGCTTTCATTCTTCAACGCTCCATTGGTTGTTATTTGAACACCGGCACTCGCGCATCGCGCGGGCGCAACCAAGCGAGTACCAAGTTGAGTACCGCTTTGCCGCTTAGCCGCATAGCCAAGGTGCTGGGGGAAAGCTGCTTCATGCGGCATTAGTAATAGTGTGAAATTCCCATTTTCTTTTTCTTGGAAAGTAAGCGTCTGTGAAAAACGTTGATTGATTGTTTGAAGCGTGTGTGAGTACTAAAGTATAAGCGAGCCTTTGATTTACTCTAAGTTATAAGAATGACCTCATATACGGCGTATAAGCTTACCACCAATATGACATCCATCGCACCGTTGACTCTTGTTCCACAGACACAACCTCTCTCTGCGGGGCTCCCGAACTCTGACTTACCTCAATCTTTTTTCACTGCTATGTCTGTCACCCCCCCCGTACTCCACATAGACAAACCCGTTTCCTGTTCAATGTTCCTAATGCCCAAATAAACATATCTTCGCCGCTGTCTCCTGCAACCTGCTCACTCAACGAGACACGTACCCCTTCACCACTTGCCATAGGAAAAATCAGTTCCCCGGCCCATACTTCATCAAAACAAATCAACCATCGACCAATTTCTGACTTGACAATGATGGAATCGACCAAAAATTGACCACTGGTGCGTCAGCCGAATGTGTCCATTTCACCAATTGCTTTCCCCCAACTACTATCAGACTCTATCGCCATATCTATTCATGCAAGCACATGTGAGTCCATTCATTTTACCGGACAGCCGGAACGTGTTTCAAGTGTTCCATCTGTGTCATGTATACCTAGTGATATACCATCTGGCAATGCTATTCCAATGCTCAAGTCCTTTGCCTTACCAACGCCTCGACCTAACAGACCCTACCCGATTGATAATGCTGCCCAAACGTTGCTAATGATTCAACCAGCTCTAACCGCAATTAATACTGCCATTTTTAGCTTATGTAAATTATTCGAAGCATTGGATACCAAAGTAGCCCATCAATCCAATCAATTTGAAGAATTAATGAAATGGCTTTCTATGCAACAACTCACTAAAGTGTCGTTGAGCAAGGAAAACCTTGAAGAGTCTGTTATTATGTTACCTAGTGACGTGGGTCAGCCTAACAACATTCTATCTTCTGTACAAGCCCCAACATCTATTACATCACAGATTGTTCCCGCTGTCCCGGCACCATGCCCATTTCCACCAATCTTGGGCATCATAGGCCTTGAGCCCACATCCACCAAATTTTTTTCTCAACCAGCAACACAAGAACAACTGAGCGAAGCAATGGTTAATCATCTCGGAAAATTGCCCGCTTTGCAAATTCAGCAGAATGGTAATCAGGGTCCGAGTCATCTGCAAAAATTGAAAACCAAAAATCCTAAATGCAAGACCAATGGTAAGAAAAATTTGATCCCCATAAAAAAGACAAAAAATATGATTGGAGCAAAAAACTTGAAAAGTACTTTGTCTACCTTTTTCAAAGCTCTTGGCAAATCATCTACCACAGCAGCCAAACAAATTACTAGTCTCACGGCTCCTGTGATAGATGTCCATGCGATGAAGGAAGGAGTTGTAAAACAATCCACCCTGCACTTTCCCACTACAGGGAAAGAAATTGCACCTACTGTGCCCATTTCGCCCTTGACTCAACTGGTAAAGGCCCTATGCAATACAGAAACATCTTCTGCACTCCTCCCTGCATTAGGCAACTCCAGTAGGACTGCAAATAGCCAGAATTCAGTGAACACCAGACTTCTTCCACAACCCCAAGTATCATCTCAAGTGTCTTTTGCTCCCCTACCCCTACCTAAATCTGTATCTTTTGCGCCCATGCCTCAAGTAACACCGTCTTTGAATATTGTCACTCAAAATACCTTAACAGATGAACTTAAAAAAAGAGTAGATGAATGTCTATCTGCCAAATTGTTGGAAACCTTCGCACAATCCCAATCTGAGTCTGCTCACCCCAGTGAAGAGCCAAGGAGAGGCTACCATAAGTTTGGTGAGCAACAACACCCATCTGGAGAAGCTTCTAATCACACTATGCCATCATGACAGGATGAATCATCCGAATTTTCTAGCATTTCCAACAATGGAAAATGGACACCGCGTAAAACTGAGAAGCGGTGGCCTTCGCGACACATTCACCCACAAAGAGTGAAATTTCATACTTTAATTGTAGAGAAGGTATCCATCCCGTCTATGATCTGAACCGACGCAGTGTATTGAATATATTTGGGGACATAGATGAATTATGTAACATTACCACAGATGACATTGACCAAATTGAATTTTTAACTGATTCTCCACCTACAATAGTACGACTATGGATTCCATCAGGGGTAGTCCTTCAATCTATTTGGCGTAACAAAATGGCCCTATTTAATATGGGGTTTCTATTGGCTGAAGACCCAGAAACTGCTTGTTTGACCACCAGAAGACCAACTGTGAAATCGAAAATATATCAAGGCCAACGTAGTGAGTCTCGAGAAGCCTGGTCATCTGACAATTCACAACAATAACCACTACCATGTGTGTCATGATGCCTACCCCCGGGCATCCAGAGCAAATCCATCAGCCCTGGAGCAGGCATCATGTTCCCTGGAAAGGGCCCAACAACCCCTGTTAGGGGCCATCTGGACTCAGTGCTGGCGCCTTTGGTGCCAGGCTCATAGGAGTCATCGGTCCTGGTGCCAGAGGCGCCAGGCTCATAAGCGGGAACCTACCTGAGGCAGACCATGCTGCATACTTACCTGATGCAGACCATGCTGCAAGAAGCCACAAGCCAAATGAGGCTTAGGAGGGACTATTTTACCTAAGGGACTACTTTTTACTCAGGTGGGGCTGTGGAACAATACTTACCTGGGACTACTTCCAAGGCTATTTAAACCACGCCCAAACAGCAGCACATGCTTCGCGTTATTCTGGATCCAGCAGCGTAACGCTCACCGTGCCTGCAGCAGCATCCAGACTTCAGCCACGCCCGCCTCGGACCCGGAGCACCTAGAAACAAGGGAAAGAAAAGAGAAAGGTTAGAAGAAGATCAAGACCAGCTTCTTACCTGATTCCAAGGCCACCGCATCATCGAACCAAAGGAAAGGCCTTATTTTAAAGGCGTTGCATCGTCAGCAGCAGCGCCGCGCTACACTCACCGTTCTTCGCAGCATCTTCACGCTTCGCCGCAGTCTCCGGCATGTTCCCGCCGCACTCCGGCTCCTAGGAGAAAGCAAAAGACAATAAGGTGAGCCAAGGGAACTTAAAGAGGATTACTGGTTACCACCCAAAGACTTACCTGATTTACCACCGGGGGGAACCAATCCTCTTCTCGGGTTGGCGCTGCTCCCACTGCACCATCGCCGCACCCCGGCCCCTAAGGGGAAAAAACAAAGCACAACAGGGTGAATTAAAGGGAACTATTAAGAGGAGCCACCTCCCGCTATAGACTTACCGGATTTTACCGCCAGAGGTATTCACCTCGACTCTTGTCTAAACTCAACACCTAAAAAGGGAAAAGACCACAGATTACGGAATCGGTTAAGAGTGAAGGTCTGGCAATTGAAATCTTACGAACTGCATACTTACGGCGCCTTGCCGGGAGAGTCAAGATAGCTCAGGAACTCACCAATTCCGTCGACCAGTGAAGCAACTGGTCCTTCTCGCGCCCCTGCGCTCGAAGCAGGATGGAGAGCTCATCCTTTCAAACCATAAGGTGAGACTTTTGAGGGAACATCAGAGGTGGACAGTAGAGAGGACAACTGGAGGTGGAGGGGGTGTTTCACGCTATACTCCATAGGTGGTTAATTCCCCCTTCTCCATTCACAGAAGAATATTCCTACGGGCCAGACAGACGAAACTAGGAGGGCCAGTCCAGTCCATCATTTCAGCCCTACGCATTACACTGGAGGAGGCCACAGCAGTCCAGACCAGATCGGCGCCTCTGTGGGAGTCAGGTGAGCGTAACAATGTGACAACGCAAGCCAAATATATGTTGTTAGTTAGAATACAAGGGGGCATAAGCATCTTACAGCATCTTTTAGAGACAAATCTGTTCAACATCATATTATAGTGTTACAGGAAAGTTGGCTTATTAAACCCCCTCTATGGGACAACTATGAATTGGCCCTCATTCTGGCAATTTTGACTGGAGACAGACCTTCTTCGGGCCTCCTTGTGGCTGTCAACCCCACTAAGAGCTTCTCAATAACTCCATGGGCCTCGGTTGGAGCAAATATCCAACTAGTCCGAATTTCGAATCATAATTTGGTCTTTGCCCTAGTCAATATATATCGCAATCCGGGCAGCATGTCTGATGAAATCTTTTTTGCGGGTCTCCTGGACATGTTCGACATTATTTCATTGGACAAACTTACACCATCGTCCTAGGTGACTTAAACCTAAACTGCTGGAAGGTGGGACCACAAAGTCAAGCGGTCCGCCAATGGTCTTCGATCATGAAAGAACGCAACTACCATATGGTAAATGGTTCAGTAAAAGGTGATGTTCCGCCAAATTATACATGGCATCGTGGGCAGGCAAACAGCATTATTGATTACATATGTTGACTCTAAACTAATTTTTCATACAGAGCATTTCAACGTCCAAGACCATCTAAATAGTGATCATTGTATGCTGATCCTCCAGCTCAAACTGAATATCATGTCACCATGCAGAGATCAGTACAGTTCTAACAATTTGACAGTCAATAGTTCTCTAACTCGCCTGAAATGGACTGTGACCACCTTAAATCAATTTGAACAATTAATTACAGTCAAGTCCTTCCACCAGGGCGCAAATGAATACACAGATCTGTTACACTCGTTTGCCCAAACGGTTGCTATTACCCAGTCTAACGTCGTCAAACATTATCATGTCTTTGATGCTGTTGTCTCGAAAAGGAAGGCAGAGTATAGAATGTTAAAAAGGCAAATCCTACGCTCCGACTCTGTCAACAAGTGGTAGGCACTAAAATCAGCCAATTGTAAATATAAAAATTGTCTCTGCGGGCGGAAGTCCATACTTTTTCAACAAGACAGAGAAGCAATGGCTTATGCCATGCGAGACAAAAATTCAGCCGGAATGTGGGTCAAGCATTTTTCCACCTTGTATGCTGATCCCCAATATGCAAACCTTGACTACCAACCGTCGTCAAGGTCGGCTTGGGAAATAGAAGCCTCAGAAGAAGCCATATATGACATCATCAAAAAGTTAAGCTCTTTGAGAGCAGAGGGTCCTGATGGCCTATCTAACTTTATGTTTAAAAAACATCCACATAGATGGGCATATAGCCTGTCCATAATATTTTGGGACATCCAACTCACTCGCCTCATTCCTCCCTCGTGGAAGGCTTCAATAATAATTCCGATATTTAAAAAGGGTGATCGTTCTGTCCCGGGAAATTATCGACCAATTGCGTTACTAGACACCCTAGGGAAAATCTTCACCAAATTGGCACTTCGCAAATTTAATTGCTGGACAGGATCCAACAACCATCGTGACTTGAACCAGACAGGCTTCATGGTCTGCATGGGTACTAACATCAATCTTTTGACGCTGAATGCTATAAAGGCCTGCTGCTACGAGAATAAACAACAAGTCTTTTTTGCGTTCATTAACCTTAATGCTGCTTTTGACTCTGTAAATCGCCATCTACTATTGCAGAAGCTCGCATGAGATAAGAGATAATTGCCCCAAAACATTAGTTGATATTATCCATTCATTACATCACGCCACCTTTGTCCAAATACGTATCACCCTAGATGGCATTCAAACGGAAAAAATTCCCACATATCGAGGTCAAATACAGGGCTGCTCATTAGCATCAGCGTTGTTTAATTACTATATCCACAACGTGAAAATATATTTGGCACAAGTTATATCAGATTCTCCAAAATTAAATAATCAGCAAATACAATCACTGATGTAGGCTGACGACTTAGTCCTTGTTTCTAGAACCCAGGTCGGATTACAACGGCTTTTGGGCGTGTTCCAGGAATATGTAAAGATTAATGAACTATCCATCAGCCGACTAAAACCCAGATCGACCAATTTTCACCTAGGCGCTTGGGCCCTCTGACAGACATGTGGACCATTGGTGCAATTCCATTCAGTGTGGTTACAAACTATTGTTATCTAGGTACGATCTTTGAAGGTCAGCAAAGAGCACATGGGCGTACTATTCTTCATCTTCCCCAATGCACTCCGATCCCGTGGATTGGATATGAACTTGGTCTACTATCTCTCGAAGCCCAATACAGCTGGCGCATGTGCTCCCTATTTAGAAAATGTCTGATGTCCTCAAATGACAAAACACTACTTGAAACTCTGTTGCGGTACCTTTTTTCCAAAAAACAATCTAATTTCATCTCTAATTGGCTGGATAACGTGTACTTGTCACTAGCTAAAGCTGAGATTTCTATTAATCTGTTGATTTATAATCCTGACAAAGCCAAGCTCAAAATGTATCAAACCGACTGGATTGACACCTGCGAATCATGTCGAATGCATCGTGACGGTGATGCCGTACGATTCCCCCCCAAAAAATTAAGCATTTATCTAATTCGCTCACCCTCCCCGAAATATCAGTGTGAAATACTCCGCCTTCACTTCAACCTGTGGTTAACACGGGATATTGAAGCAAGACGAGGTGTTTTGAAGTCTGAGCAAAATGTATGCCGTTATTGTAAAGACAAGACCAAGCGCGAGACTCTTGCACACCTGCGTACAGAGTGTATCACGCTAAGAAATCAGAGACAAATAGCATTCTCCAGACATTGTCAACATCTGGGAAACATATCTCAATCTGAATGTTGGGCAACTTTGCCAGGGTACAATAATTTGGCAATTCAAATCGCAGCTGTCAATTTTCTGAACAGTCTTGATCTGGAGATAGAGGGACATGAAAACTAATTTACCTCACTAGAAAATATCATGAAAAATGAATAATGATCAGTAGAACAAGTGTGTATATGGATAATATAAAATTTACATTAGATAGCTTTAATCAATACCTACCGCCAAATTGAGCGGCTTGTTTTATATATGTATATTTTGTTATTTATGAACCAAAAGAAATTGCAAGTTAACAAGTTTTTCTTGTATTCCACCATGTTTTAGTTCCTCCTAATTGTGTTAATGTTGTAAGCGTTATTTTAAGTGACTAATGAAGGAGTATTAAGTAGTAATTGGGCCTCATTCCGACCCTGGCGTTAACCAAGGCGCTATTAGCGCCTTGGTTGACGCCGTTATCTTTCCGACTCCGCCATGGTGAATGGTGGAATTACCGCCCCATTCCAAGGTTGGCGGGGTCGGTAATTCCCCATCCACCAAGGGCCCTTCCCCATTCCCATTTTTGCCCCATAGGGCTCAATGGGAATGGGGAAGGCGCTAATTACGGCACCGTAAATTACGGTGCTGTAATTAGCTCCTAGGTCACTTTGCGGGTTGGTTTTTTAACGCCTGCAAAAAGCAGGCGTTAAGTACCAACCCGCAAAGGGAACTCGGAGTAGGGCGGTAAGGGTTTAACGGCACCGGTCTCGTTAACGGTGACCGTTAACCCTTACCGCCCGACTCGGAATGACCCCCATTGTCTTGTTTCTTTTACATGAAGAAGTTAATCTTGTTCTTATTTATCAATCTATGTGTGTCTATGAAAATGATTTATGTATGTGCTGTATTAATTCATTTTTTTAAAGTTTGATTGAATTCAACCATATCAAATAAAAAATAAAAAAAATAAAAAAATAGGGACTATGTGGCAGTAATGTGTTAGCCTGTTCCTTCTGAAAAACATCCTGATATTCTTTTGGTAAGGTGTCCATTGGTTCCAGGATTCCTGGTGCTATTCCTTTAACAGATTTCAGGTTTAGCTGTGATATAGATTTCGGGTAGCAAGCCTGGGCGCATACGTCGGAAAAGGTCAGTCTCTTTGCACGCCAGTCTATGTGGGGATTGTGAGTTACATGGCATCCCTAAAATCAACCAGGGATGTCATTTCACCAAAAAGCCAGGGGTAGTGGAAGTGACATTACATGACCTTTGACCCCCTGATGACATCACAGGAAGTGATGTCATTTGATTCCACCCTGAAGTGATATCGCGGGAAGTGATGGAACACGACCATTCACCCATTGACAAAACAGGAAGTGGCATCACATAGCTTTGTACACTACGAAAAATATGGCTACGATTTCACTATAATGTGATGTACATGTCATGCAAGAATGGATCGCCATATGTATCATTAAGATCAGTGTGTATAGGCCCATATTACCAAATTACTGTGAATGCAAGCAGACGTCCATGACCAAATGGTAATGATGTGTTATTGTATAGCACTTCAGTTTATGCGCTTTATATAGAAAAAATATACACCCAATATCACCCAACCTGTGTTGGTACTCATTTATTGACCTCAGAAGGATGAAAGGCTGAGTTGAGGCGTTTAAGAACAGACTAAATCAGTGACTCACCCCCTGAAGTGTGCCTGAAATAAACCTTTAATGAGCCTAGCAATTATTGTATGGAATTCCAGAAAGACATTGTTTGGTATTCCTATTCTTTCTTATTTAGGGTTAGTGCTGAAAGTGTTAGTTAGACTTGTGGCACTCCAGTTCTTATTTTTCTTCTTTTTTTAAGGGTCCTGAACAAGAAAGCCAGCCACTTTAAATTTAAAGAGCAGGAGCTTGCATTACAAAAAAAAAAAAAGAAAAATACTTTTTTTTCCTTTTTCTTTTTTTAGAGGATGCAAGGGAGGCCTCAGAGGTCACAGTTGCGACCTTTGGTGACCCCTAAATGATGTCCCTGAGATCAACTGGAACTGAGGAGCTTTGATGAGGTCAAACGTGATTGCTTCTTGATGTCCATCCTGACACAAAAGGGTTCATTCTGTTGTGCATTGGGTTACTGGTCGAAGCAATTTCTGTACCGTCAACAGTAGTTACCTTTTCAGTTGTTGGTTTTGTGCATAAGGGAAGTCCCATTTCTGTTGCCAGATCTCAATCTATGTAATTACCAACTGCTCCGCTGTCTATATATGCCTCTATGGCATGCATCCGTGACGGTCGTTGGTGATTGATCAAGGTTATTGGTAGGGCGAAATGTGAGGTCTGTGACTCATCCTTCTCGCTCGACAAGCGGACCTCTACGCTTGCCAGGCCTGGTAGTTTTCTTTCCATCATCTTCTTTCTCTGTAGCGTCTACCACCTTCCTTGGAGGTTTCACTCGGCATTCTTTGAGGTAGTGACCGGATTTACTACATTATAGGTATAACTGTAGCTGTCGCCTCTTATCTCTTTCAACCTTGGTTAAAGGGGGTCGTAATCCTCCAATCTGCATGGGTACTGTGGTATTTTCTGATGGACATTGAACATTATCTTTTGAACGTACGTACATGGCACAATTTTCAAGTCTACTTCAGTCTGTTCTTCGATCCTGTAATCTATGGTCCAACTGAACTACCAGGTTGATAAACTCTGCACAGTTTTTAGGTGGGTCTACCACTTAAGCAAGGACATCCTTCAGGTTTCCTCGTAGGTCCCGACGAAACAACGTGTTTCTTTTATCTTCTGGCCACCCCACTTCTACAACCAGTCTATTAAAGGTGGCAATATAAGTCAGCAAATATTGATTCCCTTTGCGGAGGGACAGGAGTTTTTCATCAAGAGCTTGTCCATGCAAGTGTCGAGCAAATAACATTTCCATCTCCTGTTGAAAACCCCTTAAGATATGCAGTAAAGGGTCATCCCGGCTCACTAAAGGTACCGACCAGTCTGCGGCACTTCCACTATAATATGATAACATGAAGGCCACCCTCACCTGGTCGTTTGGGAAAGCACCAGGGCTACAAAGAAAATGAAAGCGGCACTGGTTCATGAATGTTGCATACCTTCTGGGGTCTCCATTAAACCGTTCTGGTGGTGCCAGGGGTACTGCTCCCGGCAACGTTATCTGTACTGGATTGACTGATGATGGTATTGCGAGGGATGGAGTGAATCCAGGCAATGGAACCTGCCCCGCCTGTGTTTGTAGTAGCTGTTTGCTTAGTTCATCAGTACGGTCTTTTGTGACTATTAACTATCTACTTAAGGCATTGGTTTCCTGCCGGGCTGCGTGTACCTCGGCACTTAATTGTCCCAAAAGCTGGGCTAACTGATCAGTTTCAGGTGTCTCCATGATGCCCAGGTGGATAAGGTTTAAAGCCTTTGTGTTCTGTTATGCTCACCTGATATCCCCGGGGGCGTCTGGAAGGCTCTGAGAGCTGGAACCCTGGATGTGTAGTTGCCCAGTGCAGAATAATGAACTTTAGTTATTTGTAGGGTGAACTATCCGTCCTGCGTTTCTTGTGCAGGGGCGCTTTACATTTGTTGGTGAGCTGCCCGAGTTGCTTCACTGGTGCAGTATGCCTTCCTTGGGCCCAGGCCTGCTGCGACCCCGAATCTGCTGGTAGGCAGGTAGGTTTGTTAATTGTAAGTCTTTAATCTGTTTATGGTGGGAATTCGTTACTTTCTTTATCTCCTTCTTTTCGGGTGCGAAGGTCTTGATGCTGGCATGCCGGATGGAGAGGCACGTTTCTAGGTAAGAGAAAGCGCCTTTATTGTGTTTTGAAGCTAACCTGTGTTTTCTTCTTCTTCTCCTCACAGGCCGCTGTGGTGCTGCGAGTGGATGAGAGCGCCATGAAAAACAGATCCCCAGAATCCGTTATGGTAGTACAGCACTGTGCGGTTGTTTAATATTGAAAGTGAACCTGAATATGCCTCTTTTCCTTTGCAGATGTTGCTGTCAAACTAGAAATTATATCGTGCCTCCTATTGCTATGAATATATGTATATTGGCCTACGCCAAGCTGCTAACAAGCTGCTTATAAACTACATGTGAATAAACTCGCATTGCAAGGTCCTGACCTTAGAAACCATGTAAACTGTCATTTTGGGTCAAGCCGCCATTTTAGGTTTTCTTGCTCTATAAAGTCACCATGTGAGCTAAAATGGTAGCCTATGTTATTCAGAACAGAACTTGATTGGCATGACCTCTGTACAGCTAATGTATAACTTGCCTGCAGGCCACTTGTTAGGGTCATGAGCTGAGACCTTGTCCTTCTGCTGACCTGTGTGCAATGGATTCCCTGTATCACCGAAACTGATCTATAATTGAATGAGAAAACCTGCTTAACTATATTGTATAAATTAAGTCCCGCATTGTAATGTTATGCCTAGAGCATACATTATTACCATTTCTTCTTGTTAATGTATAAACCTAAGATGAACTAGATTTGACCTGGCAAGGGACCCTAGAGCAGTAACTTATTTATGGAATGGTTAACCCAAAGAAAGGCTGGACAACAGGCTGGAGAAATGTATAAAAGCCTGACTGTTTCAATGAATATTTGCACTCACTGAGCACACCGAACCACGCCGGAGTTCGCTGTGTTGTACTGAGAGTCGATAGCTATCTGAATTTTGTTCTGTTCTTTTGTAACTGGATTCAGTATAAAATAAAGTACTTTGTATGTTCCTTTGTAACCTGTGTTTGGGGTGTTTCCTTTTTGGTTACTCTGCCTCATATTATTTCCTTGTTTTCACAGTTGGCGCCCGGAATAGGGACCCTCAAGATTGATGCCGGATTATTGAAGGTTGACGCACGCTATCGGACCGGGATCGGACGGTGTGACATAACGGGCCCGACTGAACGAGATGCAACACCTCAACAGTGCTGCATGATCCGTTCCCTGGACGATAGCCGTGTGGTCTGAGATGGCATCTTGACGAGGGTCAATTTTTTGAGGCAGGCAGATTTGCCGAAATCAACATACACAAGGTAAAATTCGTTAGGTAAGTCCTTTGTAAACCGATCGGTCCTCCTTAGGTTTGGTCAGGTGAGTCGTTACCCGACTCTTAATTCAACCCTGACAATTTGAATTTGGCGCATTGTATCTGCAGACACAATTATTGACCAGGTAACACAGAGTATTTGAGAAATGCCTGGGAAATTGTCTAGCTGCTTTAGGGTATTATTCCGCAGCTATAGCCAAACTTTGAAATTTAGCCATCCGGCACCGCAGGAGGGGTCACCGGCATGTACTATGTACTGTAAGCATGGCATTGGAAGTGTAGTATTTAATAAAATTTGGCACAGACAAACCAGACATGCCTCCGAACTTCAGTGGCCAGTCAATGGTAGTTTTGAGATCCCTCGTATTGAATATTTAGAGTCAGTCTTGTTAAAAAAGAAGGCCAGACCTGCAGCATTTGATGTTTTGCAAAATTGGAAAAGAGAAGCGTTGCAGCAGCTTAAAAGTAGGGAAAAACATGTGCGCCGTCATAAAACAAATGCTGAAAAGGCGTTGTTATATGATCAGGACAAACAGTCTGAGTCGGTTAGGAATATGGACAGGGCTTTCTCACTCGGTATTCAGAAAATCTATCCTTCTAAAGATCTTCATGTTTCTGATGAGTTTATCGACAGATTGTTAAATGAACGAAGGCCTGGTGCCTCTGCACCACCTCCATATGTTCCTCTTCCTCCTGCTGTACCTCTTCCTGCTGTTATTCCTGCTCTTCCTGCTCAATCTGTTGCTCCTATTCCTCCGGTTGTTGTTCCTCCACCTGCTCCTCTGCCTCTTCCCATTGCACCAGTAATAGTACCTCCATTGAATTTGCCTGCACCCTCACTCCCAAGTAGTTCTGTACCGCTTGTAGTTGATCAGGGTGCAGGTTTGAGGATTGTTACTCGTAATACAGTTCCTACAGAAAAGAAACAGGATTTGTTTGCATGGGCTAAGCATTGTATGGAGAGAGATGATCAAGCTAATGTTCTTGCCACACTTTCTAATATGGATAATTTTCCTGAGAAAAATGTTTTCATTGAAGGTTTAGGGATTCATTTATGTGTAATGTGGGGTAAATTAAATAATGCAGACCTCCCACAAGGGTTGAGGGACCTGAATACTTTAGCGTTTTCAAGAGACACTGTGGAGAAGGTACATGAGCATGTTGAGAGGATATTTGAGTATAGAAAGGAGTTGGAAAGGTTACGGAATGAGGATGACGAAGAAGAAAGTATGTATGTACAGAAACGATTTCTTCCGTGTCGTAAATCGACATCTGAGGAGCGCGAATTTGTACAAAAGATGCGATTAGATGGATTTCAGACATATCGATAACTCCAGTTGAGGTATATGACACATACAGTCAATATACACTAGAAATGCAGAGGAAAGTGATACAGGTAATGGTAGAGTACCTGCAGGATGAATGTTTAAAGAGAAAGGTTAGTTGTCCCACAGAGTTATTGAGCATTTATAAGAGAGCTTTTTCACTTGACACTTCTTCAACTGCTTTAGCGCTCGACTTAGCTCTGTTGCTTAGTAGGCGTTCGGAGTTGCCTACATCTCAGTTGCCTATGAGAGAGGTTCCTCCAACATTTGTCCCAAAGGTTGAGATTCCTGCTAATGCTGCAGCAGGTACACCTGCTGTGGACATTCCTGCACATTATGTATCGCAGTTTGTTCACGTCCCGTTTTCACGACAGGAAGTGAATACTATTAGACAAACTATTCCTGACATTAGGAAAAATCCGACAGGGTTCTATAAAGAGATAGGGCCTCATTACGACCCAGGCGGTAAGTTACCGCCTGGGCCGTGACTTTACCACCATGGCGTAAACTACGTTTACGCCATGGTGGTTGGCGGACTTACCGCCCCATTCCGACCTTGGCGGGGCGGTAAGTCCCCAATCCCCATTTACCCTTCCCCATTCCCATTTTTGCCCCATAGGGCATAATGGGAGTGGGGAAGGCGTTAATTACGCCACCGTAAATTACGGTGGCGTAATTAACTCCATGGTCCCTTAGCGCCATGGATTTTAACACCTGCTAAAAGCAGGTGTTAAAAGCACCATGGCGCTAGGGGACCTCGTAATTGGCGGTAAGGGGTCGGCGCAGCTAACGCTGGCGTTAACCCCTTACCGCCAGGGTCGTAATGAGGCCCAAAGAGTCCGTTTTGCAGTCCTCAGTGTTTACCCTAGGCGACATTGATTTGCTATTCCCTGTACTCCTGCCTGTAGATTTGTGGAAACAAGTTAGAACTATAGACGATGTACCAGGGTTGGGAGATACATGGGCTAACATAGTTAGGCTTGATGGGGAAAGGCCAGCTGGTGAGAGACCACCTCAGGTGATACTAACTTTGCCTGACAGAATCATTGCAAAACTGAAAACTATAATCCCCGAAAAGAGAATTATTTGGGACAAGCTTACGGCCTGTGTCCAAGGAAAATCTGAGGGTGCTACCGAGTTCTTTAATCGGTTTGAACAGGTATTCTCGGATTTCAGTGGACAAGACTTAGGCACAGAGTCTGGGAAAAGATTATTTGTGGACAAATTTGTATGTGGATTGCTGCCTGACATCCAGTCACAAATTATGTCTTCTGAGAGCGCTTGGCAGGCGAAATCCCAATCAGAAGTACTGCACATGGCTCAGTACTACGAGAACCGTGTCAATAATGAAAAAGATAGAGTCGAGAAGAGAAAAGGTGAGTGGAAGACTAAAGTATTGTTACAGCAAATTGTTAGAGGCCAAAGAGGGGGTAGTTCGCAGATTAGAGGTAAGTATGTTCCACAAGGGAATGTGCCCTTGGGTCCTGTGAATATTAACCAGTGTGCCTATTCTCGCCAGGAGGGTCATTGGCGTGCACAATGACCTGTCCTTCGACAGAGGTCGAATAACACATTTGGAAATATGGGTAGACGATCCAGAGGTCGCCCAGGTGTAGGGGGCCCTGGTAGAGGCCAGTTTTCGCAGGATCCCCAACAACCTTTTTCACAGGATAATCAGACTTCGAGTGTGGATACTAGAAACATATTTGATCATCCTTCTGCTGCATATCTATCTGAAGAGCTTCCTTTTGATGATATTTTGTTTTGTTAGGATTGCCCGAAGCAGGGTTTGGAACCTACACCTATTCCCGTTAATCAGAAAGGTCCCTACGTTGAAATGGTAGTGGGAAATAGGAAACATCAATTTTTGATAGACACTGGAGCAAAGAAGTGCTCCATTGATCATTCTCGGGTTCCAAACATTCCACTGTCAGGGCAACCAATGTTTCTGTAGGGTTTTCTGGCACACCAGTTGTTTGTCCGGTTTCTTCACCGGTACCTATTTCTTTGGGTCCCTTTACGGACCACTGTCCATTTCTCTTGACTTTGAATTGTGGAGAGAATTTGCTGGGGTTGAATCTGTTGAAGGAATTAAATGCGGTAATTCATTGTTGTTCTGATGGAGTGCGTTTGACGATTTCACCATAGCAATGTTCTGTTTCGCAATTCTTGATTAGACCTTTGCCGCCAGAATTCAGTAATGTACCAGAGTGTTTGTGGGCAATTGATTACAATGATGTCGGTGTTTTGCAGATTGAGCCTGTTAAAATAGTTTTGGAACATGGAATTAAGCTGCCCCGTATTCCACAGTATAAGATCTCAGTTGAAGGCGAGCAAGCTTTGAAGAGCATTGTTTCCGATTTTGTGCATCGCGGGGTGATTGAGGAGATTGCAGGAAGTTTGTGCAATAGTCCGATTTTACCCGTGTACAAAAAAGGTGATAATGCAATTCAATTTCGTTTTATAATTGATTTACGTGCCATTAATAAAGTCGTCACTCCGCAATTTCCAATTGTGCCTGATGTGACGAAAATATTAACCATGATTCCAGCTACGGCTACTCACTTCAGTGTTGTGGACCTAAAGAATGCTTTCTTCAGTATTCCTATACATGAGGATAGTAGATACTTGTTCGCGTTCACCTTAGGGGGACGCTCATTCACATTTACTCGTGCACCTCAAGGTTATACTGAGAGTCCTAGTATTTATAGTAGGGCTTTGAAAGAGCAGCTTGGTACCCTTAGATTGCCCCCTACTTGTACGTTGCTTCAATATGTTGATGATTTGCTTTTAGCCGCTGACTCTGAGAGCTCTTGAAAAGAGGGCACTGTGTTGTTGCTCATCCATCTAGCTAAGCATGGTCACAAAGCTTCGCTTAAAAAGTTTCAATATTGTTGCCAGGAGGTCGCCTATTTAGGCTATCTCCTGTCAAAGGAGGGAAGAAGATTGACACCTGAAAGAATAAAACACATTTCTGGCATGTCTGTCCCAAATACACAAAAGGAAGTTAGAGCCTTGATAGGTATGGCTTCTTACTGTAGGTTATGGATCCCGAACTTCTCACTAGTGATAAAACCGATGTTGGCCTTGACGAAGAAGGGTATTTCTTCGCCATTGCCATGGAATACGGAGCATCAACATTCATTTGAGTTGCTCAAGACTGCATTATGTTCGGCGCCAGTTTTGGGCACACCGAACTATGAGAAGGCCTTTGTGTTGTTTGTGCATGAATGCGATGGATGTGCTTTGGCTGTATTAACGCAGGAACATGGAGGGAAGAATAGGCCATGCGGTTACTACTCTTCCGCCCTTGATCCTGTTGCATGCGCTTTGCCAAGATGTTTGCGTGCTGTCGCTGCTGCTGCTGCGTCTGTAAAACAGAGTGAGGGAATGGTCCTAGGCCATGATTTAACCCTGATGGTGCCTCACTCTGTAGATATTCTATTGAACAAAACCCAAACGCAACACCTCACTTCTGCACGACTGACAAGATATGAATTAATCTTGTTTGCTCCCCATATTCATATTAGGAGGTGCTACGTTCTTAATCCGGCTGAACTCCTACCTTTCCCGCAAAATACTGTTTGCGGTGACGAAGAGTCACATGACTGCCTGTATACTACTGAACAAGATACAAAAGGCAGAGTTGATTTGAGGGACACTCCTTTGGATAACCCACAAGGGGAGCTGTTTTGTGATGGCTCCGGCTTCAAACTACTGGATGGTACATCCACAGCTGCTTATGCAGTCACTACATTGAGTACGGTTGTGGAGACCAAGAGAATTACGCATAACTCTGCGCAGGCCGCAGAGATTATAGCATTGACTCGAGCTTGTGAGCTTTCCGAAGGACTAACAGTAAACATATATACTGATAGCCAGTATGCCTTTGGGGTGGCTCACAACTTTGGGAGACTTTGGTCAGAGAGAGGGTTTTTAACTTCGCATGGCACCAAGATCCAACATGGCTCCCTGATAGTACAATTGCTTTCAGCGCTTGCGCTCCCTAGTCAGTTAGCAATCATTAAGTGCGCAGCACATCGCAAGATTATAGATGATGTAGGGAAAGGGAATGCTTTCGCTGATCAAATAGCTAGACAAACTGCCTCTGATCTCTTCACGGAGATATATGTTTCAAGGGGGACTGTAGATGCCTATGCAATGGATGAGGGTGTTGGGTCTGTACGGGATATCCAAGCCGATTGGCACATTAGAAGAATCCAAGAGGTGGGCTGAGGGCTTGGGGAAACTCGATGATGATGGGTGTTGGGTGGACATGGTTGAAGGGAAATGGTTGCTTCCTAATGCCTATATAGTAATGATGGTTACCATGGCCCACGGTCCAACACGTGTGCGCTCAACAGATCACAAGAATGTTAGAGAAAGTCTGGGTAAATGATAAGATTTCAAAAATTGCCCAGCATTATGTCCAAAATTGCATGATTTGCCTACAACACAATGTGGGAAAGGGGACAGCAACTCCAAGAGGTAGCTTTGGGCCTCCTTCTGTCCCGTTTGAAGTGATTCACTTTGACTTTATTGAAATGGAGCGATGTAACAATCTAAAATATGTCCTTGTGGTCATTTGCGCCTTTAGTAAGTGGGTCGAGGCTTTCCCTGTTAAAGGCGCTACAGCCATGACCACTGCAAAGACCATGTTAAAGGAATTCTTCCCACGGTTCGGTTTGCCGAGAGTTATCTGGTCGGATAATGGTCCGCATTTTATCGCTGCTGTAATTCTACAGATATGTACGGCATTGCAAATTGACAAACGATTCCATTCGGCCAGACATGCTCAGAGCGCCGGATTAGTGGAAAGATACAATGGTATCATAAAAAACAAGCTCGCTAAGACGTGTGCCGGCACCAAACTAAATGGCCAGACGCCTTACCGATCGTGTTACTTTCAATGCGGATAACCCCTCAAACTAAGACTGGGCTCTCTCCCTTTGAGGTGGTAATGGGGAGACCTGCTAATATTTGGGGTTTGCCTAAAAGCTGCGCATTGCGCTATGTAGAAAATGTACTTCTCTCCGACTATTGTAGCCAGTTGACTAAAAACCTGTATTTCATTTATCACCAGGTACGAAACGCTTTACCCGCGCGATACGAGGGCCCAGGCAACAGTATACAACTTGGAAGTTGGGTTTTGGTCAAATCCTTTGACCGATCTTCCTGCCTTGCACCTCGGTGGCGGGGCCCGTTCCAGGTCCTGCTGGTCACCCAAACAGCGGTGCGTGTCGCAGGCCGGAAGCATTTGATCCACGCGACGCATGTCAAGAAACTTCCTCACCCAGTGCCACACGTTACAGAAGAAACAGAACCCCTTGCTAACGCTGCAACCAATGATCCCAAAGCAGTGAGTAGCACTGAGAGTGCGTCGGAGAATCTTTCTGAGCCCGTGAGGCTTGGGGAAGCTGTCATTTTGTCTCCGCACTCTCCGAAAATTTTGCTCCCGGAAATTGCTGTTCCAACTTCACTTGCCTCTGCGACGTTGCTTCCAACGGAAAGTGACGACATCTTGTTCTCGGATCAAACAATACTAGGCACAGCAAGATACAACTTCCGGCCACGAAGATAGACATACGGCATGGTTTTGCTGTGCATCTGATAGACATACGGCACGGTTCGGCTGTGCATTCAAGGAAGGAAAGGATCATCAAGAGCTTGCTTTTGCCCAAAATGTTGAGGAAGGGGATTCTGTTGGCTAGGGGTTGTGGAAGGACTAAGAAGCCGCGCGACCGTAGTGTCGCCAGCAACGAACATTAGGGGTCGTCGATTGAAAATCTACAATGCCACCGCTGCTGCTCGTATTGGACTTATAAATAAGGGGGTGACCAACTCGGACAATAAACAATGTGCCTGGGCCCCGAAAACGTATTGCTGTGTTTTTATGATAATATTTGGTTTTATAATAGTCACTGTCTTAGGCCTTTGGTATTTTGAAGAAACTCATCCTTTAGAGTCTTTGCTGCCGACTGAAATTGTACCCACTGTTCCTACAGCTTTTGTACATTTGCATACTCTGTCACCTAGGGATTCAGAGCATAGACAGAAGTATCACAATAATACCTTGTTGCTTATAATGAATGCAACACATGCCATTTTTAATAAGACTAATTGTTGGGTCTGCTCACATTTACCGAAACATGGGGATAAGGGGCTAGGTTGGTATATTCACCTTTTACCTTTGACAACTGCTTGTTATGCTTCACTTAGAGCACTGTTCTTTGGCCGATGGAACGATAGCATCTCGGGGAACTTTGATGGCACTAATTTGAATAGTTTTGAGAAATGTGTTCTGATTCCCCTGGGATGCTCGATTTTTGCAAGTAGGAGTAAGCTCAATGTTGCTTCTATTAGGCCTTCTGATAGACTGTCTCGTCCTTTCCAATCTTTGATTTCCTTTAAAATGGCTCTGATAGGCAATAAGGATGCCGTGCCTCCTTCTTATACTGTTAACCATAGCCCCGATTCAGTTTCTTTCTGCATACAGAGGAATGGCACCCGGTCAATGGGAGATTTTAAAGGTTGTGCCAACGTTGCAAATTTGACTGGGAAAGACAGACCTTTGTATGTAGGCGAACCTGTTTATTTCGTTTGTGGTAGTTTAGCATTTCCCTGGTTGCCCAAGGATTGGCAGGGAACCTGTTATTTAGGAATCCTGTTACCCGGGGTATTTGTAGCTAGTACATTGGAGGTTTCTAAGGCTCGCCCATGGCGGGACAAGAATGGAGATACCCCTGGGCAAGTATTGGGAGATATAGCAAAATCAGTTGTGCCCTTTTGGGGACAAATAACAAACTCTGAGAACATTAGGGGATTAGCAAGGGTACTGAAAAGAACGATCAACCGGACCACGGACATACTCTACAATATGACACTAGAACAAAAAGCAATAAGATTGGTAGCACTCCAAAATCGGATGGCATTAGATGTCATTCTGGCAGAACGAGGTGGAGTATGCAAATTAGTGGGGTCCGCTTGCTGTGTTTTCGTACCAGATTCCTCGCCGACAATTTTTAAGGCAATACAGAATCTGCACATTCTTAGTTCAGAAGTGCATGTTCCCGAGGGAAATTGGGATCTTAGTGCTTGGTTCTGGGACTTCTTGCGGTCTTGGGGTTGGAAAGTGCTTTCAGTCTTTCTGATTATTTTGGGAATTCTGCTATTTCTTTGTTGTTGTATCCAATGTCTACCAAGTATATGTTCAATGCTAAGGGGATGTTGCGCTCAGGCGATAGGTACAATAGGACATAAAGTGTATGCCCCGGATGAAACCTCTAACGAGTATGTACTGAAAGAGATCTTAGTAAAAGATCTAATGGCAATAGATATTTCTGACAGCTATTCAGGGTGTATGGACGATGACACATGGAGTTATTTGCAGGGAGATCATAAGTAGTTTAGCACTTGGCATAGGCCAAAAGGAGGGTTTGTCAAACTAGAAATTATATCGTGCCTCCTATTGCTATGAATATATGTATATTGGCCTACGCCAAGCTGCTAACAAGCTGCTTATAAACTACATGTGAATAAACTCGCATTGCAAGGTCCTGACCTTAGAAACCATGTAAACTGTCATTTTGGGTCAAGCCGCCATTTTAGGTTTTCTTGCTCTATAAAGTCACCATGTGAGCTAAAATGGTAGCCTATGTTATTCAGAACAGAACTTGATTGTCATGACCTCTGTACAGCTAATGTATAACTTGCCTGCAGGCCACTTGTTAGGGTCATGAGCTGAGACCTTGTCCTTCTGCTGACCTGTGTGCAATGGATTACCTGTATCACCAAAACTGATCTATAATTGAATGAGAACACCTGCTTAACTATATTGTATAAATTAAGTCCCGCATTGTAATGTTATGCCTAGAGCATACATTATTACCATTTCTTCTTGTTAATGTATAAACCTAAAATGAACTAGATTTGACCTGGCAAGGGACCCTAGAGCAGTAACTTATTTATGGAATGGTTAACCCAAAGAAAGGCTGGACAACAGGCTGGAGAAATGTATAAAAGCCTGACTGTTTCAATGAATATTTGCACTCACTGAGTACACCGAACCACGCCGGAGTTCGCTGTGTTGTACTGAGGGTCGATAGCTATCTGAATTTTGTTCTGTTCTTTTGTAACTGGATTCAGTATAAAATAAAGTACTTTGTATGTTCCTTTGTAACCTGTGTTTGGTGTGTTTCCTTTTTGGTTACCCTGCCTCATATTATTTCCTTGTTTTCACAATGCTGTGGTGCTCCGGATGGAAGCGTGTTGTAGCGCGATGGAATTCAGGTAAGACTGAGGGAATTCAATGTTTTGGAAGCGCACGTTCTAATATTGTTTTTCCCTTTCTCGTTATTGCAGGTCGCAATGTTCGAACAGCAGCTGTGGTAGCAGTTCGCCGGAAGTCCTTAAGCTAGTACTCAGAGGTGAGTAATGTTTCTTCTTCTTCTCTCGGTTTCCACAGATTGCAGCCCAGTTGAGATTCTGAGTGCTGGATGGTGTTTTCTCAGGTAAGACAGAATAATCTTATTCTTGTTCTTGCAAGATTACAGGAAGATGCTGAAGATCAGGAGCTGGACACGGTGAGCGTCACGCTGCTGGTTGCAGAATAACACGAAGCATGTTCTGCAGTCAGTGTGTGGTTCATATAGCCCAGGTAAAGTAATACCAGGGAAAGCAGTTCCAGGCCTGCCACACCCAAAACACTAGACCGCATGGCTTGGTTCTTAGAACTAGACTGTGTGGGTGCTTCCATGTTGGATTTAAAGGCCCATGTACATAAATGGGACCTAGTTTGAACAGCCCTTCCTTCCTACATATGAGCCTGGAGGTGGCAAGGACTGGTTGTCTGATGCCATTCCATGTGTAGGGCAGTGCATGTTTGGTGTCGGTGTACCAGTGTTGGTTGAGTGACTTTATTGGTGTGTGTGTTTGTGTGTGTGTGTAATAATGTCAATGCAGGAATGCTTTTGGTGATTGGTGAGATATTTCATGATGGTGTTTGGAGTTTCTCATTGGGGATGGATACTCACTTCTTCATGTGGCTTGCCAGATGTTTCACATGGTTGAGATGTTTGTTGTATCTGGTGACACCTCATTCACCTCTTCGCTACTGGAGGTTCACTTCATTGTATGTTGAGGTCCTTTCTGGTCCACTGATGTTTAGGTGTTCCTATGTCATTTGCGTGTTAATGTGGATGTGCCCACACCTCATTCACAGGTATTGCAATTTTGCATTGTGGATGTTGAGGAGGGATGTGGCCTCACTGTGGATCAGGGGGCTACACTCATCACTTGTGCACTATGTCCTGTAAGAAAACCATGGTATCAACAGTAAGAGGGCAGACACAAGTGATCACAGTTCAAGGCTGTTTATTGACTTAAAAGGGTTTGAAAAATGCCTGGCTAATCCTAAATCTACAGATGGGAGCAAGCTGTGACCATCAAATAATAATAACGCATTCCTAGTGGTGTCTTGTCAAAATAAAAGGGCCTATAGTAATGAACCTATTGCCAATCCTTACCTCTAAATACGAATAGTGTAGGGGATAATGTTTATAACAAACGAAAGAAGTGTTGAAAAATGATATGTCACGATGTTCAGGCCTTTGGCCTCCCCTCCCGACGTTTTCAGCACGGGACAAGGTAGTTCACTCCAGCGTAGCACAGTCTCTGGCTTTTTTAACACAAGCATACAGTTCGATCATTAGCATCAGGAGCTTCTGTACGTAAATCTCTTTGCTTCTGAAAGTCTCAAAGGGCCTCATGCAACCAAAAAAGATGCCAAGTTCTTTTCCTCTTTGGATTTTCACAGGTATTCACTTTAGTTGATTCACTATTCAATCGGATCCCCCTCAGTCGGGCTCATATCTCTTTAGTACAATGTTTGTTCTCTTTGGATCCCCCTCATTCGGGCTCAAATGCCTTTTCCACAATGTTCGCAGGATATTCTTTCGGGTGACTCACGGTTCACCCCGGACCTCCCTCAGCCGGGCTCAGATCCCTTTTTAACACAATTAGTCTCCCTCAGCTGGGCTCAGACCAATTTCAATCAAGTATTGAAGACTTTCGAATGTGCACAGGATTAGGCGTGACCCGTCGCAGGACCACTTCGATTTTACAATGTATTAAATGCAAGGGCGTTTGGTACTTATAGATTTTATAAAGCAAAGTTTACATTCAATGTTTCAAGCACTCCAAACGACAGACCAGACTTTTTCGCTGCTTCAACTAACTTGCTGGCTGGGTTTAGGAGTCCCCCTTTATCGCGTCTGTTTGATGTTAGAGTCAAAGGTTGTTACCCTTTATTGCCTCAGCGCCTCCCCAACTCTGCCATTTACACGGGAGGGCCTGCTGGTAACCTTTTGGCATTGTATGCTGTCTTTCTCCTCTGCTGGGCTGGCTTGCATAGCCCCCTTGGCTTCTATGCGGTAGCGGCCTCTCGACAAAAGGTTTTTACTCTCCAGCTTCCTGGATTCAGCCTCATGGTCTCTCGCTCTTTACTCCTCAGAGGGCTCCCTCGGTCGGGCTCAGACTCCTCTTTCACGGTTTTCAAAATAAATGTTTTTGGACTTCAAGTCCCATAATGTCTATATACTTATTTTGCTCACACTTCCTCAGCTACCTAAAACGGCACTCTCACAGTTTGGTAGCATTAAGATAAAAAAGGGGATCTTCTGTTTAAGGTCAATGGCATGTGCTCTCTGGTTTGGTCCAGGGGAGGCGCTCTGGTGTGGGTGCCACCAGGTGACCCCAGCTGCCCCTGGATGGCCTCCTGGAGGGGCAGCTTCTACTCCACACTGCAGCCTCCCTGTGCTCACCAGTCCAGTGTCTAAGCAGTTTTTCCCTCTCCAGGCCTTCCAGGTTTTCTCTGGCAACAATGGGCTCCCTTTGGTATCTCGGCACCCTCCAGCATCTCCAGCTCGTTCAAAATGCTGTTTCCGGCTGCTGCTTTATACTCCCAGCTAGAGTTGATTAGAGTCAGATGTGAGTAGTTGTCCCACCGCATTGCCACGCTCTGCCCCAACTTCCAGTTCTATGCAGATGACACTCAGCTAATTTTCAGGCTACCCTCAGCCACCTCTTCTCCCTCTCTCATCTGTGACTGTCTGCCCGCCATCCGAGTGGTGTGCCGCCAATGATCTCTGCCTTAATACCAGTAAGACCGAGATTATCCTCATCGGCACAACTGCTCCCTCCTTTCCTGTCACTCTCTGCCCGGCCTCTCTTGGCCCTCTTCCTGCTCCCACCTGTGAGGCTAAAAACCTCGGGGTCATCTTCGACTCCACACTCTCCTTCTCTCCTCACATCTCTGACATCTCTAAGAAGTCACTGCACCTCCTCAGAGGTATTCTTTGTTTCCCCTCCTTCCCCCATAAGCTCACTGTCTCCAGAGCTCTGGTTCTCTCTAGGCTGGACTATTGCAACAGCCTCTTTCTAAATCTGCCTGCTTCTACTCTCCGCCCTCTGCAACTCATCCAGAACAGGACTGCAAGACTTGTCCTTGGCCTCAAGCCGAGGGATTGTATCTCTCCAGGAATGAATTCTCTCCATGGGCTCCCAGTGGCTGCGATTATTAAGTTCAAAACCCTCTGCATTGTCCACAAGGCCTTCTGGGGCCTGGAGCCTCATTAACTTCAAGTCTCTTTTCCTAAATATCTTCCTTCTTAAGCTCTTCACTCATCCGCCTCCAACTCCCTCAGGGTCAGTCGCTTCTCCAAGCAACGAGTGGTGGTAGATCTCTTTCTTCGGCTGGGGCCTCCCTCTGGAACAGCCTCCCTGCCTCCCTAAAACTTGAGTAGAATCATCTCCGGTTCTGGAAGCACCTCAAAACCTGTCTCCTCGCTTCTGCTTTTTCTCCTCCTCTCCCCTGCTGACTTCCTGGCTGAAACTGAAACTGCACTGGTTACCTGACCACCCTCTGTCTCAGGGGTACAACACCAGTTGTACACCTGCACTGCCTTTCTGGCAATTCCCACACTTGAGGACTGTTTCTGTGTCCCTACAGTCCCACTACGAGCAATTGACACCTGATGTCTACACTTACCCTTGCACTTACCACCTGCTGGCCGTACTTTTACTTATTGCTTATTTATTCTATTATCCCATGTACTGCACTGTCCCCTCCGCCTTCCCCCTGCACTTTCCCACTTGCCCCTTCCCATGCACTTGCGCAATCTGAATAGACCTGGCATAGTAGGATCGTTGTCTGTCTTCCCTCTGTTGCCCCACCCTTGCCTCATTGCACCTTGAAACAATTGTGTATAGGCACATTATAAATGCCATATCATATCATATCATATCATATCATATCATGGTCTTTGTTTTCCCTGATGGTTTCGCCTTTTCTTTACAGAAAGGTACTGGGGTATGATGGGACATATCCCATGACAACTGAGGTGATGTCAGGTAGGGGTGTATCGGAACGGGAGGAATACCATGTCTCGCCCAAGGCTGTGTCTCTCAGAGTCCCCAAGGACCCCCTGCCCAGGTGAACCTCCCTCGCTCATTCACCCACAGGGTTGGGATCCAAGAGTGATGGCCATGCCCTGGCCACCTGAGCAAAGGATCCCCAGGAAAAACCTGGGAGAAACACCTGAGGTTTCTCACAGTCCCATGTACATGAATTGGCCAAAGTGTAGCTGGTGCTACAGTATGATGTCCGATTAATGTGCAGCTGGGTGTGGTCCAACAGGGAGCCATGGAAGAGCCTATGGTCCTGGATTCAACAGCAGTGCTCCCAGGTCAGTGGGGTATTGGTGTCCCAGGTGTTCATGTTGAAGGAGGATGTCTGGCAGGTGTACTTCATGGAGGAGGCAGGGCGGAGGAGTTGTGGTAGGTTGGTGCTCCACGTTGGACTGGGTGGAGGGTGGTCTTGCGGGTGCTGCTTGGGGTTGGGGCAGAGGTCGTTGGAGTTTTGGGAGGAGGGTGGACTTGCGGGTGCTGCCTGGGGTTGGGGCAGAGGTCAGTGGGGTACTGGAAAGATGGCAGACTTGCAGGTGCTGCCTGGGGTTGGGCAGAGGCCAATGGGGTACTGTGAGGAGGGCACACTTATGGTTGCTGCTTGGGGCAGATGTCAGTGGGGTACTGTGAGGAGGACAGACTTGCCAGTGCTGCCTGGGTTTGGGGCAAATGTCAGTTGGGTACTGGGAGGAGGGCAGACTTGCCAGTGCTGCCTGGGATTTGGGCAGAGGTCAGTGGGCTACTGGGAGGAGGATGGACTTGCGGGCACTGCTTGGGATTGGGGCAGAGGTCAATGGGGTACTGGGACATGGGCAGAATTGCAGGTGCTGCCTGGGGTTTGGGGGCAGGGGCAGAGGTCATTGGGGTACTGGGAGGAGGGTGGACTTGCGGGTGCTGCCTGGGGTTGGGACAGAGGTCAATGGGGTATTGAGAGGAGGGCAGACTTGCGGGTGCTGCCTGGGTTGGGGCAGAGGTCAGTGGGGTACTGAGATTAGGGCAGACTTGCGGCTGCTGCCTGGGGTTGGGGCAGAAGGTCAGTGGGGTACCGGGAGGAGAACGGATTTGCGGGTGCTGCCTGGGGTTGGGGAAAAGGTCAGTTGTTACCAGGAGGAAGGCAGACTTGCGGGTGCTGCCTGGGTTTAGGCCAGAGGTCAGTGGGGTATCGGGAGGAGGGAAGACTTGCAGGTGCAGCCTGGGGTTTGGACAAATGTCAGTGGGGTACTGAAAGGAGGGCAGACTTGCGGGTGCTGCCTGGGATTGGGGCAGAGGTCAGTGGGGAACTGGGAGGAGGTTGGACTTGCAGGTATTGCCTGGGGTTAGGGCAGAGGTCAATGGGGTACTGGGAGGAGGGCAGACTTGCGGGTGCTGCCTGGGGTTGGAGCAGTGGTCTGCGGGGTACCGGGATGAGGGCAGACTTGCGGCTGCTGCCTGGGGTTGGGGCAGAGGTCAGTGAGGTACTGGAAGGAGGGTGGGCTTGTGGGTGCTGCCTGGGGTTGGGGAAAAGGTCAGCGAGGTGCTGGGAGGAGGGCAGACTTGCGGGTGCTGCCTGGGATTGGGGCAGAGGTCAGTGGGGTCCCGGGAGGAGGGCAGACTTTCGGTGCAGCCTGGGGTTGGGACAGATGTCAGTGGGGTACTGGAAGGAGGGCGGACTTGCGGGTGCCTGGTTGGGGCAGAGGACATTGTGGTACTAGGAGGAGGCAGACATGCGGGTACTGCCTAGGCATGGGGCAGAGATCAGTGGGGTACTGGGCGGAGGGCAGATTTGCAGGTGCTGCCCAGGGTTGGGTCAGAGGTCAGTTGGGTACTGGCAGGAGGGCAGACTTGCGGGCGCTGCCTGGGGGGGAGCTCAGTGGGGTACTGGGAGGGGGCAGACCTGCTGGTGCTGCCTGGGGTTGGGGCAGATGTCAGTGGGGTTCTGGAAGGAGGGCAGACCTGCAGGTGCTGCCTGGGGTTGGGGCAGAGGTCAGTGGGGTACTGGGAGGTGGGCAGACCTGCGGATGGTGCCAGAGGTCGGGGACAAGGTGCTGTTTCTCTGGGGTTTGTGGGTGCTGCTTTGGGTTAGGAGTACGAGGCACAGTTTTGCCGGGGTACCGCTTTCAGTTAGGGGGATGAGGCTCAGTTTTGTGTGGGTTTGTGGGTTCTTTTTCAATTACGGGGATAAGGTGCAGTTTGCCGGGGTACGTAGGTGCTGCTTTCATTTAGGGGGACGAGGTGCAGTTTTGCTGGTGTATGCTGGTGCTGCTTTAATTTAGGGGGTTGGGGTGCAGTTTCTTAGGGGTACTGGAGCAAGGTCGCAAGAGAGGAGTGGTTTTAATGGTGATTGCTTGAAAGTTATCCTTGATTACTTTTTAACATGGGTCCGGCGCAAACTTTGTTTGATAGTTCACATTTTTGTTTGCCACAGGGCCATGTTGTGGGCATACCAGGCACAACTCATTATTGTTTGCGCATCAGGTTTCTTTGCACTATTGATTCCATGTTGCGACTAACCATGCTACACCTTTTGTCCGTGCAATATTATTTTTCATGCAAAGAAGTTAGTGCAAACTTTTTTGTAAATTAGGCCCTTGGTCTTCCAGCCTATTGTCATCCACAGTATTCTGTGCATATTGTGTGTGTATACATATGTTCGCCAATTGTTGGCAATGCAGTCTATGGCCCTCATTACGATAATGGCGCTAAACCATGGCGCTATTAGCACCATGGTTGGTGCCGGTATCGTAACGAGTCCGCCAATATTCAATGGGTAATTACCACCCCATTCCAAGGTTGGCGGGGTGGTAATTCCCCATTGAACATTAGCCCTTCCCCATTCCCATTTTTGCCCCATAGGGCTCAATGGGACTGGGGAGGGTGGTAAGTACGGTACCGCAAATTACAGTACCGTACTTACCTCGAGAGTCCCTTTGCAGGTCCCTACTTTAACGGCTGGTCTAGACCAGCCGTTCAGGTCGGTTCCCGCAAAGGGACCTCGTAGTAAGGCGCTAAGTGTTTGACAGCGCCGCGGCCTTTTACGGCGCCGTTAAACACTTAGCGCCAGGGTCCTAATGAGGGTCTTTATGTTTTGGTGTGTCTCATGCACAACGTGTGTTTTGATCGCTCTGGACCTGCCCATGTATGAATGCAGCAAGAATATATATATGTTTGCCCCGAGGACCTAGGAGCTTGGGAGGCTGTCTGCTGCTTGGCCCCACCCCCTGCAGGACTAAAGCCATTACCGTAGCCTGTGAGGGTGGAAGCCCGGAGGAGGAAAGGGTGCAGGTGTTTGCTCCGAGGACCTGGGAGCTTGGGAGGCTGTCTGGTGCTTGGCCCCACCCCCTGCAGGACTAAAGCCGTTGCCGTAGCCCGCGAGGGTGGAAGCCCACGGGAGAAAAGGGCACGGGTGTTTGCTCCGAGGACCTGGGAGCTTGGGAGGCTGTCTGCTGCTTGGCCCCACCCCCTGCAGTACTAAAGCCGTTGCCGTAGCCCACGAGGGTGGAAGCCTGCGGGTGGAAAGGGCGCTGGTGTTTGCTCCCGCCTCGGTGTTCGCGTCCAGATGGCGTGGAGCACCTAGCACTTAACATCCAACACCTTGCATCTGGACCCAACACACGGCACAAGAACCGGCGCCGAAGTACATTGTCCCTAGCACTGCGTGCACAGGGTAAGGTGAGACTCCATATTACTTTTGGTTTCTGGATTCTGACCCCCAAAACATCCCTTATTGCACGATGGTCGGCCTCTTCGGGGGTGTTAGCTCTGGAGTCTGCAGTCCCACGGAAGAGGGGGACCTCTCATTCCCCTTTACCCCCCTCCACCTCTCCAAATCCACCCTTCTGTCCAGCATAAAAGGCCCCTCAGCCCCTGTGGAGCACTGAAAACGCATCTTGGGGAGAAGACTAGGGGGGAGGGCCTGCTATATAAGACACCCGGGGTCACGCAAGGCACAGAAGCCTGTAATGGGAGCCCACAAGTGAATGGAGGGCATACTCGACCAATTATGCCCAGTGTTCGGGGCCCTGCACCCAAGTTGCCATGCACCCCTTCTACGTTTTTCTGGGACCACATGTGGTTTTGTTTCATCTCCTCGATTCATTCCTGCCCAGCCAAGCCAATTTTTGGATGAACATGTGCCCTCGGTCAACCTCTTAACCCCTGGAGGGGGCGTTGACTGTGTAGCCACCGCCGTTCTCTTGGACACTTTGGCCACTGGATGTGAGAGAATTTCATTGGGCATTTTAAAGCTGCGTAGAGGGCAGGTTGCATTGGCCCCACCGTTGGAACCTCCCCACCCATCCTCTGGTCTGAACCCTGTTCTATCAATCCCGCAGCCGACAGTGGCTCTCCCTGAAGCTCACCCACTGTCGGCTTCTGCTTCTGCTCCTCATGCTCCTGCCCACAGAGGTGTGGGCAACTTTGATCTGGGCAAGAGAGCGAAACTTAGCCCCCCTTCCTGCAATCGGAGCATGCCCACGCCTGACGCCCCTATGGGGGTTAGCCCCTCTTTACGGATCAGCCCTTTCCGGGCTCCTGACCCCCTCTCAACTGGAGCCCAGTGTTCGCAAGTCCCACTTTCTACTGCATGTGCTGATCTGCCCAGCTGTCCGTGCCAACTCCTGCTCTCCTAGCTGGTGGAGATCAAAAATCTCCTATTGGTTCTGACCAAGGAGGTGCTCGGGGTGAGGGGGGGGTAATGCGGGGAGAAGAGGAGAGGTCTCAGCGGGGACAGGGCCCAGGGGTCCGAACCCAGTCTCTAACAAAGGGTTGTATTCCTCGCACCCCTGCCCGCCCGCAGCCCCCGTGGATAAGAACCACCAGTCCAAAAGGTGCCATTCAGAGGTGGCCCATCACCCAGCTCCACCGCCTCGGAAAGAGCTTAATGGGACTATAGCTATTGAGCCACCGCCAATACAGAATTTTGCGGGGAGAGTCCAGCATAACTAACATGCGCTGTGTGGGGAGGGGGACTGGTGTGTCAATCTTCGGGCATGGGAAGTCTACGCCTGGGCAGTTCATCCGTCAAGGCCACAGCAGTTCCACAGTGTTCCTCGAGGGAGTCCCTAAATTAACCACAGACAAAAGAGAACCACGGGACGCCTTGCGGAACAAATGTCTTCACTGGTTACGGGCTGTAGGGAACTGCGGGTTTGTGTCAACGGACTCTTTGTTAGAGTGCACTAGATTGTCCAAATATGCAGCTAAAACGGAAATTGTTAGAGTGTGTCTTTGGGGACGCAGATTTGGCAAGGGAGGTTTTGGAAAGATGCAATGGTTGAGGGCACCCGTGGTATCTGTTATCATGGTTAGCTCTACTCTCATTCCTATTAGTATGAGACCCATGGGTGACCCCCCTAGCAACAGCCCCCTTTCAGGGGCTAATCTGACTGCCCTGGGCCCGAGGCAGTTTGGGAGAAGGGAGGGTCAAGGGGATGGTGGTTCCTGATTTCTGGTTAAAAGAACTGTTGGGCAGCACCCAAGTTAGGGTGCAGCCTTTTGCTCTTGCTTGGGTATGCTTTTCCTTTTTTTTTTTTGCCTTGTCTATTGTAATTATATTTTAGCAGTGTATTTTTAGGGTGTACTTTGATGGCCTTTTCAGGCCGAATAAAGTTGTTTGACTGACTGATATAAACCTCTGCACTTCACAAAAAAAATTATTTCACCCTCCCCTTTATGCTTCAACTTACAACCAAAAAACCCCTGAAATTTGACAGTTATCGTAAACTAAGCCCCCAACCCTGCCACCACCCCTGTGCACTGCTAACACTAACCCCCAGACCATGAAAGATGTCATCTCAAATGTCACTGATGACATCACTGACAACATCACATGTTTAGCCACTTTGTTTACGTTCCCTGCCATATATATATATATATGTACATTCAGTAAAAAAACTTTGTTAAAGGAATGTTATACTTCACAGTGAAGCCAAACACCACTGCACATTCCCCCATTATGGTAAGCTAAGCAACCATAACTTTCACCATCTACGTGCATTGCCAAGACTAACACCCAGGACATCAAAGATGACATCACAAATATCATTGAAGCATAAAGGAGAGGGTGAAACTAGTTTTTTAGTGAAGTGCAGAGGTTTTTGGTAGGGCAACTTAACCATAACGTCCCCTCAACAAAGTTTTTTTTTTGTAGTGAATTTTACAGGTTTTTGGGATGGCAACTTAACCATAACGTTCCCTTAACAAAGTTTTTTTTGTAGTGAATTGTACAGGTTTTTCGAATAGGAACTTAATCATGACATTGTGGCAATGAAGTTGTGCAGAATATGCATTGTCATTATGTGATCTTGGGAGATATGTAGTGTAATCTACCTACTTGATATACATTTAACATAGAACATACAGAACCCCCTCCCTTTTGATATTAGAAAGGGACGGACTGAGCGCCTGTTTGCGGACACGGGCGGACAGGATCAACTTACCCAAAGAGGCGGGGGGTATCTGAAAATGTACTACGCAGTACGACGAAGGGAGATTACATCAAAAGAGTGAGTGGAGGTAATTTTTTTGGTATGTGGTGCAGAAATAATAATTTCTTTCTGTTGTTTTGACTCAGAAATGGCAAGTACTTTGGAGTGGCTGGAGGAGAATTTTCTGCATGGGGAAATGTCTGAAGACAGCGACAATAATGGTACACATTGCTGTGCATATGCAAAATAATGACCAGTATTTTATAGGCATTTAACATATGTATATTTTTTTTTAACAGACCAGGAAAGAAAAGAAGAAAGGGCAACAAATGAGACAGAAGAAGACAGGATAAAAAGGATTGAGCAGAAAATGGACATATTGAACGAAAATCTTAAAAGTTTACGGGAGTTTGTGGGGGACTGTGTGAGAGGAAAAGTTTGTTACTATTGCCCCACCTGTACCTGCCCTGCTTCTCCATTCCCTAGTGAACCTTCCCCAAACCTTAAAGAGGAAAATAGACGTTTTGACGAAATATCCATCCCATCTTCCCCTCACAAATCTTCTCCTCATAACCAGCCCATGTTGAATCCTAATTCTCCCATATCTGTGTCAGTGTCCACTTCCCCCACTTTTTCTTTGGACTGCAGTGTGCGTGTGTGTGTTTGGAATGTTTTTGTACAGTAGTTGTAGTGAGAGAGTTTGAGTAAAACATTTTTTTTTAAAAAGACGTAAAATGTTTGCGAACAGCGCGCCTGTTCGACCTATCCGCAAGGAATGGAATGTGGGTGCTAAGAAGGCAGTACAGAAGGCAGTACACCTACCCTTACTAATGTCAAGGAAGATGGATTTGATGGTTGACTGCATCATCTGTAGAAGGTGCGTGTACATAAACAGAAAGGGGCGGCCTAAGGACATTATACCTTGCCGTACCGCTTGCAAACGAGATGAAACATGTTCTTAGAACACACCAGATGTCCGGAATGGGTGTAAATGAGCAAAATGGAAGTGTGTGAAGGACAGTATACCTGTCCGTATTGGGCGCAGCCAAAATGGTGCCGTCCGTAGAACAGGGGCGGTGGCCGGAAGGTTCGTAGGCAAACAAAATGGAGTTGTCCCAAGGACACTGGAACTGCCCATACAGTGAACATATCATGTGTGCACATGCGCCGTACAACCGTAAGTATAGCGAACATCGCGCCTGCCTCGTTTCACGTGTGTCGCACTTTGAATTAGTTGGAGAACCCGAAAACTGTCCGTAGGACACTTTCGCGCATACGCATGTTGGGTAATCTGCATTTGCTGTCCAGCAGAGTCCCATTTCTGGTGCGGATGTGTTGAGGACATCATAATGTGACCGCACCCACGCTGACCGTGTGGACTTATTTGCAGTTTGTGTGCTTCTGCATCAGTACAAAGGAACTTGTAGACACAAGGAAAAGTACTGTTGAGTGTAAAAATGTAATTTCACATATGCCAGACAACAGCTGACCTGAGGACCTGGTGTGTAAAATGTTTGTACCGCTTTGCAGGGAAGAAAACGGTCACGAGGCACACCCCTTCACCCATAAAATGGCCACACCCCCGAGCTCATCTTCATTGTCCTTCTAGCTACAGCAGATTGAGGTGTACTGCCTTTATTGCTGTAGTGACCAAAAGGAAACTAATCGGTATGGCCTCCATGGCTGCTGTGGGGTCATTAGCCTCTGTACCACCCCCAAACCCGCCACCACCACCACCTCCCCAAGGGCCTGCAGAGAGATATACGGGTGAGGATGTAGAGAGCAAGGAAGAAAAGGGGGAAGAGAATGAAGTGGAGGAATTCTGCAATAGGAGCACTCGCCGGGAGTCGTGGGTGTGGCGGTTGTTTTCCGTTTATGGGAACGTACCAAAAGCACGTGCGAACCTGGTGAAGTGTAACCAGTGCGAGGTGGTGCTGAGTCGCGGGAGACTTGGTGTGTACAGCTTTGGTACGACAACCATGAAGCGACACCTCACTTCGTTCCACACTGCGTGGACAAGGTGGTGCCATGTGAACAGCGTAGTCGATTGAGTTCCTCCACAGCATCCTCCATGTCTGATCCTCCCACCAAAAGAGACACTCCTGTGGGGGAGCGCCTCCCTCCAGCTGCCTCACAAGCCATTTGCAATGCTGTTGACCCTTACCTTTCAAAGATGACAGTAGTGTGTACGTATTGTGACGCAGTACTCTGCAGGGGGAGAGTTTTCTAAGTGCTTTTGAGGCTGCAGTCACAGAGCACCAGAAGATCTGCTCCTTACTTTAATGAAGCTCACCCTATATCTTTCTCTGTTCACTTACCCTTTCTTATCCCTGTGGCTGGTGTCCCTTCCTTACCCTCCTTTAGCCTCTTCTCCTAGTGTGTCATGTGCTATGAAGCAATAAACGTGAAAACAACAAAACTTATAGAAAAGGCTCTTTTCAGAGCCGCCTTTCTCAGTTTAACAATAGAACTTTGAAATGAAGGTGTAGACCCCCGCGGAGTTGTGGAAAAGTTTGCGGACAGTCGCAGGGGAAAAAAAGGAGGATGCAAGCAGAGCAAACACAATGAAGGGTACGCTGGGAGTAAGTGGTGGCTCTGAAAAGAGCCTTTCAGTGGTGTGTTGTGTGGGTCAAAAACTGTGTATTGGAGAAAACTGATTGTCAGATAGGTTAGTGTGATTTCAAAAGAGGTCACAATGCATTTTGTACATTGCGAAGAAAAATCTGATTGCCAGCATATGTGAGGTGGACTCCATCTCTGCAGAAAATGAAAGCGCTGCGAAACAAAATGTTTTCATTGTGGAAAGAGGACATGCCAACATCTCTTAAAAAGGCACAAACAGCCTTATTCACATTGCGTCTTGCTTTCTCCATTTGTGGACCAAAAGCAGAAAAACGCAGCCATATTTGTCTTTGCGCAATACGGGAAAAAAGTATTTGAGAATTTGGAAACATGTCCATGAGTTTCGCAAGTATTTTCTTCATTGCAATTTGCAAAGAAATTCCAGAGACATGGCCTAAACTGTTTCCTCCGCAATGAATGATCAGTATATCTGGAGGACGCTCTGTCTGTAAAGTAACACAAAGAGTTTCCAAGTCCATGTAACGCTCACCTGATTCTCGCAGAGGCGCCGGTCTTGACTGGGCGACTACCGTATCTTCAATGGTGATGCGTAGCACCTGGTTGGCTCTTTGGGCTGGACCTCTGTGCACTGTATGCCTGACGTGTAGAGTAAGATGTCTGCAGATAGAAAATATGGGGTTATTGGGGTGTCCCTATCTCTTTCCTCTTCTCCTCTCCTGTAGACCCCCAAAGGTTAACGCTCTCACCTTAGGTAAGTGAATGCCGAGCTCTCCATCTGCCTCGGGGCAGGGTGCTGTAACCAGTTTCTTCACTGGATAGGTAGCACAGGCCTCTTGACTTCAGAGGACTGCTGTCCGTCGTTTACTGCACGAACGGTAAGTTTCGAGTCATTCAAATGTCTTTAAAGTCTTTAGTAATGATGTCTCTTGTTTTGCAGGGTTCTGGCGATGGCGGATGACGGGCTGAAGTGAGTTGAAGATGGAGCCCGTGTGATGAATAGAAGCGCCTGGAAGCACGTAAGTAAGCGCTTGTTGCCTGCTTCACTATGCGCTCTAACTATCTTTTTATTTTGCAGGTACGAGTTCGGAGCGGCTGCAGGGTGCCGGAATACCCACTGGATTAGATGTAGAAAGGAGTAATGGCACGTGAGTATTAAAGTTCCCCAATGTCTTTAAACGCACCTTGTTTTGTCTTTCAGATGCCGGAATGCAGTGTGAAGACCTCCGGAGCGCACGAAGAGTAGGTAAGCCTTTGCCTTTCAGATGCCGGAATGGTAACATGTTCTTTCTTGTATTTATAGGTGTTGCTGAAGACTGGATTCAGGATGTAAAGCCTTTGCCTTTCAGATGCCGGAATGCTAACCTGTTCTTTCTTGTCTTTATAGGTGTTGCTGAAGACTGGATTCAGGATGGTAAGCCTTTTTCCTTAGGCCCTGGACCGGATGCAGAAGACACGATGAGCGTTCTGCTGCAGAGGTTGCAGAATAACGCAAAGCAAGATTCATCCACCGGGTGTGGTTTAAATAGCCTCCTGTAGTGCTTAGGTGTCTCCTTCCACAGCCACGCCTAAGTAAGAAAAGAGTTCCTGGTAACAAAAGAGTTCCTGCCTTCCAGAAGAGTTCCAGTGTTCTGAATCTAGGGAGTGGCTCCAGCCCCACCCAACAGGAAAAGTAGTTCCAAACAGAAGAGGATCAGAGGCTCAACTGGCAGGCAAGTAAGCAGCATGGTCTGCTGAAGGTAAGTCCACCCAAGCATTATGAGCCCGGCGCTTCCAGCGCTGGGACTGGGCATATTTATGAGCCTGGTGCCACTGGCGCCAGGACTGGGTCCAAAAGGTCCCAATTGGGACTGGTTGGCACTCGGAACCTGGGTTATGGATCTGCTTCCAAGGGAGTTGGGAAAACCCTGACCTTTTGGAAGCAGAGATCATGACAGTACCCCCCCTCAAGGCCCCTCCCAAACCGGGCTTCTCCGGGGGTTTTGGCTTGTCAGGAAATGTTCGGTGAAATCTTTTGATTAGGCGAGGAGCGTGGACATATTCAGCAGGTTCCCAGGATCTCTCTTGGGGGCCGTAGCCTTTCCAGTCAATTAGGTAGAATAGTTTAGATTTGGAGATCTTGGAGTCCAGAATGCTTTTGACTTCAAACTCGAGTTCTCCATCCACTAGGATAGGTTTTGGAGATTTGGTTAGTCGGGTTTGAGGTTGCACGGGTTTTAATAGAGAGACGTGGAAGACCGGATGTATCTTCATGTGCGGGGGCAAGTCCAACTTGACCGCTACTGGGTTTACTATGGTAGTGATGGAATAGGGACCAAGGTATCTTGGGTTGAATGTGCGTGGCCCTTTTAGAGATAGATATTTGGTGGATAACCAGACTTGATCCCCTACTTGATAGTGAGGGGCTTCCTTCCGATGTTGATCTGCTCCTTTCTTGTATTGTTCTTTAGCCCTTTGAAGGTGAGAAACAGCTTCCTTAAAGGCTTGGGTGATTGTAGAATGCAGGTAGTCTACTGCTGGTGTTTCAAGATCTTGGAGGGGATCCAACTCCGAGGTTCGAGGGTGACTGCCGTACAAAAGAAAAAACGGGGTTTTCCCAGTTCCCGAATGGACAGAGTTATTGTAGGCATACTCGGCTATCCAAAGGATATCTTTCCAAGTTTTTTCAGTTTGTTGCAGCATGCAGCGTAAATACTGTTCCAGAGTTTGATTGGTCCTCTCGGTTTGTCCGTCGGTCTGAGGGTGGTGACTGGTCGATAGTCTCACATCAATTTGAGCCGACCGACAGCAACTTCGCCAAAAATGAGAAATAAATTGACTACCTCGATCCGAAATTAGAACCGAAGGAAAACCGTGCAGTCGGACGATGTTTTCGAGAAATTCTCGGGCCAGAGTTGCTGCTGTTGGCAAGCCTTTGAGCGGAATGAAATGCGCCATCTTGGAGAATAAGTCCACGATTACTAGAATCGTATTGTATCCGGAGCATGGAGGTAGATCGGTGATGAAGTCCATAGAAAGCGTATGCCAAGGGCGAGGTGGGATGTCAATAGGGCGTAAGAGGCCTGCTGGTCTTTCCTTTTGACTCTTGTTTTGGGCGCATACTCCACAGGACATTATAAAGTCTCTGATATCTTTTTTCCAAGACGGCCACCAGAAGTAGCGCTTGATCTTTTCTGAGGTCTTGGCTATACCGGGATGACCTTCCATTAAAGAGTCGTGATAACAAGAGATTACTTTTTTCTGTAAATCTGTGCTGGGTAGGTATAATCGTTCTTGGAAATACAATAAGTTGTCCTTTCCTGCAAAGTCCTTTCCCTGCAGATGCCAATTCTGTATGTCTGCTGGAGTTACAAGTTGCCTGGCTTTATCCTTAACTTCCTCTATGGATTCTGTGGCGATTACACCCAGAATTCTTTGTTCGGGAATGATTGGTACAGGTTTAGGGTTGACCAAGTGTTCTTCCACTCCCATCCGAGAAAGGGCATCGGCTTTACCGTTCTTTGTACCAGGTCGATAGGTAATTATGAAGTCAAACTCGGCAAAGAATAATGCCCAACGGAGTTGTCTAGAGGATTGGGCTTTTGCGGTCTTCAAATATTGCAGGTTTCGGTGATCCGTAATCACAGTAATGGTGTGTCGGGCCCCCAGCAGATAATGCCGCCAAGCCTTAAAGGCAGACTTGATAGCCAGAAGTTCCTTGTCAGTAATCGTGTAATTGATTTCAGGAGGCGAGAATTTGCGGGACCAAAATGCCACGGGATGCAACTGATTGGTTACCGGGTCCTTTTGTGATAGAACTGCCCCCATGGCAAGGCTTGAAGCATCAGTTTCCACGATGTAGGGGAGTTCGGGGCGAGGGTGTTTTAAGATTGGTGCAGAGATAAATTTAGTCTTCAAATCCTGGAAAGCTTGTTCCGCCTCGGTAGACCATTCAAAACGTTTGTTTTTCTTTAACAAGGCAGTGATGGGCTGGACTATTCGAGAGAATTCGGGGATAAACCTGCGGTAAAAGTTAGCGAAGCCTAACATGCTTTGCACACCTTTTACGGAGGATGGTGATGGCCATTTGAGAACTGCATCGACCTTCTTTGAATCCATACGCACTCCGCCAGGTGATAATATGAATCCCAAGAATTCAACTTCAGTCACGTTGAAAACACATTTTTCCAACTTAGCGAAAAGTTTGTGTTGACGCAATCTTTCGAGGACCATTTTCACGTGTTTCCGATGTTCAGATTCCGATGAAGAATAAACGAGGATGTCGTCAATGTAAACAACAACACATACATCTATGAGCTCTCTGAGGACATCGTTCATAAAATATTGAAAGGCGGCCGGGGCATTACAAAGTCCGAAGGGCATGACCTGATATTCAAATAGCCCATACTTGGTGCGGAAGGCCGTCTTCCATTCATCGCCCTCTTTTACTCGTACCAAGTGGTAAGCTCCTCTAAGATCCAGCTTTGTATATATGCGTGCTTTTCTGACTTGGTCCAGGAGTTCAGGGATCAAAGGTAACGGATATCTATTCTTAACGGTGATCTGGTTCAGGGAGCGATAATCGATACAAGTTCTAAGGTCTCCTTCCTTTTTTGGAACGAAGAACAAAGCTGAAGAAGCAGGGGACTTGGAAGGACGAATAAACCCATTTGCCAGGTATTGATCCAGGTATTGTCGAAGGTGAAGGTTCTCAGGCTCGGTGAGGGCATAAATTCTACTACAAGGAGGAGTAGATCCAGGTATCAGGTCTATCTGGCAGTCATAAGACCTATGAGGAGGTAGAGAGTTAGCCTGATCCTTCCGGAAAACATCTTGGTATTCTAGGTATTCGGGAGGTAACTGGGGAGTCTCTGAAGAAATTGCGGCCAGTGCAACACCAGGTGGAGGGTGACAAGTAGAGACACATTCTGGAAACTGGACCGTTCTTGCTCGCCAATCGATCAGAGGATTGTGTTTCTCTAACCAAGGTATTCCTAGAATAATCTGAAACTGAGGGGCCTTGATCACATCGAACACGATCTTCTCATGGTGTCCATCTTGACTTACTAGCGTCACCTCTTTAGTGGTATGCGTTACTGGCCCGGAGGCTATCTCTGTACCATCCACCGTAGTAATGACGTCCTTTACAGCCTTGGGACAAAGAGTTAGATTCATCCTCAAAACCATTTCATGATCCACATAATTGCCGATGGCACCGCTGTCGACGTAAGCTTCAATTGCATGTAATCGATCCGGATTATCAGGGCTAATGAGGACCACAGGTATCACGAAATGCGAGGTCACGGAACTGGTTTTCACGCTCGGCAAGAGGACCTCTATTCTTGTCGGGCGAGGTCGTTTCCCTGCTCAGAGTTTGTAACTTTGGTAACTGCAGCTCCTACTGCCTTCTTGGCAGGTTTCACCGGACAGTCTCGAAGAAAGTGCCCTGAGTTTCCGCAATATAGGCATAATTGCAACTGTTTCCTCCTTTCCCGCTCCCTTTGTGTTAGAGGACCTTTCAGACCCCCTATTTGCATGGGTTCCCCGGAGTCTACTCCTTTGGAAGGAGTTGGCGGTTTGGAAAATACTCGAGCATCAAACTTGGAACGATCGGCCTTCCTGTTCTGCAGCCTGTGATCTATTTGAACGACCAAGTCTATATAATCCGAACAGTCTTGTGGGGGATTCACTACTTGGGCTAAAACGTCTTTGAGCTCTCCACGTAGACCTCTATAAAACAGCGTAATCCTTTTGTCCTCAGGCCATTGAGTTTCCACTATTAGTCTATTGAAAGATGCAATATAAGCCAAAAGGTCTTGATTACCCTGTCGCAACGAAAGAAGCTCATTGTCCAAGGCCTGCCCCTGTGAATGTCTTGTGAACAGTTTTCCATACTAAGCTGAAAGGCTTGAAAATCATGGAGAACCGGATTATCTTGATTAACTAGAGGGATCGACCAGTCTGCCGCATTGCCACTAAGGTACGAAAGTACAAAAGCTACTTTTGCTTGATCAGTTGGAAAGGCTGCTGGCCGGCATAAGAAGTGCAACCGGCACTGATTGATAAATACTGCAAACCTCTTTGGGTCACCAGAAAATCGTTCGGGCGGAGCCAGAGGTACATTCCCAGGTAGGTTGATCTGCACTGGATTCATAGAGGATGTTGAAGGAAGATTTGCCCCTGATGCGGGTAACGGGGTCTGTCCGGCTTGTGACTGTAGCACTTGTCTAGCAAGATTGTCTGTTCTCTCCTTGGAAATAATTAGTTCCCTTCTTAGAGCATTCGTTTCCTGACGAGCTGCATGCACTTCTGCCCTTAGTTCCCCAAGTAACCGGGCTAGGGGGTCAGTATCCGAGGTTTCCATAGCGCCTGGGCGAGAGTTTTGCGGTAGGCTTTGCGTTCTGTAACGCTCACCTGATTCTCGCAGAGGCGCCGGTCTTGACTGGGCGACTACCGTATCTTCAATGGTGATGCGTAGCACCTGGTTGGCTCTTTGGGCTGGACCTCTGTGCACTGTATGCCTGACGTGTAGAGTAAGATGTCTGCAGATAGAAAATATGGGGTTAATGAACTGGGGTTATTGGGGTGTCCCTATCTCTTTCCTCTTCTCCTCTCCTGTAGACCCCCAAAGGTTAACGCTCTCACCTTAGGTAAGTGAATGCCGAGCTCTCCATCTGCCTTGGGGCAGGGTGCTGTAACCAGTTTCTTCACTGGATAGGTAGCGCAGGCCTCTTGACTTCAGAGGACTGCTGTCCGTCGTTTACTGCACGAACGGTAAGTTTCGAGTCATTCAAATGTCTTTAAAGTCTTTAGTAATGATGTCTCTTGTTTTGCAGGGTTCTGGCGATGGCGGATGACGGGCTGAAGTGAGTTGAAGATGGAGCCCGTGTGATGAATAGAAGCGCCTGGAAGCACGTAAGTAAGCGCTTGTTGCCTGCTTCACTATGCGCTCTAACTGTCTTTTTATTTTGCAGGTACGAGTTCGGAGCGGCTGCAGGGTGCCGGAATACCCACTGGATTAGATGTAGAAAGGAGTAATGGCACGTGAGTATTAAAGTTCCCCAATGTCTTTAAACGCACCTTGTTTTGTCTTTCAGATGCCGGAATGCAGTGTGAAGACCTCCGGAGCGCACGAAGAGTAGGTAAGCCTTTGCCTTTCAGATGCCGGAATGGTAACCTGTTCTTTCTTGTATTTATAGGTGTTGCTGAAGACTGGATTCAGGATGTAAAGCCTTTGCCTTTCAGATGCCGGAATGCTAACCTGTTCTTTCTTGTCTTTATAGGTGTTGCTGAAGACTGGATTCAGGATGGTAAGCCTTTTTCCTTAGGCCCTGGACCGGATGCAGAAGACACGATGAGCGTTCTGCTGCAGAGGTTGCAGAATAACGCAAAGCAAGATTCATCCACCGGGTGTGGTTTAAATAGCCTCCTGTAGTGCTTAGGTGTCTCCTTCCACAGCCACGCCTAAGTAAGAAAAGAGTTCCTGGTAACAAAAGAGTTCCTGCCTTCCAGAAGAGTTCCAGTGTTCTGAATCTAGGGAGTGGCTCCAGCCCCACCCAACAGGAAAAGTAGTTCCAAACAGAAGAGGATCAGAGGCTCAACTGGCAGGCAAGTAAGCAGCATGGTCTGCTGAAGGTAAGTCCACCCAAGCATTATGAGCCCGGCGCTTCCAGCGCTGGGACTGGGCATATTTATGAGCCTGGTGCCACTGGCGCCAGGACTGGGTCCAAAAGGTCCCAATTGGGACTGGTTGGCACTCGGAACCTGGGTTATGGATCTGCTTCCAAGGGAGTTGGGAAAACCCTGACCTTTTGGAAGCAGAGATCATGACAGTCCAGCCACCTCATGACACGCACGCCATGCCAGTGCTCTTCCACATGAGGAAATCCGAGATCTGCAGATAAACGGCAGATAAACGGCAGCCTTCTGCATGCACCTTCAACCAATGTATCCATGAGTCTTCCAAAATACAGATAAATCTGTTTTCGAGCATGGAAAGCCATGGCTGTGTGGTCTTCTGTCAGGGAGAAGACGGTTTTCCTAAAGTACGCCGGTCAGAAAACACCTACTGCACTTTATGGACCAATCCCTACCTCCGCTCATTCTCATTTGAATACGTCTCCACCCCTGAATCCCCGTTGGTGAAGCGCTGGCTGCAAACTACCGCCATGTTCGCGGACATGTACAGGATCAGAGCGTGACGACGGTACATTAAAGTAATATTCCCCTTTTTCCCTTTAAGGTGGGCTCTGAAAAGAACCATTTTGTTTTTATTTTTGGCCAGATACCATACAGACATCTGTTATTTTATGAATTTGCTATCATTGCTGTTATTTCCTTGCTTTGCTCCTACAACCATTACAGTGTGGAAACAGAAAAATTGATATGAGGCCGGGAAGCCCAAAGGAAACACACCAACACAGGTTACAAAGGACATACAAAGCGCTTTATTCAAAGATACAACAATTACCAAAAGTCAATTGACAAACGGATAGCTATTCGGCCCTCAGAGTAACAGAACGAACTATCAACGGTAGTTTGCCGTGTTAGTGTGAGAGACCGTACATTGGGATACTCGGGTTTTTATACTTTTTATCCAGCTTTGGCCAACCCCCTCGCGGGTTAACCATTCTTGGAACCAGGCCTAGAGTTCGTTGCCAGGTCAATCCCATAATGTATGCATTTGATCAGTTCCGCTGATACAGTTGTTCATTTACACATAGGTCAGGGATAGGACAAGGTCTCAGTTCGCGACCCCAACAAGTGGCCTGCGGGCATATTACTTATTCATGTGTGTGGAGGTCACAACGGCCATAATCCCACTCAAAATGTCATTCGGCCTCCATTTTGTTGTTCAGGGTGACTTCCACACTATAAGAGAACCTATAATGGCGGCTAAAATCCAAGATGGCAATTTACATAATACATTATGCCGCGGAATCTATTTATACAATGTTTTAGACAACTTGGCGTAGGCCAACATACATTCAAACAATGCGATAGGAGGTATAATATTATTTCGATTTCCACAGACCCTCCTTTTGGCCTATGCCAAGTGCTAAACATCATTCCTAATACTTTTGAAAATAACTCCATGTGTTATCATCCATAGATTCCGCATCATTGTCTGTAATGTCTATACCCATGAGGTCGTTCATAAATACCTCTTGTAACATGAATTCTTTAGATGCTGTATCTGGGGTATATATTTTATGCCCTATTGCGCTCACTGCTTGAACACAACACCCCCCTATCATTCCACATATACTTGGGAGGCATTGAAAACAACAACAAAGGAATAACAGAATCCCTAAAATAACCAGAATAACGGAAAGCACCTTCCAACCCCAAGATCGCAAAGAATCCCAAAACCAAGTACTAAGGTTCCAGTCTCCTACAGGGATATGGACTTCAGAACTGAGAGTATGCAAGTTCTGAATTGCTTTAAAAAGTGTTGGTGAGGAGTCTGGTACACAACAAGCGGACCCCACTAATTTGCATACTCCACCTCGTTCTGCCAAGATGACATCTAATGCCATCCGATTTTGAAGTGCTACCAATCTTATCGCCTTTTGCTCTATGGTCATATTGTAGAGTATGTCCGTGGTCCGGTTGATCGTTCTCTCCAGTACCCTTGCTAATCCCCTAATGTTCTCTGAGTTTGCTATTTGTCCCCAAAAGGGCACAACCGATTTAGCTATGTCCCCCAATACTTGCCCAGGGGTATCTCCGTTGTTGTCTCGCCGTGGGCGAGCCTTAGAAACCTCCAATGTACTAGCTACAAATACCCCGGGTAACAATATTCCTAAATAACAGGTTCCCTGCCAATCCTTGAGCAACCAGGGAAATGCTAAACTACCACAAACAAAATAAACAGGCCCCCCTACATAGAGAGGCCTGTTTTCCCCAGCCAAATTTACAATATTTTTACAAGCTTCAAAATCTCCCATTGGCATAGTGCCATTTCTCTGTACACAGAAGGGAACCGAGTCAGGACTATGATTTATAGAATAAGAAGGAGGTACAGCGTCCTTATTGCCTATCGGAGCCATTTTAAAGGAAATCAGAGTTTGAAAAGGAAGAGATAGTTTGTCAGACGGCCTAATAGAAGCGACGTTAGGTTTACTTCTATTTGCGAAAAGCGAGCATCTCAGGGGAGTCAATTCACGTTTCTCGAAATCATTTAAATTAGTTCCATCAAAGTTCCCTGAGATGCTATCATTCCATCGGCCAAAGAATAGTGCTCTAAGAGAGGCATAGCAAGAAGTCGTTAAAGGTAGAGGATGTATATACCATCCCAGTCCCTTGTTCCCATGTTGCGGTAAATGAGTACAAATCCAACAATTACTCTTATTAAAAATGGCATGAGTAGCATTCATTACTATCATCAGAGTGTTATTATGATACTTTTGTCTATGTTGGGAGTCTCTAGGGGACAGAGTGTGAAGGTGTACAGAGGGAATCAAAACAGTTGGTACGATCTAGGTCGGTAATAAAGGTTTCAAAGGATAGATTTCTTCGAAATACCAAAGTCCTACAGCAGCAGTTACAAAAATAACAATAATCATAATCAAAACACAACAGTACGTTTTCGGGGCCCAGGCACATTGTTCCTTGTTCGATTTGGTCACCCCCTTATTTACAAGTTCAGTACGGGGAGCAGCGGTGAAGGTGGCAGGCATCGTAGTTTCTCAATCGACGGCCCCAATGTTCGTTGCTGGCGACACTACGGTCGCGTGCTTTCTTAGTCCTTCCCAACCCTAGCCAGCAGAATCCCTTTTTGTTCAACAAAACTTTCTCATAACAAGACAATTTTCCAATCACTTCCTTTTTTCCCAGATGCACGAAACTCGTGCCGTAATTCTATTTCCTTGGTCGAAGGTTGCACCTGATGGTACCCGAAATTGTCTGGTCCGGAAGCAATGTATCGTCACTTCCTGAGGGAAGCGACGTGTCGGTGGCGACGGAAGTCACAGAGCTCGAAACAGTGTTTTCCGGAAGTGATTTTTCAAGAGAGTGCAGAGACGAAATGGACTGTTCCCCAAGCTCCTCAGGTTCAGAGAACTTCTCCGACGCACTCACAGCACTGTTTGCTACTCCAAGATCAGAGACTGTAGCATCAGCGAGGGGTTCTGCTTCTTCTGTAACGTGTGGCGTCGGGTGAGGAAGTTTCTTGACATGCGTCGCGTGAATCCAGTTCTTCTTTCCAGCCACCCGCACTGCTGTCCTGGTGACCAATAACACCTGATGGGGTCCCCGCCAGCGAGGCGCGAGACAGGAAGACCTCTCGTAGGCCTTCACGAGGACCCAACTTCCAGGCTGTATATCGTGTCCTGGGCCCGTGAACTGTACAGGTAAAGCAGAATTCACCTGGTGGTAAATGAAATACAGATTTTTAGTTAACTGGTTACAGTAGTCTACAAGCAATACATTTTCCACCTCCCTCAGGGCTTTAGGTTTCGGGAGACCCCAAATGTTAGCAGGTCTCCCCATTACTACTTCAAATGGAGAAAGCCCAGTTCTAGTCTGAGGTGTGGTACGCATAGCTAATAACACAATAGGCAAAGCATCTGGCCATTTTAGTTTGGTATCAGCACATGTTTTTGCACGTTTATTCTTTAAAATAATGTTGTGTCTTTCTACCAACCCAGCACTTTGAGGATGTCTAGCTGAATGAAATTGTTTCTCAATACATAGGGCTGCACATATTTGCAAAATTACTGCTACGATAAAGTGAGGACCATTATCCGACCAGATTATCCTCGGGAGCCCAAATCGAGGAAATAATTATTTTACCATAATCTTTGCAGTGGTCATGGCGGTAGCATCTTTGACGGGGAAAGCCTCGACCCATTTACTGAAGGCACAAACAATGACAAGAACATATTTTAGATTATTACATCGTTCCATCTCAATAAAATCAAAGTGGATGACCTCAAAGGGGACAGAGGGGGGCCCAGAACTTCCCCTTGGAGTCACTGTCCCTTTACCCACATTGTGCTGTAGGCAGATCATACAGTTCTGGACGTGCCTCTTTGCAGTTTCCAGAATCTTGTCATTTACCCAAACCTGTTCTAACATTTTTGTGATCTGCTGGGCACACACATGCGTAGGACCGTGTGCCATTGTAACCATTGCCAATACATAAGAATCAGGAAGCAACCATTTCCCTTCGGATGTATCCACCCGACACCCTTCGTCATCCAGTTTCCCCATTCCTTCAGCCCACTTTTTAGATTCTTCCATTGTGGCATCAGTTCGAATATCTCACACAGACCCAATATCTTCAGCCATTATACAAGCATCTCTCATTTCCCTCGAAGCATACATGTCCGTGCTAAGGTCTGTGGCCGTTTGTCTGGCTATCAAATCCGCAAAAGCGTTCCCTTTGCCTACATCATCTATGACCTTGTGATGTGCTGCACATTTCATGATCGCTAACTGTTTAGGGAGTGAGAGTGCCGAAAGTAATTGCACTATCAAGGGGCCATGCTGAATCTTGGTCCCATGTGAGGTCAGGAACCCTCTTTCAGACCAAAGCTTTCCAAAGTTGTGAGCCACCCCAAATGCGTACTGACTATCAGTATATATATTGACTCTATGCCCCTGGGAAAGTTCACAAGCTCGGGTCAACGCTATAATCTCTGCGGCCTGCGCGGAGTTATGCAAAATTCTCTTAGTTTCGACAACTTTGCTCAATGTAGTAACTGCATAAGCCTCTGTAGATGTACCATTCGAAAGTTTAAAGCAGGAGCCATCACAATACAGCTCCCCTTCTGCATTGTCCAAAGGAGTATCTATGAGATCTATCCTGCCCTTCGTTTCTTGTTCAGTGGTATACAGGCAGTCATGTAATTCTTCGTCACCGCAAACAGTGTTTTGCGGGAAAGGTAAGAGTTCAGCCGGATTGAGAACACAACACCTCTTAATTTGAATATGAGGGGCAAACAGAATTAGTTCATACCTTGTTAACCGTGCTGAGGTGAGGTGTTGCGTTTGGGTTTTGTTCAATAAAATATCAACAGAGTGAGGTACCATCAAAATCAAATCATGGCCTAGGACCATTCCCTCACTCTGTTTTACAGACGCGGCAGCAGCAGCGACAGCGCGCAAACATCTTGGCAAAGTGCATGCGACAGGATCAAGGGCGGAGGAGTAGTAGCCGCACGGCCTATTCTTCCCTCCGTGTTCCTGTGTTAACACAGCCAAAGCACATCCATCACATTCATGCACAAACAACACAAAGGCCTTGTCATAATTTGGAGTACCCAGAACCGGTGCCGAACATAGCGCGATTTTGAGAAGCTCAAATGATCGTTGATGTTCCGATTCCCATGGCAGTGGCAGAGAAATGCCCTTCTTCGTCAAAGCCAACATCGGTTTTATCACTAGTGCGAAATTCGGGATCCACAGCCTACAGTAAGAAGCCATACCTATCAGGGCTCTGACTTCCTTCTGTGTATTTGGAACAGACATGCCAGAAATGTGTTTTATTCTTTCAGGTGTCAATCTTCTCCCCTCCTTTGACAGGAGGTAGCCCAGATAGGCAACCTCCTGACAACAATATTGTAATTTTTTAAGCGAAGCTTTATGACCATTCTTAGCTAGATGAACGAGCAACAATACAGTGCCTTCTTTACAGGCACTCTCAGAGTCTGCAGCCAAAAGCAAATCGTCAACATATTGAAGCAGCGTGCAAGCAGGTGGCAATTCAAGGGTGTCGAGCTGCTCTTTCAAGGCTCTACTATAAATACTAGGACTTTCAGTATACCCTTGAGGTGCCCTTGTAAATGTAAATGAGCGTCCCCCCCAAGGTGAACGCAAACAGATATCTGCTTTCTTTATGTATAGGGATACTAAAGAAAGTGTTCTTTAAATCCACAACGCTGAAGTGCGTAGCCATAGCAGGGATCATTGTTAATATTGTCGTCACATCAGGCACAATTGGAAATTGTGGGGCGACCACTCGGTTAATAGCACGAAGATCAATTATAAACCGGTATGGAATTGCATTGTCACCTTTCTTATATACGGGTAAGATCGGACTGTTACACAAACTACCTGTAATCTCCTCGATCACCCCACGATGTACAAAATCGGAGACAATGCATTTCAAAGCACGTTCACCTTCGACTGATATTTTATACTGCGGGATGCGTGGCAGTTTCACCCCATGTTTCAGGACTATTTTAACGGGCTCAATCTGTAACACTCCAACATCATTGTCGTCCACCGCCCACAAACATTCCGGGACAATGCTGAACTCGGGAGGTAAAGGTGGAATGAAGAACTGAGAATTAGGAAGTTGCTGTGGTGAAACCGTTAGCCGTACTCCATCCGAAGAACAATGAATTACTGCGTTCAATTTCTTTAACAAATTCAACCCCAGAAAATTCTCTCCACAGTTCGAAGTGAGAAGAAAAGGACAATGGTCCGTGAAGGGACCCAAAGAAACGGATACCGGTGCAGAAACCGGACAGACAGTTGGTATACCAGAAAACCCTACGGAAACATTGGTTTGCCCTGACAGTGGGATGTTTGGAACCCTAGAATGATCAATGGAGCACTTCTGTGCTCCAGTGTCAATCAAAAACTGGTGTTTCCTATTCCCTACTAATAATTCAACGTAGGGGCCTTTCTGATTAACGGGAATAGGTGAAGGTTCCAAACCCTGCTTCGGGCAATCCTAATGAAATAGAGCCTCATCAGAAGGAAGCTCTTCAGAAAGGTAGGCAGCAGAAGGGTGATCAAATATGTTTCTCGAGTCCATTCTCAAGATCTGATTTTCCCATGAAAAAGGTTGCTGAGAATCTTGTAAAAGCTGACCTCTGTCAGGGCCCCCTGCTCCAGGGTGGCCCCTAGGTCGTCTACCCATACCCCCAAACGCACTGCTTGACCTCTGGCGAAGGACAGGGCACTGTGCTCGCCAATGACCTTCCTGGCGGCAATAAGCACATTGATTAATATTTACAGGACTCAGAGGAGCATTTCCTTTTGGAACGTACTGACCTCTAGTTTGTGTCATACCTCCTCTGGGTTTCTAATAATTTGCTGTAATAATACTTTGGTTTTCAAATCTCCCTTTCTCTTTTCAATTTTTTCCTTCTCATTATTAACACGGTTCTCATAATACTGAGCCATGTGCAAAACCTCAGATTGAGATTTTGCCTGCCAAGCGCTCTCAGAGGACATAATTTGTGACTGGATGTCAGGTAACAATCCACGTACAAATTTGTCCACGAACAACCTCTTCCCCGACTCTGTACCTAAATCCTGTCCACTGAAGTCAGAAAATACCTGCTCGAATCTATTAAAAAATTTGGTGGCGCCTTCAGTTTTCCCTTGGACACAGGCCGTAAGCTTGTCCCAAATAATCCTTTTTTCTGGAATTATAGTTTTTAGTTTAGGGACAATCCTATCAGGTAAAGTAAGTATTACCTGTGGTGGTTTCTCACCAGCTGGTCTTTCTCCATCAATTCTAATCATATTTGCCCACGTATCTCCCAGCCCCGGCACATCGTCTATTGTCCGAACCTGTTTCCATACATCTACGGGTAGGAGTACAGGGAATAACAAGTCAATGTCACTCAAGGTGAACACAGAGGACTGTAAAACGGACTCTATTTCTTTGTAAAACCCCGTTGGGTTTTTCCTAATATCGGGAACTGATTGTCTAATTGTGTTCACTTCCTGTCGTGAAAACGGGACGTGAACGAATTGTGATACATAATGTGCAGGGATATCCACAGCGGGGGCACCAGTCGCCGCGTTGGCGGGGATCTCAACTTTTGGGACAAAGGTCGGAGGAACCTCTCTCATAGGCAACTGAGATATAGGTACTTCCGGCCGCTTACTAAGCAATAGAGCCAGGTCGAGCGCTAAGGCAGCTGTAGAAGTGTCGGGCAAAAAAGCCCTTTTACAAATCCCCAATAATTCTATGGGGCAACTAACCCTCCTCCTTACACATTCCTCTTGTAGGTGCTGTACCATCACCTGAATTACCTTTCTTTGCATTTCTACTGTATACTGACTATACGTGTCATACACTTAGTCTGGCGGTATCGATGAATCCGAGATCCATCGAACCGCATCTTTAGTACAAATTCGTACTTCCTCAGGTGCCGATCTACGGCACGGAAGGAACCGTGTCTCTACATATATTCTATCATCTTCATCATCCTCATCTCGTGATTTTTCAAAATCTTTCCTAAACTCAAACAATCTTTCAACATGTCCATATACTTTCTGCTCTGTGTCCCTCGAAAGTGCCAAAGCATTCAGATCTCTCACCCCTTTTGGAAGATCCGAATTTTGTAATCTACCCCACATCACACACAAATGGGTCCCCAAACCTTCGATAAAAACATTTTTCTCGGGAAAACTATTCAAATTAGATAATGTGGAAAAAACATTAGCTTGATCACCTTTCTCCATGCAATGCTTAGCCCATGGAAACAATTCCTGTTTCTTATCTGCAGAAACAGTACTACGAGTCACGATCTTTGACCCTGCACCTGAATCGACTTCAGTCAATACGGGGCCACTCGGGAACGGAGGTATAGGTAAATTTAACAAAGGTGCAACTATCGGTGCAGGGGGAAGGGGTGGGGCGATAGGTGGAGGAACAATAACCAAAGGACTAGGAACAATAGACTGTACAGGGGGAACAGGAATAACAACAGGAACAACAGCAGGAATGGGCAGAGCGCCCAAAACAGGAGCATACGGAGGTGGTGCTGAGGCATCGGGCCTGCGTTCATTTAATAATTTCTCAATAAATTCCTCAGAAACATGGAAATCTTTAGAGGGATACATTTCCTGGATCCCGAGTGAAAAGACTGATTCTGACCACTTTTCTTTATCATATAATAATGCTTTTTCAGCATTTGTTTTATGGCGACGTGCATGTTTATCCCTAACTTTAAGCTGCTGTAATGCTTCTTTCTTCCAATTCTGTAACACATCAAAGGCTGTTGGTCTAGCCTTTTTCTTTAACAAGATCGATTCTAAGTATTCAATACGGGGGATCTCAAAACTACCGTTGATTGGCCACTGAAATTCGGAGGCATGTCTGGTCTGTCTGTGCCAAATATCATTAAATACTATACTTCCAATGCCATACTTACAGTACATAGTACACGCCGGCGACCCCTCCTGTGGTGCCGGGCGGCTAAATTCCAAGGATTGTCGATCGCTGCGGAACAGAGCCCTAAAGCAGCTAGACAATTTCCCAGGCATTTCACAAAAAAATTGGTGTTACCTGGTTCAATAATTGTGTCTGCAGATACAATACGCCAAATTCACATTGTCAGGGTTAAATTAAGAGCCGGGTCACGACTGCACCTGACCAAACCTAAGGAGGACCGTACGGTTTACCAAAGAACTTACCTAACAAATTTTACCTTGTGTTTGGTGGTTTTGGCAAATCTGCCCGCCTCAAAATTGGACCCTCGTCAAGATGCCGTGTCAGACCACACGACTATCGTCCAAGGATCGGATCGTGCAGCGCTGCCGAGGTATCGCGTCTCGATCGGTCGGGCCCACAGAATCACACCGTCCGATCCCGGTTCGATAGTCTGTGTCAACCTTCAATGATCCGGCATCAATCTTGAGGGTCCCTATTCGGGCGGCAACTGTGGAAACAGAAAAATTGATATGAGGCCGGGAAGCCCAAAGGAAACACACCAACACAGGTTACAAAGGACATACAAAGCGCTTTATTCAAAGATACAACAATTACCAAAAGTCAATTGACAAACAGATAGCTATTTGGCCCTCAGAGTAACAGAACGAACTATCAACGGTAGTTTGCCGTGTTAGTGTGAGAGACCGTACATTGGGATACTCGGGTTTTTATACTTTTTATCCAGCTTTGGCCAACCCCCTCGCGGGTTAACCATTCTTGGAACCAGGCCTAGAGTTCGTTGCCAGGTCAATTCCATAATATATGCATTTGATCAGTTCCGCTGATACAGTTGTTGATTTACACATAGGTCAGGGATAGGACAAGGTCTCAGTTCGCGACCCCAACAAGTGGCCTGCGGGCATATTACTTATTCATGTGTGTGGAGGTCACAACGGCCAGAATCCCACTCGAAATGTCATTCGGCCTCCATTTTGTTGTTCAGGGTGACTTCCACACTATAAGAAAACCTAAAATGGCGGCTAAAATCCAAGATGGCGATTTACATAATACATTAAGGTCAAGACCTTGCCGCGGAATCTATTTACACAATGTTTTAGACAACTTGGCGTAGGCCAACATACATTCAAACAATGCGATAGGAGGTATAATATTATTTCGATTTCCACAACAGAACCTTCTCTAAAGCAAGCCTGACGTTCCAAAAGAACATCGCATTTCCCAAAGAAGATGGCGCAACACCATCTGCTTCAAAATAATCTGCATTGCTTAGAGCAATGTTATCGTGGCTGCAGAAAAACATACCAGCTCGTAGCATGAATGCATGCATGCCGTGATTGATGATACACCTCCCGATGCTTTAATCTGGACAGAAAACAGAATTGTTGTCCCATTGTACTCTCGGGAGTAAAGCAGAAAAAATTACGTTTGTTGTTGGTCATGAGTGCTTCAACCAACTGTGCCAAATCTGCCAACAAAATACGTGAACTCACGTATCCCATTGGCAAGCACCATAGTGCAAAATTACCACATGAGGAGTGGTCATTGTATACATGTCTCTGCAAACTTGCAGAATTGCCGCAGCATTGGCATCAGTGTCTGCGCTCCACACCACCTCCACTCCTCTGACATCAAAATGGTGTGCCACATGCCTACTCCCGGCATAGTGTTGTAAGCCATGCACAAAAAAGTCGACACAAAAGAGTAATGTGAACATCTGATTGGCTGATACCTACAGTCCCCTTTCCATGCAGGATTAGCTGTAGAAACCCGTATGTGACACGCCCTACCTGTGGACAAGCATTGCCTATGTGCGGCACGTAACTCTTACCCAGTCCTTCCACCCTTTCCACAGCGGTAATAAATCGAGTCCCTCATTGGACACAACTAAGCAGTTGCACAACCATCCACCAATCACATTAAACATCACTAATTCTAACTCCGTCATCAACATTGCGCACTTCAAAATTACTGTTGATTATTCTGAATGGAAGTTGCATATCATTGCAAAGCACCTACTTCACAAGCTACTGTGCAAGTACTGCAAATTTCTACGTACAGCTCCATGCATGCGCACATGCATGAGTATAGAGTACAGGTATGTATATTTTAATCAGAGAATATGCGCAACCCTTATGATTTAATTTAGACAAAATGATGCTGCTAAATGTGCATAGGCAATACATACAAACGCTCCCCGTTTTAAGTGCAGGATGTCCGATTTGTCATTGACAAACTGCACGACTGCTTACTGTCTTCCGCATAACCTGTACATACGTTGCAAGCATGCCTATTTAGGGCGGAACTCAATTGTGTATGTGGACATTTCTGAGTTGTGTACTGTGTACGGCCTACAGTAATGCTACTTGCAATGTTACCGTATGAAAAAAGTAAGCCATCCCGATTGCTGTGGTGACATCTCCCTCTGAGGGTCTCCCGATGTGTCGGCATCGTGCTTTTAGTTTGCAAGTAGAACATTTTTCCCCATCTACTACTGTGCCCTATCGCTTACAAACCTCTCTCCTATGCATAGTGCACCTTTTAAAAAAACAAGGCATTTCCATAACCTGAAAATTGTTAGCAATTTTGAAGGACTTTCAAGTACCATATTGCAAATACCATGCAAACACTGCAGAGAGTGAAGTGAAGGGCACACAAGCTCTGGGTTGAAATATGAAAGTAAAATGCTCTGACGAAAGAAGCACAATTAATATTTGTAAGAGGATTCAATTCAACACTACAGCTAAATCAATGCCTAATCTGGGATGCTGAGGAAAACCCTTATTGATGTATTTTTATATTCGGTTCATTACTCTGGATGACAACCCTTGTATAACACCCCCCTCTTAGAATCCCCCTGACTCCACTGAGCCAAGAAGTAGGTTTGTTTTGCAACTTAAAAGGTTTATTTGAGAATTTAAACAATATATATATATCACACTTTATAATAAATTAATATCTGATAGTACACTTAGACATATGATGTTGATCAATAATGGGTAATCTGGCACTAGCACACTTCTTTACAATCAATGAGGAGTTAGTATAGGATGGATAAAGTAGCAAAAATACTTTTACGATTTCAAGGGAAAAGCAATGAGGAATAAAATGCAGTACAGAAATACTTGATATGATTTTAGCAAAAGATAAGATAATCACTTTTTCTCTGGCAATTCACCCCCCTCCCCTATGTAATGTAAGAAATGGAAGGAGATGGAAAGAGGAGCACACAGTTCTCAGGAATTCAATCAAAGACAATACGAAATTCAGTTCCCCCCCCAGCAAGCTTAGAGGACACAGGTAGGAGTTTGAAACACAGGCCCAAAATGTTTTTAAATGTGATGGCAATGCTTTTAAATGTGATGGCAATGAATGGGAAAATGTGCCAACTGATTTTTATTCCCTCTAGAGATTCAGGGTGAGTGGGAGATGCATGTTGGTATTAGTTCAGGCTCACTTTAGCAATGCTCTATGAGTTATTACCAGGTTGCAAACGGATTTTAACAAAGGAAAGAATTGAGCTGCTATTTTGACAAGTGGAGAAATTGAGCCAAAATCGCAAATCGCGGTAAAATTTGCGATTACGGCAAAAGTAAATTTCGTTCCTAGCCCAAACGGTTCCAGAGATACGGACGATTAAATAAAGGTTGTTTTTCGGATTTAAAGTAAACTCAAAATGACAGGTGACAGCTTGCAGCTGCAGAATTGACAGGTGACAGTTGTGCGGCTTTAAAAATGACAGATGACACGATTTCTAGGAGGCAGTTCTACTTAGGTTAAAATAGTTTGGAATAGATTATTTTAACTAAGAGATTGGTTCTGCACAGTTCTGCTAGGTACTCACAAGATATTTTGTACAGGAATGGGCCTCGCCACGGATCTGGTCAGGTTTTGGACTGGACTCCGGTTCTGGTCTCGGCACTTCACAGCGATCTGGGTCACTGGTTCTGCTCACAGCGGTCTGGGTCAGCTCTGCTCTGCTGGTCTAGCCTCTCTGGATTCAGCGGCCTCTGGTTCTGGATACTGCTCTGCTTTCCGGTCCGGATCAAGTGGATTCTGGATGTAACACTGCTTTCTGGGTACTGGCAAAAGTTCTTGGCAAAAGAATTCAGACAGCTCGCCCGGCTGTGGAAGAGTTTGCAAATGATTTTGAGGCCTGCTGACAAATACTTTTGCTTGCAGTGGGCCTTCTTGGTTGAAAGTTCTGTAGTCTCTGTTTAGCTTGGAAGTCTAAGTGTTGGATCTCTGGATGTGAAGTGGTCGGTCAGCATGCTCCGCAGCAAATGGAATTGAATCTCTCTACTTGTCCCAGCAGTCTCTTTTTATGTGTTTTGAAAATGGGTGTGTGCCTGGGCCTAGCTAAGCCTGCCCCTCTCTACTTGTCATTGGCCCAATTATCCCCTCTCCCATGATTGGGGGAAGGAAATGTGGGTCAGAGTGATGCTGTAGGTTTTATGGTCAGAGGAACCTCCCCTTGTCAGATTGCACACAAATCTATTTCTGACCCAAATACATATTTATCTATGCACCATTTTTCTAATATTATAGGTCCAGTTAACATATTTTCTGTAGCACCAAACCATCCGATCCCTGTCTTTGTACGATGTTGTGTCCACTGATGACAGAATTCTCCCCTTTTCATCCAGATAACGACCTCTAAACCTTTCCAGATTTTACACAAATGTGCACCAGGGATATGGGTTACAGATGATAAAGTGTCAGATTTTTAACATGCATACATTTGGAGTGAGACCCTATTTTCCGCTAGCAACCCCCCAGAATACACCACAGGGTCCTAACGCCTCTCAAAATGTTCACAGGAAAATCACAAAAATAATGATATTACTTATATAATTCTGACAAGTCCGCACTATGAGATATCTATATTTTTAAAATTATGCCCTGGTCAAAAAGGGGTGTGGCTTCCCACATCACAGGGTGGAATAACTGGTTTATCCACTTCCCCCAAGCTCAGCTGCTGGCAGAGGCACTGCCCCTCCCAGTTTCCCCTAAGGGGAAGCCACTTTTACGACGCCCCCAATATAACATTTGCCTGAGTCCAGGACAGGCCTTTGTTCAACTCCCTGTAGTCCCCAGCTGCTCCACCCCTAATCTAATCAGAGAGGTGACAACTCCTTTTGGCCAGGGGCATCAGGATGCAGCTAGGCTTGGGAAGAGTGGCTGAACAGGTTTCTCCTGTCGGGGTTGTTGTCAGGCAGAATCCAGTTTCACTAAGCCAGGTTTCAGCTAAATGTCACTTTTTGTTCCCAGTTTTCTACATTCAAATCAAACTGACAATTTGTACCTATATATTAAATAATTACTTCCTTCAAGTCATTTCAGAATATAGTTTTACATTGTATCCACCTCTTAGCAAGTCTTTCCTTGGTCTGGTTTTGTTTCATTTGTTCAGTTTTACACAAAAGTCTGGTGGTTTTAAAACGCCGGCTTTCTGATAGTGGTGAGTACTGGTAATGCAACCATTTTTGGGATTAAGAAAATGAATTCCCCACAGTTCTGAGTTGCTTTTTTTGGCAGTCAGCATTGCCATTCCCAATGGTTTCAGGCTACTGTGTGTGTAGCCCACTGGTGGTTTTAGGCAGTGCCCTCCTGTGCTCACAACATAGGCAAAAATGGGTGGCAGCCTATTCTTCATGTTTTCCCTGTGCACTCTCTGGGGAGTTCTGGCCATCGTGATGTTTTCCATGCCAGTACTGCACAGTTTTATTGTAGGGCTTGGATCCATGGGTAAAAACATCCCACATGTATGAAGTATCATCACTGCTGTAAACACACAAAGTAATTGATTTTGTTTTTTTCAATCGCAGTGAAGACTACTCTCCTGAGAATCAACAGCATCTACATTCCAGACGACATATCCAAAGAAACCTGGCCATCTTGCAAAAAAAAAGCAAGCACAGTATTACCTTCATATTGTAACTACTCCTCTAAGAGGCTGCGTGGGTTATTTGGTTATTTTGGGCACGAAAAACATTGATTTCTAAACCATTCTACCTACAAATATCAATTTATTGAACAGAAAATAAAAAGCAGAATGGCTGACAAATCCCTGTGTGTTTGGAACTCAAATAACATACGTAATCCTTAGAAGGTTAGATTTAGAAAAGAAGTTGCTGTTGCAAGATTATGGCATTTCGTTTATTAATAATGGTTCTTGTCACAAGTAGCCCACTTTGTACTCTGATCTGAAGCACATTGTAGTAGTATACAAACAGTAAAGTAGCCTTACCAAATCATTGCAAGAGTTCAATGCACAATGACACACCATGACAAAGAGCTTCCCCATCAGACTCATGCACACATGCACACAGCACACATACATTGGACAACAGACCAAAGTATACCTTTTTTTTCAACAGACACCAAAAAATGCCTACCGAAAAGCAACTCTGTAGAAAGGAACACAGAAGTAGAGCAAATAAAAATAAAAGTGCCCAATGTAAGCATCCACCTGTTGTAGAGTTTGTAGAGAATCTTGGAACAATCAGCTAATGCAGTTGGTTAGCAAAACAAAGGAAGTCTCAACTACCGAAACTTTACCTCCTCCATCAAAATGTGTCACAAAACACATAAATGTTGGCAAAAAAATGGCTACCAGTACAGCTAACAATGCTCCTAATAATCCTGATAGTGTCACAAGAACCCATAGATAAAAAAGTATTTTATCAAAAATGTTTCATCACAGAGTCGTTCACAATCTTTTAAGAAGAGGACAGAAATTATCCTCACCCCTTAAAACCTACCGTAGAAAGTTAATCCTACAAGCTCTCGTGGACAGTGCAATCCTTCTCAAAAGGAAGTTGTTTATATTAGTGTTAAATAGGATGAAAGCACTAACAAAACTAAGTACCAAACTACAAAAGAAACTCAGCAATAAACGGAATGTGAACAAAAATAATTTCTTACATGTTTGTGGTGGTGAATGGAGTCACACAACAACCACAGAACCATATTTTAATGAAGAAGCATACAAACAAAATCAAACAAACACAATTGCCATCCATAGCAGTGGACGAGGGTATGAGAAAATCAATACTACCATCATGGAACAAGAAACACTCCTTACAAAACTATGCACTGAAAACTCAGAATTACCTCTCGATTCAGCAGAACCACACCGTCTAGTAAACAAATGGAAGTGCACATCAATGTGTGCCATTCCAAACAAAGCTTTCAAATCTTTACGTCTGTTCCTCAATCAATATGTAAAAGGTAAAGACAAAAGTAAAATGAAAGTGCTGCAAAATATGGATATTTGTCCAGTGTGGAAATACACAGGACTAAAGGGACATTCATTAGCCTGCATTTCTGGGCCTATTTGCAGAAGTACCTTCCATGATATCAAAAGAATATCAATACATCATTCCAATGTAAGAAATCTTGTGTGTAAAATATACTTTGCAAAAAGTCCAGCTTCAGAATTAGGCAATTTAAATACCACTCTTCTGCATGATACACCCAAATACTTACAAGAAGAAATGGACCGTATTCAGTAAAAGTATTTTGGAAGTGAGAGCCACTTACAAAATGCAACAGTTTTAGAACATAGTAGCAACAATTCTGCATATAGCAACCTTCTATTACATACATACAGAAAAGAAATAGTAACATTTAAAAGGTCTTCGGCTGAAGTACCAACCATGTGTGTGCGTGTTGCCGCAGAACGTTTTACAAAAGGAACACAAAAAATGTGGACATAGCATACAAAATAGAAGACAATGAAGACTCTAAATGGTTTGAATTTGCTCTGTACCTTTTAGCTGAAAACATATATGAACTAACTGAATGCCTAATATGTTGCAGTTACTGTACTACAAAATTAGACAACAACCACACTCCTTCACGTGCTATTACAAATAATTTGGAATTGTTTCCATTACCAAAAATCCTGCAACAGCTCAATTTGTATGAGAGCATAATAATTCAAACAGTTCACCCATTTCAAGCAATTATACGCCTACATCCAAAAACAGCAAAATTACCTTCCTCTGAATTGGTGAAAGGCATTTGTGGCAAAGTAGTTTATTTGCCATTAGATCTAACAGAAAATGTACACACTCTAGGAGTGGAACGTTCAATAGAACATTCTTTAATAGTCTTGGTAAATGGAGTACCAACAAAGGACAAAAGAATTTGGCAACAATTAGTGGATTTACACAACGTTAGACAAGCATTGCAATACCTAAAAGACAATAATGAGTACTACAAGGAAATAAATATTGATGAAAGCTTAAGGGAAACAACTGAAATAATTCAAGAGCCATCAGAAACTGGACAATTCGAATTTCTGGATCCAGCTACAGTATCCACTCTTTTGGACCATTACACAATTCATCCATTGCATTCCAATGAAAGCATAGATGATGCACTAGAAACTTACCAAATGCGACAAACCAAAGGGTCACCAATTAGTATTTGGGAAAAAAGTATAGAAGCACGTGCTTTTCCACTGCTATTTCCTACTGGCAAAGGTGGAAGATACGATGATAGACCGACTCAGATTGGGGCATCAGAATACCGCTCATTACGAATGTATTCGCAAGATCCCAGATTTAGGCAAAATGTGGAATACATATTCCACCTACTCTATGAAAGTTAATTAGCAACACTATGTTATGGAGTTGCACACATTCTTAAATTTGGAACCCACTTTCAAAATATGTCAGCTACGCAGTTAATACAAAAAGTACAGGAAAAAGATGAGGTTTTACAATCAAGTATAACATATTTGTTTGCAAACATGCGTGGTACAAAGGAATACTGGTTCAGACGGCACAGAGACGTGCGTTGCATGATCAGAAACCTTAGACCACCGACTTGGTTTGTTACGCTAAGTTGTGCAGAATATACATGGGAAGATTTACATGAGTTCCTACGCATAGCAAATAGCAACATAAACAACATAGATATATTAACACCTGGAGAACTTTGCTCTCTAGATCCAGTTAGTGTCTCAAGATATTTCCATCATCGTTTCATTGCCATGCTACACTTTATTTGCAATAAAACTGTTCCTCCCCTTGGAGAAGTGCAGCACATCTTTTGGAGAAAAGAATATCAAGCGAGAGGAGCACCACATATTCACATGCTGTTATGGATCAAAGGTGCACCGAAATTTGGGCACGACTGTGATAGCACTGTTTTGCAGTTTATCCAAAAATATGTCACATGTGAAATCCCTTCACAACAGACACATAGTGAGCTGCATGGGCAGTTTTTAGAATTTCAAAGACACAATGTGGCAAATATTGTCGCCGAAATACGAAAACAAAGGTAAATACTACACCAAATGCCGCTTTGGTTTCCCTAGACCAGTTACAGAAACTGGTGAAGTAAACAACTTCATGTCTTCAGTTCGACATAGTGTTAAATGTAAATAACCTAAGAACATGTATTACATAAAAAGAAGGGAAGAATCAAAATATATCAATGATTACAATGCAATCCTTGCCCTCTTATGGAATGCAAACATAGATGTGCAGTACATTGCAAACAATTCAACTGCTGTTGCACGATATGTTACAGTCTACTTAACAAAAGCAGAAAAACAGAGCTTCAAGACCTCTGGGATGACCTAGCATCAGACAAAACATTATCACAGAAATTGTACAGCCTAGGCATAAAAATGCTCTCTCATAGAGAATGTGGGGCCTATGAAGCAGCAGATCGTTTAACGGGCACTGCTTTGTATGGAAAATCAGACAACATAACATGGCTCAGTATTGGTCAAACAATTGCCAGATATGATCCAAACAGCCAAGACATTCTAAAAAACAATTTACTGGACACATATTATCCGAACAGGAGTAGCACTCTGGAAAGCATGTGTCTATACCACATAGCTCAAAACTTTGCATACAAAAATAATGTAAAACCCGATGAAAGCAAACGTAGATATAGAGTGAGCGATTGTGAAGGGAGCTTAGTGAAACTTACCAAACGAAGCTTAATTAATCATGTAAAATTGTCATTAAAACCCCCTCAACAGAAAGAACTATATTATATGTCTCTGTTAGAACTTTTCAAACCATGGAGAAAAGAGGAAGACATACTAGAAAACTATGACTACTCTGAAGATGCTTTCAAAGCAAATGAAAACACTATCACCGATGTGAACTTTACGCAGTACAAAACAATGTTAGACAATGAGCAGCAACAGGAAGAAGAACTTCAGGCCTAACTAGATAAGGACTCTTCCGACAGTAGTCAACCTTCTGTAACAGGAAGTCAAGAACCACTAGGACAACCACTAATAGAAAATGATGCTGAAGTAGCTATGGCAGAAGTAGAAAACACCATGTATCAGTATCAAGAAGATACAGAAGACTTAACTGTACAGCAAGCAAAACTTAACAACGATCAGCGCACCATTTTTGAAGACGTAACAAAACAAATTGTACATGGTGTACAACACGAAAATAAAGAATGTACCTGCCAAAATTACAAACCTATACTGCTGTACGTCAGTGGTGAAGCTGGATCAGGGAAAACATTCTTAATCAAAATCATCAGCAAGTTCCTTCAACAATTGACAAACAACAAACTGTCAGCTGTTGTAACGGCCCCCACAGGTTTAGCTGCCTACAACATAGGCGGTGTCACTTTACACCGATTACTACTGCTTCCAGTAGAGCATCAAAATAAATTAGACTACTACAAACTTTCTGCAGAAGCTGCAATGGAATTACACAGAGTATTGAAACAAATGAAAATGCTACTAATAGATGAAGTGAGCATGGTGTCCAACCCAATGTTGGCTTTGATTAATCTCAGATTGCAAGAAGTACTTAAAAATAACAACGAAGAACTCTTTGCAGGGAAACACATTATTGTTTTTGGAGATCTTCCACAATTGACACTAGTAAAAGGTGAACCCATTTTTAAAACATTAGGCCACAAACTCTGCCGGAAAACTGTTGGTAGCATAGATAATGTTAACCTTTGGCAACATTTCCAATACAGAGAATTAACTGAGAACATGCAGCAATCTGCAGATTTCACTTATGCCAACATCTTAAAAAGTATTAGAGTTAGTGTATTATCGCAAGAAGCACAAGTTGTATTGAAAAACCGGCATATACATGCACTTTATGGTGATAACGCATGTGCAACTGATGTTATGGAAAAAATAGCGCACACAAATGTCAATTGTATGGCCTTAATGCCAACTCTTGCAAGCTGTTTCAATTCAATGAAACAATGTTAAAGAAAGAAATGCAACCAATAATAGAAATTAGCGCCACAGACAAACTAGACATACATGGTATGACAGTACCCATGTGTGAGCAAGCCACAAGACTAAATAGTTTAGAAAATTCAATCTCCAACACTGCTGGTTGGGAAAAAATATTTAAATTATCCTTAAATTGTAGAGTAATGCTTAAACGTAACCTTGACGTAAAGCAAGGGCTAGTTAATGGAGCACTTGACACAGTTGTTGGCTTTCAATCATACCCACGTGATAGCAACATTCAGTTTGTAAATATTCGCTTTGATAAAGTTTCAGAAGTGAAAAGGATAGGGCGCTCAATTGCTCGATTCCTTTTCTTCAAAGACATGTATTTACGTAGATAGCAATTTTCTCTAACTCTTGCATATGCAGTTACCATTCATGAATCCCAAGGTCTTACCCTAGACAAAGCATTGATAGATATAGGAAACACAGTGTTTAAGGAAGGCATGAGCTGCGTAGCATTATCACGCTTACGTACACTTGACGGTCTATTGCTAATAAACTTTAATTCAAGTAAAGTCAAAGCTGATATTCCTTGCATTCTAGAATACAATAGATTGTGTTCACTGTACACCCCTTATCTGAAACAATACCCTGTTCAAGATAAAGTAAAATGTGGTAAAAGAAAAGTAAATGAAACAGAAATGCAACAGAATTCAACAGCAAATTCCGCAAAGAAAAGAAAAGAAGCTAAAGTTTCATCAATTACCGCAAACATAGAACAACCTATTAGGGAACGTAAACCAGGGACGTCAGCAAAGAAGAAACAGAAAAACCGAAAAATGCACTCAGATACAGAACTTGCTGGGCCATTCAAATTTGCAAATGAAAGTGGGGTAAATTGCTATGCAAATGTAGGAATGAATATTCTATTTCAATTGCCACCAATTGTTAATAATATTTACCTGCACAGTACAGACCAATAGTGTTTGCAAATGTTAGTGCTGCATAACAAGCAATCCTGACAACACATACAGTGTTCATGGAGTAAGGCAACAATTGGACGACTGTGCTGGTATGGTGAGATTCCCTATGAACTCACAAGAAGATCCACAAGAATTTCCACAATGTACATACTATTAGTATTGGAAAACAAAAGTATACCTGTAAATGAAATCTTCCAAATTTCGTACATGTGCACTCTCTGTAGCAAAGTGATACAGGAAGAAATCCCAAATGAACGATTTGTGTATGTTTCCATACCAAATTGTGAGAGTATTCCATTTCAGCAACTTGTACGAAATGCAAACCATGGCAGATTATGTACTATTTGCAATTCAGACAATCGCTCCACCTTACTGATACAATCACATAGTACCTACATAATACTTATGCTTCTACGTTATAATGCAGATGGCACCAAAAACAACTGCAAACTGACTGGATTCACACACGGTCAAGTGTCACTTGGAAAGAAAACCTTTACAACAGTAGGTATAATCTACCATGCAGGAGCTACAACCAATGCAGGTCACTAGACTGCATACATTAAAAAGAATTGTGGATGGTTCGAATGTAATGATAGCACCATTACTCTAAAGCAGATATTGCCAGCTAATCTAACAAATGCATGCTCCCAAAACGCTACGCCCTCCTCACAACCATCTTAATGATGTTGCATACTACAAGTGTACCAATATCTCTGATATGGTGCAGTAGTTTGTAACCACTGGCTACAGAGGTGAGCTTGAGGCCATAGCATTACGAATGTATGGGTATACAGTATTTGAAAGGCATAGTTACTTACAACTGCAGTGCTTATTACTTAGCTCAAGTACTCTGTATCATGGCCACTACTACCACACCATATGACATTCATTGTGGCATATAACTATACTACGAACAAATGTACTTTTGGGGGTATAGCCTTCGGCCATGCACCCATGATTGCAGCCCCTCCACACAGCCGACAGAGTGATGCAGTACCACACCATATCGTACCCACTGTACCTTGTAAGTACACTACATATAACTGTGCTGTTGGGTGCATGGTCTGCGGCCATGCACTCATGACTGCAGACTCTCCCCACAGCCACCTGACTGATGTTCAATACTAGGGGTGTCTGTGTAGGTCTGAAATGCTGCACTGTTTGTGGGCAGGGCCTAAAATTTTAAGGTGTATTGCCATACATTTCAATATATGGTTTTGAAGTGGCTTATAACTCCAGTGCTTACCAGTTTCCTGTTGGGTGTATGCTTGGGTGTATGGCAAACAGCCTGCAACCATGCACTAAAAAGTACACATCTTGTCCACAACCACCACACTACACGAAACCCATGTGGGCTTGTAAGTAAAAGGTTATAGCTTTGTTGTTGGGGGCATGGCCTTCAGCTTTGCACCCAAGAGTGCACATACTCCCCACAACCAGGCAATCGATAGGCATTAGTAAGAAGGTATCCATGGGTGTGACGCCTAGAATTTTGGAAGTAAGGCCTTCGGCCTTCGGCCGACGACCATGCATCCAAGACTCTAGGCCCTGGCCACAACCACCGTAGCATGTGACACCAATGGCAGCGTCCTAAAAAATATAATAATAGCCGTAGGAGAAAATAATGCAATCACGGCATGTTGTCAATTTTAATGTTCGCTGCCACTGCACAGGTCCTTACAACAGTTACAAGTTCCCTGTGCACTGGACGGACTGAAATAGTGCCCTTATTGGACCCCTCATTTTCTGTGCGTACAAGGTGGCCATAGGAAATACATCATAAAGAGATTATAACTGTGTTATTGTCACTTGGAAAGAAAACCTTTACAACAGTAGGTATAATCTACCATGCAGGAGCTACAACCAATGCAGGTCACTAGACTGCATACATTAAAAAGAATTGTGGATGGTTTGAATGTAATGATAGCACCATTACTCTAAAGCAGAGATTGCCAGCTAATCTAACAAATGCGTGTTTAATGTTCTTAAAGCCAAAATTTACGAAATAATGTGTACTTCGGCCATGCACCCAAGAGTGCAGGGTCTCTCCACAACCACCTCAGTGATGTGTGGTAGTGGTTTTTTTTCTATAGGTGTGGTATCCTTCAGTGCTTCCGGCCAGAGGCTTCACTCCTAGCTGTATTTCCATAGATCTTACATGGGCTGTGCGTGCAGTGGCTTCCACGTCTAGTACTTATAACTTTGGTCTTGGGTGCATGGCCTTTGGCCTTGGCCTTTGGCCATGCACCCAAGACTGTACGCACTCCCCACAATTTGCCAATCGAAACGCAATAATACGGGTGTATCCATTGGTGTCACGATGCCTGCCCCCGGAAAGCCAGACCAGGCCCAGCAACCCCGGAAGCAGGCATCATGCCACTTGAAGCATGCCCAATGACCCCAGTTAGGGGCTCTTTGGCTACAGTCCTGGCGCCTATGGCGCCAGGCTCATAAGAATAAAGTCAGGCTCATTACAGAAATCTTACCTGTTGCAGACCATGCTGCATACCTACCTGATGCAGACCATGCTGCACGAAGCCACAAGCCAAATGAGGCTTAAAGGGACTACTTTACCTCAGGGACTCCTTTCCTCTCGGGTGGGGCTGTGGAAGAATACTTACCTGGGACTTCTTCCAAGGCTATTTAAGCCACACCCGGACAGCCACACGTGCTCCGCGTTATTCTGCTTGCTGCAGCGTAACGCTCACCGTGTCTTCAGCAGCTCCAGTCTTCAGCCACGCCCGCTTCAGCCCTGGAACACCTGGAACAAGAAAAGGAGAAGGAGAAGAGGTCAGAACAAAACCCTTACCTGAATCCTTGATCCAGCACATCGTCGATCTGGAAGAGAGAAGCCTTCACAGGTGTATTGCCACGCACCTTGCAGAGCCGCGCTGAACTCACCAACCGGGGCTGCATTCCTTTACTCCATTGCGAATCCAGCATCTCCAGGCCATTCTTCAACACCTGGGGGAGACAAGAACAGATAGGTGAGCAAGGGCAATACAAACCACCCACAAAGACTTACCTGATTACCATAGGGGGGTACTCACCTCATCTCGGGTCGGCGCAGTCAATTCCGCATCACCGCTGCACCCCGGCCCCTAAGGGGAAAAAACAAGGACAATACAACCTACCCCCAAAGACTTACCTGATTTACCACAGGGGGGTACTCACCTCATTTCAGGTCGGCGCAGTTAATTCTGCATCATTGCTGTACCACGGCCCCAAAGGGGAGAACCACAATAGACTTACCAGGATCTTACCAGTTGCCACTTGGAACTCTTCTGGTGGTTTAAATCCGCAACCTGCAAGGAATCTGGCAAAGTGAAGATCAGACTTTTGAACTCTTACGAACAATTGGACTTAGAGTCAATACTGGAACTCACCAATTCCTCCACGCCAGTGAAGTAACTGGTCGTCTACGCACCCCTGCGCTCGACGCACGATGGAGAGCTCATCTTTCCAAATCTTCAGGGGAGATTTAGAGGGAACTTCAGGAGTGTTCTGTGGGCAGACAAGGGGAGTGGGAAGGCGGGTTAACGCTCAGATTACGGGAGGTTAATTCCCTTTCTCCATTGCAGAAAGATATTCGTACGAATCCAACAAACGAAGCTAAGTGGGTCTGTCCAGTCTGTCATCTCGGCTCTACGTGTTACTCTGGTGGAAGCAACAGCGGGCCAGTCCAGATCGACGCCCCCGTGGGAATCAGGTGAGCGTAACAATTGGTGTGACATGCTGTGGTGGTTGTGGCCAGGGCCTACAGTCTTGGAAGGAAGGCCTTTGGCCTTCGGCCGACGGCCATTCATCCAAGACTCTAGGCCCTGGCCACAACCACTGTAGCATGTGACACCCATGGTGGCGTACTAATGAATATAATAATAGACATCGAAAAATGTAATGCAATCACTGCATGTTGTCAATTTCAAAGTTGGCTACCACTACGCGTGTTTTCAACAGTTAGAAGTTTCCTATCCACTGCATGGACTGAAGTGCTATTGTTATTACACCCCATATTTTCTGTGCGTACAAGGTGTCCATAGAAAGTACATCATGAAGACCGACCCCCAGAACAAATGCATTGATCACCCATGTCTTACTGTCTGAACCTTTCCCAAATCTCTGTGACACAGCAAAAGAGTTTTATAAATAGAGCATGTGTACGCTGGTTGTTGCTCCGCTTTTGGCGGATCCAAGATGTCGGGCGCATCCAAAGAATCTGACGCAGAACACGTCTCGCAGCAGCCAATGGACCGAGCAGGGAAGTGTGACCGCGAATCGGACATAGATATCACACATTTTTTCAGACCTACTTTTTGATAATTTCAAAGAAAAGTACTGCACGGAAGGTCACCAAATTTACAAAAGGATGCTTTCGGACCAAGCCGCTGCCCCTGCCGCAAATTTGGTTAAAATCCGTCCAGCAGTTTGAACTGTAGCCATGCGAAAAGTTTTTCCCCCATTCAGTCTATGGGAAAAAAGACGTTTTGGGACCCCACCTATAACTTTTGCCCCCCTGACCAAACATCTCCAATCTTTGCAAAAAAATTCAGAGTGGCCCATATACTTTTTTTGCAAAGTTTGGTGAGGATCCGTCCAGGGGGAGCAAGTTATAAGCCGCCAACAAAGTGCTCTTCCTATGGAAACAGCAACTTAACCATAACTACACGGCCACTACCGTATAATATATTACATATCATTTTTTTCTCCTGATATCAATCAGACAAGGCGAGTGGCACTTTCCATAGCGATTAACAGATAATCCAGATACAGAGGTATTGTTAACCAAAAAACGTTCCTTTATTCATGTTACTGCAGGAAACAAAAACCTCCCCAAAAAAATTAGAGCATGGCACTCCCATAGTGTAGCAAAAATAGCATCTGGGCATCTACGCGTTTCGCGGCAAACTCGCCGCTTGTTCATAACAGAATGCCCTGTGGAAACAGTGGTCATAAAAAAGAAAACTCACATGTGGTGGATTGCAGAGATGGAGAAAGGACTTACTCATTTGTCCCTCACTTCTGGGGTAGATCTGTCGGCCATTATTAGCAGATTACTTCTGTGGATAGGTAGTTTCAATTTCCATTTTTGATTTCATCCAATTTGCACAATACAAACATTGATTTATGCCTTCCAAATTGCAATAACTATTAAGATATGTATATATTACACGGCCTGCGGTAGCAGTAGTTATGGTTAAGTTGCTAAACCCATAGGAAGACCACTTTTTCGGTGGCTTAAGTTTGGTGAGGTTTCATGCAGGAGGGGTCCCACATTTCTTTTTTCCATAGACTGAATGGGCGAAAACTTTGCGCACAGCTACAGCCCGAATGGCTGGATGGATTTTCACCAAATTTGCAGCAGCAGCGGGGGCTTGGGCCGAAAAGCGTGCTTTGTGTCTTTGGTGGAAATCCGACCAGTACTTTTGTTGCAAAGAAATTAAATGCACGACTCAGAAAATTACTGATATCTGGCTCAGCTCCGCGGACCCATTTCCCTGTTCGCTCCGCAGACAGAAGTCTTATTGGCGCGCAGTACACCATGCTGTCGCGAATTTGGGACGCAGCCGTCGGTTAGCTGAAGGGAAGCATGCTGTGCATCAAATTATTTGGGAAACGCTGCATGGTGTATCGGAGGAGAGTGTTGTGGTGTGTGTGCCAAGCCCCTACGGCATTGTGTGCATGGCTGGGGCTTTTCTACGTACCAGTGTGCCCACTAAAGTTAGTCATATCTGGCTCCACTGCGGTGTCCCATTTCCCTGGTTGTTGCGCGGTCAGAAATTTGATTCCATTGCAATGTGCGGTGACGTGATGTGCGTCATAAGTTTTCCATACAGTCGGCATGTTGTGTCCAAGGACAATCCGGTGACAAAAGGGCTTGGAAAACATACCTTACGGCATCTGGTGGCGGGAAGAAGGGATGGAACGGGTGGGGGAGTGAGAAGTGCTTCATCTGATATATCTCATTAGAAGAAGACAGTGGTGGGCCAGCGGTATCCGAACATACTATGCCAATTTGCGGTTACCTCACGAGGCAACAACCTTGTGAGGTGATTGCAGGCAGCCTTCGTTATTGCATGACAGCTCCAGCAGTGATCTCTTTCTGTGATGAGTGGTGGCAGGCTGAATTGCAGAAGAGAAGTGCATTCCACGTAAAAAGAACATTAAAACATAGTGTGTACTATGGTGTGTTGTGTGTGGTAAGTCCATAGCCCCTTTGATGCATGGTTGGAGCACTTGCACAGAAAAACATGCCCACTGGTTAAAAAGGTATGTCCACTGGTTGCAAGTAGGTGGGACATTGTTGGTTTGTGTGTGTGGTTTGGCTGCATTGCACACATTGTTGTTTGCATGGGTGCAGCGATTGTTAGAACGCCCTACATTTGTCGGTGTATGGGTTGAGATGCTGCAGTGTGTCCACTGGGTGCAGTGTTGGAATACTGTCCATATTGAAGAGGGTACGGTTAAACTGGTTCTTATATGTGCTTGGGTAGTCTGCATTGCACAGATTACTAAGTGTTGTAGTGCACTACGCAGTATTGGTTCTATGCACATAGTACAGTGTTGGGAGCAGAACAAATGGTGTGAAGTTTTTGTTGTTTGGTTGGCATTATTACACTGCTTTGTGCATGGAAGTGGGTAGCGGAGCCAAACACTGTGGTATGTTTTTGCATCATGTTAAGTGGAACATGTGTGCGTGCATCCCTGCTTTATGGTTATATGCACATAGTACAGTGTTGGGAGCAGAACAAATGATGTGAAGTTTTTGTTGTTTGGTTGGCATTATTACACTGCTTTGTGCATGGAAGTGGGTAGCGGAGCCAAACACTGTGGTATGTTTTTGCATCATGTTAAGTGGAACATGTGTGCGTGCATCCCTGCTTTATGGTTATATGCACATAGTACAGTGTTGGGAGCAGAACAAATGGTGTGAAGTTTTTGTTGTTTGGTTGGCATTATTACACTGCTTTGTGCATGGAAGTGGGTAGCGGAGCCAAACACTGTGGTATGTTTTTGCATTATGTTAAGTGGAACATGTGTGCGTGCATCCCTGCTTTATGGTACAACTGTGCAGTAGAAGTGCTGGTCCCTATGTTGCCTTTGTGAATTATATCACATGGCTACATGGTCGCCTGCATGCCTCTATTATGTTGTGGTTGGTGTGGCCAAGGCCTAGACTGTTGGGTGCATGGCCGAAGGACGTAGCCTGTAGGCCATGCACCCAACAGTCTAGGTCTAGTCTTCACCACACCCACCACAACATTATGCAGCAATGCAGTTCTAACTCTGCATGTCTTTGAAGGTGGGAACCTTTACACAATGATTGAGGAGAACATTGTACACTTGCTAGAACAGCAGAAGGGAGCTGCTATGCATACATTAGCCTATGGTGTAGGTCATTGCACGTGCAGCACATTAGGGAGGCACATGTGATCATTCGCGTTTGCCAGGGTTTGCACTTTATAAGACCCTTCAAATGTTGTGTTGCATGCACGGCTGGAGCCCTTGCACCGACAAGTATGTCGACTGGTTGCAAGTAGGTTTGGCATTGTTGCTTTGTGTGTGTGGTTTGGCTACATTGCATACAATGTTGGTTCAATGGGTGTGGTGATTGTTAGAACATCTTACATTTGTCGGTGCATGGCTGCAGATGCTGCAGTGAGCAGTGCTGCAGCATGTCTAGTGGGTGCAGTGTTGGAATACTGTCCGTATGGAAGAGGGTATGGTTCCAGTCGATGCAATATGTGCTTGGGTAGTTTGCATTGAGCACATTAGTAAGTGGTGTACTGCACTCTGCACTATTTCTTGTATGTAGTTACTTGTTACAGTTATGGCTGCATGGGTGGAGATGCAGAAGTGTGCAGTGGTGTCCCATGTCCACAGGTTGCAGTGTTGAATTAGTGTCCAAATAGAAGAGGGTACGGTTGAACTGGTTCTTATATGTGCTTCGGTAGTGTGCATCACGCAGATTAGTAAGTGTTGTTGTGCACTATGCAGTATTGGTTTTATGCACTTACTAGAGTGTTGGGAGCAGGACCAATGTTGTCAAGGATTTGTTGTTTGGTTGGCAGTAATAGAATGCTTTGTGAATGGAAGTGGGTAGGGGTGCCGACCAATGTGGTATGTGTGTGGATTATGGTAATTGGAACATGTTAGCATGCATTGCTGCATTATGGGGCGGTGGTTGGGTAGAAGTGCTCGTGCCTATGTTGCCTTTGTGAATTCTGGAAGATGGCTACAGGTTCGCCTGCATGGCTCTGTGATGTTGTGGTGGGTGTGGCCAAGGCCTAGACTGTTGGGTACATGGCCAAAGACCGTAGAACGTAGGCCATGCACACAACAGCCTAGCCCTTCGCCACAGCCACCACAACACAATGCAGGCATGCAGTTGTAACTCTGCATGTATTTGAAGTTGGTGACTTTTACACAATGGTTGTGGAGGACATTGTAGACATGGTAGAACAGCAGAAGTGAGCTGCTATGTGTAGATTAGCATATGGTGTACATCATTGCACCGGTTGCACAATAGGGAGCCACATGTGACCATTTCCATGTGCTGTGTTTGTGCCCTTATAAAACCCTTGCTTTCGGAAGTGCTGTAAAATATTGCGGCATGAAAGGAAGTGCTCAGCACCACACATGATATGATATGATATAGCATTTGTAACGCGCCTATACACAAGTGTTTCAAGGCGCGATGAGGCAGGGAGGGGGGAACAAGGGGAAGACAGACAACGATCCTACTAGGCCAGGTGTCATTCAGACCGCGCAAGTGCAGGGGTAGGGGGAAGGGAAAAAGTGCAAGGGGAAGGGGGAAAGGGGGGAGTGCAGTACAAATAAGTAGAATAGAAATAAAATAATAAATAAATAGGGCCAGCTGGTGGCAAGTGCAAGGTAAGTGCAGATAAGTGCTGGGGGAGGGGGGCTGTAGTGATACAGAGACAGTCCCGCAGTGCAGGGGTTGCCAGGGAGGCAGTGCAAGTGAAGAGTGACTGGGCCCAGGACTGAGGTCGGTGAGAGTGGCCCAGTTGCAGAATCAGTGCAGTTTTGGTGAAGAATTTAGCAGGGGAGAGGGAGAGAGAAAGCAGAAGTGAAGAGGAAGGTTTTGAGGTGCTTCCGGAACCGGAGATGGTTCTCCTCAAGTTTCAGGGAGGCAGGAAGGCTGTTCCATGTAAAATATGGCCAATGTACACAGGAACCTACATACAGTTCAGCACACCTGACACAACATTATGCAGCCATGCATGCAAACATGTGGGTACGGTGAAAGCTGGCAGGCTCAATTGCAGATGGGGAGTGATTTGCACATGACATGAGCATTTAACCATAAGGTGTACTATGGTGTTTTATCTGTGGTGAGGGCCTAGCACCATGGATGCATGGCTCGAGTGGAAAGGGAAGAAGGACTGTCTCTGCTTTATTGGGGCGCGGCCTCACTGTAGCTGAGAAAGTGCATGTGCCACATCCTGCCCTTTTAAGCATGGTGGGCATGGAACTGGAACTGTGGGAATTAGTCAATCAGGTGTCGAGGTTGTGCCTCCCAGGAAGGGCCGGTACTATTTTTTCCCATCAGTCTGTGCAGTGAGGATGGCAGGCAGCGATGGAGAGGCGCAGAGTCCTAATAGTGGGTGATACCTTTATGCAAGATCTGTACATGTATGTTGCACAAAGAGGCATGGCTTCTAATTTTGCATTGGAAGGAGTGGAGGCTTTCTGGGGGACTGTCTATGAGAGCAGTGTTGGCGGTATGGTTGACCTTTGCAGATGTGTGGCCTTTCTCAGTACTGTTGATGTTGTCATACTGCATTATAGAGCTGTACATTTGGGGTACATGCTGTGTGGATGTTTGCTCCATCGCCTAAAGAAGTTGATGGAAGAAGGTGTCATGATGCCTACCCCCGGGGAACCAGACCAGGTCCAGAAGCCCCGGAAGCAGGCATCAAGGTGTTTTGAGCAAGCCCAAAAGCCCCTGTTAGGGGCTGTTTGGTTGCGGTCCTGGCGCCTATGGCGCCAGGCTCATATGGAGAGTCAGTCCTGGTGCCATAGGCGCCAGGCTCATAGAGTAAACTTACCTGATGCAGACCATGCTGCAAGCTTACCTGGTGCAGACCATGCTGCTGAGCTCCAAGCCAAATGAAGCTTGGAACGGACTATTTTACCTAGGGACTATTTTTTTACTCCGTTGGGGCTGGGGAAGAATACTCACCTGGGACTACTTTGGAGGCTATTTAAACCATGCCCGAAGAGCAGCACACGCTTCGCGTTATTCTGCATCCAGCAGCATAACGCTCACCGTGTCTGCAAGCCTGCATCCAGTCTTCTGCCACGCCCGCCTCGAGTCTGTAGCTCCTAGAAAAAGGGAGGAACAGAAGGAGAAAGGTCAGAATAAGAGCAAACCTTCGATCCTTACTTGGATTCTGGATCCACCGCACCTTGGAACTGGAAGAAAGAAGCATTTATGCGTGCCGCCTCACCTGCTGCAGTGCCGCGCTGAACTCACCGGCCCCCGCAGCATCCTCACAATCCACCACATCCGTATGCATGTTCCGCCGCATTCTGGCACCTAAGGGGAAAACAAGAACAGCAAAGGTGAGCCAAGGAAATAAACAGAGGCAATAGTAACTACCCCCATAGACTTACCTGATTACCACCGGGGGTACTATTCCTCTTCACGGGTCGGCGCAGTCTCCATTGCATCCTCGCCGCACCCCGGCCCCTAAGGGGAACAAAAGGACGACAAGGTGAGACAACGGGACAATAAGGGGAACTCTCCTCACCGCAATAGACTTACCTGATTTTACCGTCGGAGGCATAATTCCTCGAACTTCATATTTTCTCGCCACACCTGAATAAGGGAACAGGCAGCTTACATTCTGGCCTTATTTTATTGAACTGTGTAGGATAAGCCAAATCCTTACCTGAACTTCGTCAGCAACCACGAGGAACTCTTCGCTGGGGTCAAGCTGCAAACTGCAAGGAATCGGACATGAGTGAAAGTCAGAGATGTGAACTCTTACGAACTACATATTTTTTGGAATCATTATTGTTCTGGAACTCACCGATTCCTTCGAGCCAGTGAAGTAACTGGTTATCAACGTGCCCCTGCGCTCAATGCAGGATGGAGAGCTCATCTTTTTAAACCATCAGGTGAGACTATAGGAGGGGACATCAAAGGTGATCTGTGAGGAGAACAGCAGAGGTGGGGGGAATTTACACTCGACTCCACAGGTGGTTAATTCCTTTTCTCCATTTGCAGAAGGATATTCCCACGGGCCAAGCAAACGAAGCTAGTGTAACGCTCACCTGGTTCCCACGGAGGAGCAGATCCTGGCTGGACAGTTACCGTGTCTTCAATTGAGAAGCGCAGGACTCGGATGGTTCTCTGGACCGGACCGGACCTCCTCTTATGGAATGTCTGACTTGTAGAGTAAGGTGTCTGCAGGCGGAAGAAAAAGGTATTAATGGCTGGTTGTTGGTTGAGCTTCTCCTCCTTATTCGTTCTTTTCCCTGAAGCCCAAAGTCTGAATGAGCTCTCACCTTAGATATGTAAATGCTGGGCTCTCCATCCTGCGACTGATGCAGGGGCGCTGGGTTCCAGTTAATTCACTGGGACTGCTTTAAGTCTCTTGTAGCCTCAGAGGTTTAAAGCTGCTGAAGAAGCGATGCCGTCGTTTCTGCACGAGCGGATGCTGGTCGGTTTGAAATTTCGAGAGCACCTTTTAATGAAGTCTTTGCCTTTATTTCTTAGGTGCCGAAATGCTATATGCTGAGCATACGGAGGCACGTAAGTATGAAGGTCCGTGCACGTGGAGGAGCACGTAAGTAATGTGCTTGCTGACAAGTTTATTCGCACCTCTTAATGTCTTTTTCTTGATTTGCAGGTGCGGAGATGCAGCAGAAGAGGAGATGGCGAGGAGCGCACAGCTCCGGTAAGTGAAAATATAATTGCATCCAATTCCCCCCTTTTCTGCACTAACCGGAGTTCTTTGTCTTGCAGGTAGAGGCCGCGGGATTCGGAAGATGCCGTGGGTTCAGGTAAGTAAGCGCGGCTGCTAAAACGTTGACCGGAGTTCTTTGTTTTGCAGGTAAAGGCCGCGGGATTCGGAAAATGCTGTGGTTTCAGGTAAGTAAGCGCAGGTCCTAAAGCGTTGCCTTTTGCTAACCTGATGTTCCTTTGCTGACAGGTGCAGCCGGAGACTGGGTCCCTGGATGGTAAGTGAAGATCTGACTTGTTTTCACAGGCTGGAGCAGAAGCTATCACTAGAAGACTGGAGCTGACTCGGTGAGCGTCCTGCTGCAGATGCAGAATAACGCGAAGCACATTTTTCCAATCGGGTGTGGTTTAAATAGTGTTGAGGTGATTAGGTGTCTTCCTCCTCAGCCTCGCCCAAGAGAAAAAGAGTTCCTGTGTTCCAGAGTCAAGGAGTGATGCCAGCCCCACCCAGGTAAGAAAGTAGTTCCAGATTCGGAAAAATAGTCCCACCCAGCAGAAGGCTGGGGCTTCATTTTGCCAGGACTTGTGAAGGTGAGTATGCAGCATGGTCTGCTACAGGTAAGTCCACCCAAGCACCTTTATCCAAAGTATGAGCCCGGCACCTCTGGCGCCGGGACTGGTGATTCTTATGAGCCTGGCGCCAACAGCGTCAGGACATGGTCCAGAGGGCCCCGATAGGGGTCGGTTGGGACCAGGGGCGGGGGTTGTGAGCCTGTTTCCGGGGATGTTGGGCTTGTCCTGACTCCTTGGAAACAGTGCTCATGACAGCACCCCCCTCAAGGCCCCTCCCAAAATTGTCTCCCCCGGGGGTTTTGGTTTGTCGGGAAAAGTTCGGTGGAATCATTTGATTAGGCGAGGTGCGTGGACGTATTCAGAGGGATCCCATGATCGTTCTTGAGGCCCGTAGCCCTTCCAGTCAATCAGATAGTATAGCTTGGACTTAATGATCTTGGAGTCCAGGATGTTTTTAACCTCAAATTCGAGTTCTCCATTAACTTGAATAGGTTCTGGAGCTTTAGTCAATCGGGTTCCAGGCTGCATTGGTTTTAGTAGAGAAACGTGGAAAACTGGATGTATTTTCATGTGGGACGGCAAGCCCAATTTAACAGCCACTGGATTTATTATGGCGGTGACAGGATATGGTCCCAGATATTTTGGATTGAAGGTGCGAGGCCCTTTAAGAGTTAAATGTTTAGTGGATAACCAAACTAGGTCTCCAACCCGGTATTGGGGGGCCTCCCTTCGATGTCGGTCTGCTCCCTTTTTATACACTCTTTGGCTAGTTGAAGATGGGTCGTGGCTTCCTTGAAAGCTTGAGTGATAGCAGTGTGTAGATGATCTACGGCAGGTGTTCCGAGATCCTGAGGTGGATCAAGATTGGAGGTTCGAGGGTGAATCCCGTATAAGAGGTAAAAGGGACTTTTTCCGGTTCCTGAATGGATCGAATTGTTGTAGGCATATTCGGCGAGCCAAAGGATGCCTTCCCAATTACTTTCCGACTGTTGCAGCATGCAACGTAAATATTGTTCCAGAGTTTGATTTGTCCTCTCGGTTTGCCCATCGGTCTGGGGGTGATGGCTGGTTGAAAGTCTCACATTGATTTGAGCTAGACGACAGCAATTTCGCCAAAAGTGCAATATAAACTGGCTTCCCCTATCTGAGATCAAAATTGAAGGGAAACCATGTAACCGAACAATGTTTTCGAGGAATTCTCGGGCCAGGACTGAAGCTGAGGGTAAGCCCTTCAGTGGGATGAAGTGGGCCATTTTAGAAAACAAATCCACGATTACTAAAATGGTGTTGTATCCGGAGCATGAGGGTAAATCAGTAATGAAGTCCATGGAAAGGGTATGCCAGGGGTGTGGCGGGATGTCTAGTGGGTGTAATAGGCCTGCTGGTTTTTCTTTCTGACTTTTGTTTTGGGCGCACACCCCACAAGACATTACAAAGTCCTTGATATCCTTTCTCCATGACGGCCACCAGAAGTGTCTCTTGATCTTTTCTGAGGTTTTGGCAATGCCAGGATGTCCTTCCATTAAAGAATCATGGTAGCAAGAGATTACCTGTCTTGGTAAATCAGTACCAGGTAAGTATAGTCGTCCTTGAAAATAAAGCAAATCCTTAGACACGGTGAAGTCCTTTCCTTTCTGTTGCCAGTTCTGTAGATTTGAAGGAGTCACAAGTTGTTTGGCCTTTGCTTCGATATCTTCGATGGATTGCGAGGAGACCAGGCCCAGGATTCTTTGTTCGGGAATTATAGGTACGGGTTCAGGATTGACCATGTGTTCCTCCATTCCAATCCGGGAAAGGGCATCTGCTTTGCCATTCTTGGTGCCTGGACGATAAGTGATTACAAAGTCAAATTCGGCAAAAAACAGAGCCCAGCGAAGTTGTCTGGAGGATTGAGCTTTAGCAGTCTTCAAATACTGTAAGTTGCGGTGATCGGTGATTACTGTGACTGTGTGTTTGGCTCCAAGGAGGTAGTGCCGCCAGGCCTTGAAGGCGGACTTAATAGCTAGAAGTTCTTTATCAGTGATGGTGTAGTTGATTTCGGGCGCCGAGAACTTGCGGGACCAGAATGCCACAGGGTGTAACTGGTTAGTTTCTGGATCCCTCTGTGATAAAACCGCCCACATTGCCAAGCTGGAGGCGTCGGTCTCAACGATATAAGGAAGGTCCGGGCGCGGGTGTTTTAATATAGGTGCTGAGATAAACTTGGCTTTTAACTCCTGAAAGGCCTGTTCTGCCTCTGCTGTCCACTCGAAACGTTTATTCTTTTTTAAAAGAACCGTAATGGGCTGAACTATTCGTGAAAATTCCGGGATAAACCTGCGGTAAAAGTTGGCGAAACCTAACATGCTTTGTACTCCCTTCACGGAAGTTGGTGATGGCCACTTGATGATAGCGTCAACTTTCCTCGAGTCCATGTGGACCCCATTGGGTGTCAAAATGAAACCTAAAAATTCGACCTTGGTGACATGAAAAACACACTTTTCAAGCTTGGCAAAAAGTTTATGTTGGCAAAGCCTTTCAAGAACAGCTCTGACGTGTTTCTGATGATCTGCTTCAGAAGATGAGTACACAAGGATGTCATCAATGTAGACGACTACACAAACGTCTATAAGTTCTCTAAGAACGTCATTCATGAAGTACTGGAAGGCGGCCGGAGCATTGCAAAGACCAAAGGGCATCACTTGGTATTCAAATAGTCCATACTTGGTGCGAAAGGCCGTCTTCCATTCGTCGCCTTCTTTGATCCGTACCAAGTGGTACGCTCCCCGAAGATCTAGCTTGGTGTATATACAGGCGCTTTTAACTTGGTCAAGGAGTTCCGGAATTAGAGGTAAGGGATACCTATTCTTTACCGTGATTTGGTTCAGGACACGATAATCTATACAGGTCCTAAGGTCACCTTCTTTTTTCGGCACGAAGAACAGAGTTGAGGATACTGGAGACTTTGAAGGACGGATGAATCCGTTGGCTAGGTACTGGTCCAGATACTGTCGCAAATGAAGATTTTCAGGCTCGGTAAGAGCATAAATTCTACTACAGGGGGGAGTGGATCCGGGTATCAGGTCTATCTGACAGTCGTACGACCTGTGGGGAGGTAGAGTATTCGCCTGCTCCTTCTGAAAAACGTCTTGGAATTCCTGATACTCTATAGGCAGTTGCGGACTTTCGGATGTTGTCACTGCTAGTCCAATACTGGGTCGAGGATAACAAGTGGGGGCACACTCTGGAAACCGTATTGTCTTTGCTCGCCAATCAATTTGAGGATTGTGTTTCTCCAACCAGGGAATCCCCAATATTACTTGGAATTGAGGAGCCTTGATCACATCGAACATGATCACCTCACAATGTCCATCTTGACTTAATAACGTCACTTCCGTGGTGGTATGGGTCACTGGTCCAGAAGCTATTTCCGTACCATCCATTGTGGTAATAACGTCTTTAATTGCCTTAGGACAGAGGGGTAAGTTCATCCTGGAAGCCATTTCGTGGTCTACATAATTACCAATTGCTCCGCTATCAATGTATGCTTTAATAGCATGCAAACGATCCGGTTGCTCTGGATTCATGAGGACCATTGAAACTATGAAATGCGAGGTCAAAGAACTGGTTTTAACGCTCGGCAAGCGGACCTCTACACTTGTCGGGCGAGGTCGTTTCCCGGCTCCGGCTTTTCGGTATTTTTATCAGAAGCTCCCACTGTCTTCTTTGAAGGTTTCACTGGGCATTCTCGAAGGAAATGTCCTGAATTTCCACAATAGAGGCATAACTGCAACTGTCTTCTCCTGTCGCGTTCTTTCTGGGTTAAAGGGCCCTTCATGACCCCTATTTGCATAGGTTCTACGGCTTCAGCTCCCTTGGTGGAATTCTGTGGTTTGGAGAACACTCGAGTTTCGAACCTGGAGCGGTCTGCCTTCCTGTTTTGCAATCTGTGATCCAATTGGACCACTAAATCGATGTATTCAGAACAATCCTGAGGCGGATTCACTACCTGAGCTAGAACATCTTTGAGTTCTCCCCGCAGACCTCTGTGTAACAGAGTGATCCTCTTGTCCTTGGGCCATCTGGTTTCAACTACTAGCCTATTAAATGATGCAATATAAGCCAGGAGATCCTGATTGCCTTGCCGTAGGGAAAGGAGTTCGTTATCCAAGGCCTGGCCCTGGGAATGTCTTGCAAACAGTCTTTCCATGCTGGTCTGGAATGCTTGGAAATCGTGAAGAATCGGATCATCCTGTGCAACTAGAGGAACCGACCAATCAGCAGCACTGCTGCTAAGATATGAAAGCACAAAGGCTACCTTAGTCTGGTCCGTCGGAAAAGCAGCTGGTCTACACAGAAAGTGCAATCGGCACTGGTTGATGAAAACCGCAAACCTTTTAGGATCCCCGGAGAAGCGTTCGGGCGGAGCCAAAGGCACGTTTCCGGGTAGGTTGATTTGTACCGGACTGGCCGAGGCTGCAGGAATGTAGCTCCCTCCCGTAGGCAAAGGGGTTTGCCCCGCTTGTGATTGTAACAACTGTCTGGCAAGATCATCAGTTTGTTCTTTTGATACAATCAATTCTCTCCTCAGGGCATTCATTTCCTGGCGGGCTGCATGTACCTCTGCTCTTAATTCCCCTAATAGCTGGGCTAGTTGGTCAGTGTCTGAGGTTTCCATTGCGCCTGGGTAGGAAGTTATTGGAGGGCTTTGCGTTCTGTAACGCTCAACTGGTTCCCACGGAGGCGCAGATCCTGGCTGGACAGTTACCGTGTCTTCAATGGAGAAGCGCAGGACTCAGATGGTTCTCTGGACCGGACCTCCTCTTATGGAATGTCTGACTTGTAGAGTAAGGTGTCTGCAGGCGGAAGAAAAAGGGATTAATGGCTGGTTGTTGGTTGAGCTTCTCCTCCTTATTCATTCTTTTCCCTGAGGCCCAAAGTCTGAATGAGCTCTTACCTTAGATATGTAAATGCTGGGCTCTCCATCCTGCGACTGATGCAGGGGCACTGGGTTCCAGTTACTTCACTGGGACTGCTTTAAGTCTCTTGTAGCCTCAGAGGTTTAAAGCTGCTGAAGAAGCGATGCTGTCGTTTCTGCACGAGCGGATGCTGGTCGGTTTGAAAGTTCGAGAGCACCTTTTAATGAAGTCTTTGCCTTTATTTCTTAGGTGCCGAAATGCTATATGCTGAGCATACGGAAGCACGTAAGTATGAAGGTCAGTGCACGTGGAGGAGCACGTAAGTAATGTGCTTGCTGACAAGTTTATTCGCACCTCTTAATGTCTTTTTCTTGATTTGCAGGTGCGGAGATGCAGCAGAAGAGAAGATGGCGAGGAGCGCACAGCTCCAGTAAGTGAAAATATAATTGCGTCCAATTCCCCCCTTTTCTGCACTAACCGGAGTTCTTTGTCTTGCAGGTAGAGGCCGCGGGATTCGGAAGATGCCATGGGTTCAGGTAAGTAAGCGCGGCTGCTAAAACGTTGACCGGAGTTCTTTGTCTTGCAGGTAAAGGCCGCGGGATTCGGAAAATGCCGTGGTTTCAGGTAAGTAAGCGCGGCTGCTAAAGCGTTGCCTTTTGCTAACCTGATGTTCCTTTGCTGACAGGTGCAGCCGGAGACTGGGTCCCTGGATGGTAAGTGAAGATCTGACTTGTTTTCACAGGCTGGAGCAGAAGCTATCACTAGAAGACTGGAGCTGACTCGGTGAGCGTCCTGCTGCAGATGCAGAATAACGCGAAGCACATTTTTCCAATCGGGTGTGGTTTAAATAGTGTTGAGGTGATTAGGTGTCTTCCTCCTCAGCCTCGCCCAAGAGAAAAAGAGTTCCTGTGTTCCAGAGTCAAGGAGTGATGCCAGCCCCACCCAGGTAAGAAAGTAGTTCCAGATTCGGAAAAATAGTCCCACCCAGCAGAAGGCTGGGGCTTCATTTTGCCAGGACTTGTGAAGGTGAGTATGCAGCATGGTCTGCTACAGGTAAGTCCACCCAAGCACCTTTATCCAAAGTATGAGCCCGGCACCTCTGGCGCCGGGACTGGTGATTCTTATGAGCCTGGCGCCAACGGCGCCAGGACATGGTCCAGAGGGCCCCGATAGGGGTCGGTTGGGACCAGGGGCGGGGGTTGTGAGCCTGTTTCCGGGGATGTTGGGCTTGTCCTGACTCCTTGGAAACAGTGCTCATGACAGCACCCCCCTCAAGGCCCCTCCCAAAATTGTCTCCCCCGGGGGTTTTGGTTTGTCGGGAAAAGTTCGGTGGAATCATTTGATTAGGCGAGGTGCGTGGACGTATTCAGAGGGATCCCATGATCGTTCTTGAGGCCCGTAGCCCTTCCAGTCAATCAGATAGTATAGCTTGGACTTAATGATCTTGGAGTCCAGGATGTTTTTAACCTCAAATTCGAGTTCTCCATTAACTTGAATAGGTTCTGGAGCTTTAGTCAATCGGGTTCCAGGCTGCATTGGTTTTAGTAGAGAAACGTGGAAAACTGGATGTATTTTCATGTGGGACGGCAAGCCCAATTTAACAGCCACTGGATTTATTATGGCGGTGACAGGATATGGTCCCAGATATTTTGGATTGAAGGTGCGAGGCCCTTTAAGAGTTAAATGTTTAGTGGATAACCAAACTAGGTCTCCAACCCGGTATTGGGGGGCCTCCCTTCGATGTCGGTCTGCTCCCTTTTTATACACTCTTTGGCTAGTTGAAGATGGGTCGTGGCTTCCTTGAAAGCTTGAGTGATAGCAGTGTGTAGATGATCTACGGCAGGTGTTCCGAGATCCTGAGGTGGATCAAGATTGGAGGTTCGAGGGTGAATCCCGTATAAGAGGTAAAAGGGACTTTTTCCGGTTCCTGAATGGATCGAATTGTTGTAGGCATATTCGGCGATCCAAAGGATGTCTTTCCAATTACTTTCCGACTGTTGCAGCATGCAACGTAAATATTGTTCCAGAGTTTGATTTGTCCTCTCGGTTTGCCCATCGGTCTGGGGGTGATGGCTGGTTGAAAGTCTCACATTGATTTGAGCTAGACGACAGCAATTTCGCCAAAAGTGCAATATAAACTGGCTTCCCCTATCTGAGATCAAAATTGAAGGGAAACCATGTAACCGAACAATGTTTTCGAGGAATTCTCGGGCCAGGACTGAAGCTGAGGGTAAGCCCTTCAGTGGGATGAAGTGGGCCATTTTAGAAAACAAATCCACGATTACTAAAATGGTGTTGTATCCGGAGCATGAGGGTAAATCAGTAATGAAGTCCATGGAAAGGGTATGCCAGGGGTGTGGCGGGATGTCTAGTGGGTGTAATAGGCCTGCTGGTTTTTCTTTCTGACTTTTGTTTTGGGCGCACACCCCACAAGACATTACAAAGTCCTTGATATCCTTTCTCCATGACGGCCACCAGAAGTGTCTCTTGATCTTTTCTGAGGTTTTGGCAATGCCAGGATGTCCTTCCATTAAAGAATCATGGTAGCAAGAGATTACCTGTCTTGGTAAATCAGTACCAGGTAAGTATAGTCGTCCTTGAAAATAAAGCAAATCCTTAGACACGGTGAAGTCCTTTCCTTTCTGTTGCCAGTTCTGTAGATTTGAAGGAGTCACAAGTTGTTTGGCCTTTGCTTCGATATCTTCGATGGATTGCGAGGAGACCAGGCCCAGGATTCTTTGTTCGGGAATTATAGGTACGGGTTCAGGATTGACCATGTGTTCCTCCATTCCAATCCGGGAAAGGGCATCTGCTTTGCCATTCTTGGTGCCTGGACGATAAGTGATTACAAAGTCAAATTCGGCAAAAAACAGAGCCCAGCGAAGTTGTCTGGAGGATTGAGCTTTAGCAGTCTTCAAATACTGTAAGTTGCGGTGATCGGTGATTACTGTGACTGTGTGTTTGGCTCCAAGGAGGTAGTGCCGCCAGGCCTTGAAGGCGGACTTAATAGCTAGAAGTTCTTTATCAGTGATGGTGTAGTTGATTTCGGGCGCCGAGAACTTGCGGGACCAGAATGCCACAGGGTGTAACTGGTTAGTTTCTGGATCCCTCTGTGATAAAACCGCCCACATTGCCAAGCTGGAGGCGTCGGTCTCAACGATATAAGGAAGGTCCGGGCGCGGGTGTTTTAATATAGGTGCTGAGATAAACTTGGCTTTTAACTCCTGAAAGGCCTGTTCTGCCTCTGCTGTCCACTCGAAACGTTTATTCTTTTTTAAAAGAACCGTAATGGGCTGAACTATTCGTGAAAATTCCGGGATAAACCTGCGGTAAAAGTTGGCGAAACCTAACATGCTTTGTACTCCCTTCACGGAAGTTGGTGATGGCCACTTGATGATAGCGTCAACTTTCCTCGAGTCCATGTGGACCCCGTTGGGTGTCAAAATGAAACCTAAAAATTCGACCTTGGTGACATGAAAAACACACTTTTCAAGCTTGGCAAAAAGTTTATGTTGGCAAAGCCTTTCAAGAACAGCTCTGACGTGTTTCTGATGATCTGCTTCAGAAGATGAGTACACAAGGATGTCATCAATGTAGACGACTACACAAACGTCTATAAGTTCTCTAAGAACGTCATTCATGAAGTACTGGAAGGCGGCCGGAGCATTGCAAAGACCAAAGGGCATCACTTGGTATTCAAATAGTCCATACTTGGTGCGAAAGGCCGTCTTCCATTCGTCGCCTTCTTTGATCCGTACCAAGTGGTACGCTCCCCGAAGATCTAGCTTGGTGTATATAGAGGCGCTTTTAACTTGGTCAAGGAGTTCCGGAATTAGAGGTAAGGGATACCTATTCTTTACCGTGATTTGGTTCAGGACACGATAATCTATACAGGTCCTAAGGTCACCTTCTTTTTTCGGCACGAAGAACAGAGTTGAGGATACTGGAGACTTTGAAGGACGGATGAATCCGTTGGCTAGGTACTGGTCCAGATACTGTCGCAAATGAAGATTTTCAGGCTCGGTAAGAGCATAAATTCTACTACAGGGGGGAGTGGATCCGGGTATCAGGTCTATCTGACAGTCGTACGACCTGTGGGGAGGTAGAGTATTCGCCTGCTCCTTCTGAAAAACGTCTTGGAATTCCTGATACTCTATAGGCAGTTGCGGACTTTCGGATGTTGTCACTGCTAGTCCAATACTGGGTCGAGGATAACAAGTGGGGGCACACTCTGGAAACCGTATTGTCTTTGCTCGCCAATCAATTTGAGGATTGTGTTTCTCCAACCAGGGAATCCCCAATATTACTTGGAATTGAGGAGCCTTGATCACATCGAACATGATCACCTCACAATGTCCATCTTGACTTAATAACGTCACTTCCGTGGTGGTATGGGTCACTGGTCCAGAAGCTATTTCCGTACCATCCATTGTGGTAATAACGTCTTTAATTGCCTTAGGACAGAGGGGTAAGTTCATCCTGGAAGCCATTTCGTGGTCTACATAATTACCAATTGCTCCGCTATCAATGTATGCTTTAATAGCATGCAAACGATCCGGTTGCTCTGGATTCATGAGGACCATTGAAACTATGAAATGCGAGGTCAAAGAACTGGTTTTAACGCTCGGCAAGCGGACCTCTACACTTGTCGGGCGAGGTCGTTTCCCGGCTCCGGCCTTTCGGTATTTTTATCAGAAGCTCCCACTGTCTTCTTTGAAGGTTTCACTGGGCATTCTCGAAGGAAATGTCCTGAATTTCCACAATAGAGGCATAACTGCAACTGTCTTCTCCTGTCGCGTTCTTTCTGGGTTAAAGGGCCCTTCATGACCCCTATTTGCATAGGTTCTACGGCTTCAGCTCCCTTGGTGGAATTCTGTGGTTTGGAGAACACTCGAGTTTCGAACCTGGAGCGGTCTGCCTTCCTGTTTTGCAATCTGTGATCCAATTGGACCACTAAATCGATGTATTCAGAACAATCCTGAGGCGGATTCACTACCTGAGCTAGAACATCTTTGAGTTCTCCCCGCAGACCTCTGTGTAACAGAGTGATCCTCTTGTCCTTGGGCCATCTGGTTTCAACTACTAGCCTATTAAATGATGCAATATAAGCCAGGAGATCCTGATTGCCTTGCCGTAGGGAAAGGAGTTCGTTATCCAAGGCCTGGCCCTGGGAATGTCTTGCAAACAGTCTTTCCATGCTGGTCTGGAATGCTTGGAAATCGTGAAGAATCGGATCATCCTGTGCAACTAGAGGAACCGACCAATCAGCAGCACTGCCGCTAAGATATGAAAGCACAAAGGCTACCTTAGTCTGGTCCGTCGGAAAAGCAGCTGGTCTACACAGAAAGTGCAATCGGCACTGGTTGATGAAAACCGCAAACCTTTTAGGATCCCCGGAGAAGCGTTCGGGCGGAGCCAAAGGCACGTTTCCGGGTAGGTTGATTTGTACCGGACTGGCCGAGGCTGCAGGAATGTAGCTCCCTCCCGTAGGCAAAGGGGTTTGCCCCGCTTGTGATTGTAACAACTGTCTGGCAAGATCATCAGTTTGTTCTTTTGATACAATCAATTCTCTCCTCAGGGCATTCATTTCCTGGCGGGCTGCATGTACCTCTGCTCTTAATTCCCCTAATAGCTGGGCTAGTTGGTCAGTGTCTGAGGTTTCCATTGCGCCTGGGTAGGAAGTTATTGGAGGGCTTTGCGTTCTGTAACGCTCAACTGGTTCCCACGGAGGCGCAGATCCTGGCTGGACAGTTACCGTGTCTTCAATGGAGAAGCGCAGGACTCAGATGGTTCTCTGGACCGGACCTCCTCTTATGGAATGTCTGACTTGTAGAGTAAGGTGTCTGCAGGCGGAAGAAAAAGGGATTAATGGCTGGTTGTTGGTTGAGCTTCTCCTCCTTATTCATTCTTTTCCCTGAGGCCCAAAGTCTGAATGAGCTCTTACCTTAGATATGTAAATGCTGGGCTCTCCATCCTGCGACTGATGCAGGGGCACTGGGTTCCAGTTACTTCACTGGGACTGCTTTAAGTCTCTTGTAGCCTCAGAGGTTTAAAGCTGCTGAAGAAGCGATGCTGTCGTTTCTGCACGAGCGGATGCTGGTCGGTTTGAAAGTTCGAGAGCACCTTTTAATGAAGTCTTTGCCTTTATTTCTTAGGTGCCGAAATGCTATATGCTGAGCATACGGAAGCACGTAAGTATGAAGGTCAGTGCACGTGGAGGAGCACGTAAGTAATGTGCTTGCTGACAAGTTTATTCGCACCTCTTAATGTCTTTTTCTTGATTTGCAGGTGCAGAGATGCAGCAGAAGAGAAGATGGCGAGGAGCGCACAGCTCCGGTAAGTGAAAATATAATTGCGTCCAATTCCCCCCTTTTCTGCACTAACCGGAGTTCTTTGTCTTGCAGGTAGAGGCCGCGGGATTCGGAAGATGCCATGGGTTCAGGTAAGTAAGCGCGGCTGCTAAAACGTTGACCGGAGTTCTTTGTCTTGCAGGTAAAGGCCGCGGGATTCGGAAAATGCCGTGGTTTCAGGTAAGTAAGCGCGGCTGCTAAAGCGTTGCCTTTTGCTAACCTGATGTTCCTTTGCTGACAGGTGCAGCCGGAGACTGGATCCCTGGATGGTAAGTGAAGATCTGACTTGTTTTCACAAGCTGGAGCAGAAGCTATCACTAGAAGACTGGAGCTGACTCGGTGAGCGTCCTGCTGCAGATGCAGAATAACGCGAAGCACATTCTTCCAATCGGGTGTGGTTTAAATAGTGTTGAGGTGATTAGGTGTCTTCCTCCTCAGCCTCGCCCAAGAGAAAAAGAGTTCCTGTGTTCCAGAGTCAAGGAGTGATGCCA